>NC_133657.1:198745675-199119084 GCF_009905375.1 Apium graveolens | reverse complement strand
AACTAAGCTCAGTACAGAATTGCTTGTGTCATAAGATTTCCACAGAAATAATTACTTCTTTCATGGGATCATTTGTTTATTGAAGACTAGTAGGTCAGTATCTAGCACAATTATCCTCATAGGATAGAATGATTACTTAAACAGATATATCACTTATGAGAGTTAAGAGATATGTATCAGACAACAGTCAGTACTTAAAAACATTTATCAATTAATGCACAGAATATACAAAGAGATTAATTCTGTAAATACTGATCATAAAGTCTGATAACATAGAACAAGTTTAAGCAGATTTAGAGAAAGAACCTGAAATCATTCCAAGTTCATTTACCAATTTTGTAAAGGTAGCTTCACACAGTGGTTTTGTGAAGATATCTGCTACTTGTTGATCTGTGGGAACAAAATGCAATTCCACTGTACCTTCATCCACAAGTTCCCTGATGAAATGGTACCTGATGCTGATGTGCTTTGTCATAGAGTGTTGAACTGGATTACCTGTCATAGCAATAGCACTTTGATTATCACAGTAAATAAGGATTTTGAAATATGTTAACCCATAATCCAGTAACTGATTCTTCATCCAGAGAATCTGTGCACAGCAGCTTCCTGCAGCAATATACTCTGCTTCTGCAGTTGATGTGGAAATTGACTTTTGTTTCTTGCTATACCAAGAAACCAACCTGCCTCCAAGAAATTGGCAGCTACCACTTGTGCTTTTCCTGTCAATTTTGCAACCTGCAAAATCTGCATCTGAGTAACCTATTAATTTAAAATCTGATTCTCTAGGATACCATAATCCTAGATCAGCTGTTCCTTTAAGATACTTAAAGATTCTTTTTACAGCTGTTAAGTGAGGTTCTCTTGGATCTGCTTGAAATCTTGCACAAAGACAGGTAGCAAATATGATATCTGGTCTACTAGCAGTTAGATAGAGAAGTGAGCCAATCATACCTCTGTAATCAGTAATATCTACTGAATTACCAGTATCCTTATCCAGTTTTGTTGCAGTGGCCATGGGAGTGGATGCACTTGAACAGTCTTGCATTCCAAATTTCTTCAGCAAGTTTCTGGTGTACTTAGATTGACAAATAAAAGTTCCTTCTTCACTCTGCTTGACTTGAAGGCCCAGAAAATAACTAAGTTCTCCCATCATACTCATCTGATATCTTGACTGCATTAGGTTGGCAAACTTTTTGCAAAGTTTGTCATTTGGAGACCCAAAAATAATATCATCAACATAAATCTGAATCAAAAGTAAGTCCTTGCCATGGTTGAGATAGAACAGTGTTTTGTCAATAGTTCCTCTGTTGAATCCACTTTCCAGAAGAAACTGAGCTAAAGTCTCATACCATGCTCTAGGAGCTTGCTTAAGTCCATAAAGTGCTTTATCAAGCCTGTAGACATAATCTGGATATTTGGAATCTACAAAGCCTGGAGGTTGTTCAACATATACTTCCTCTTCCAATTCTCCATTGAGAAAAGCACTTTTCACATCCATTTGAAAGACAGTAAACTTTTTGTGAGCAGCATAAGCCATGAATATCCTTATGGCTTCTAACCTAGCAACTGGCGCAAATGTTTCATCATAGTCAATTCCCTCCTATTGAGAATATCCTTTTGCAACCAGCCTTGCCTTGTTCCTTACAATTATGCCATCACTGTCAGTTTTGTTTCTGAATACCCACTTTGTACCAACAACCGATTTATTCTTAGGTCTTGGCACTAAGGTCCAGACTTTGTTTCTTTCAAATTCATTCAACTCTTCCTGCATTGCTTGCACCCAATCAGCATCTTGAAGAGCTTCTTCCACTTTCTTTGGCTCAGACTGAGAGAGAAAAGAATTGTAAAGACATTTATTCGAAGTACCTGTTCTAGTTCTGACACCTGCCTCAGGATTTCCAATTATCAAATCAGGTGTATGTGATTTTGTCCACTTCCTTGCAGATGGAAGATTTTCTCTAGAACTGGATGCTCCCCCATGATTCATGCTGTCTTCGGTTTCATTTTCTGATGCTCCCCCTGAAACTATGCTCTCTGAGTTGGATCCTTCAGTATTTAGAATTTCAGTACTTGGCTTATCAGAACTTGATGAATCAGAATTTGAAGAGCCAGATGTATGTTCTGATGCTTCTTGAGATGTGATAATATCTTGAGTATGCTCCCCCTGCATTGGTGCATCTTCCTTTGATGTAGTCACCACAGTTTCAATAACATCAGAGTTTAATCCATCAGAATTTACAGTATCAGGGCTTAGACTGTCAGGACTTGAGGTATCAGAATATGAATCTTCATTTTCAAATCTCAGCTGATCATGATCAATGCAATCTTCAAGTCCAGTGATCTTCTTGTCATCAAAAGAGACATTGATAGATTCCATGACCACTTTTGTTCTCAAATTATAGACTCTGAAGGCTTTTGTAGAAAGTGGATATCCAACAAAGATTCCCTCATCAGCTTTTAGATCAAACTTGGATAGCTGTTCAGGATGAGACTTGAGAACAAAACACTTACATCCAAATAAATGAAAGTATTTGAGATTTGGCTTCTTGTTCTTCACCATCTCATATGGTGTTTTTCCATGCTTGTTAATGAGTGTTGCATTTTGAGTAAAACAAGCAGTCTGCACAGCTTCAGCCCAGAAATAGGTTGGAAGCTTTGCTTCTTCAAGCATTGTTCGTGCAGCTTCAATCAGAGTTCTATTCTTCCTTTCAACAACTCCATTTTGCTGTGGAGTTCCAGGAGCAGAAAATTCCTGCTTTATTCCATGATTTTTGCAGAACTCTTCCATTATCAGATTCTTGAATTCAGTGCCATTATCACTCCGCAAAATTTTCACAGAATCTTTGATCAATTTATCCAGATGTTTGACATGATCAATCAGGATAGATGCAGTTTCACTTTTTGTGTGCAAGAAATACACCCATGTGTATCTGGTGAACTCATCTACTATGACCAACGCATATTTCTTCTTTGCAATAGACATGACATTCACTGGACCAAATAGATCAACATGAAGCAGATAATAAGGCTCAAGAATTGATGATTCAGTCTTGCTCTTGAACGAAGATTTTCTTTGTTTAGCCTTCTGACATGAGTCACAAAGACCATCAAGAACAAACACTGATTTTGGCAGTCCTCTCACAAGATCTTTCTTGATCAGTTCATTCATCTTGTTGAAGTTTAAATGAGAGAGTTTCTTGTGCCAATTCCAGCTTTCTTCAGTTGAGGCTCTACTTACTAAACAGATTGCAGAACCATCAGAACTTGTTGAAAGCTTAGCTTCATAAATGTTACCACGCCTGAATCCCTTCAGAATAATTTTTTCTTTAGATTTACTAACTATTTCACAATGTTCTGCAAAGAAATTAACATGATAACCTCTGTCACAGATTTGACTTATACTCAGTAAGTTGTGTTTAAGTCCTGAGACCAGAGCTACATCTTTAATGATGACATTCCCAAGATTGATATTGCCATATCCCAAAGTTTTTCCAATGTTGCCATCTCCATAAGAAACACTTGGGCCAGCTTTCTCCACAAAGTCTGATAGCAGGGCCTTATTTCCAGTCATATGTCCTGAACATCCACTGTCCAGAACTAAAATATTTTTCCTGTTGCCCTGCAATCAAAAAGACCACTAATTATTAGTTTTAAGGACCCAGACTTGCTTGGATCATTTGGCCTTTTTAGGTTTGTTAACATTTGCAGCGGATTTAGAATCAGATTTTATGTTAACAGTTTTCTTATCAGAACTTATACTACCAGACTTTGAATCAGAACTTACACTAGAAGGAACAACAGAAACTTTCTTTAAAGAAGATTTTATTTGATAATAATCATAGTACAAACTATGATATTCCTTACAAGTATAAATGGAATGCCATAAACTACCACAATGAAAACAAGGATCTTGTGGTTTGTATCTAACAGACTGACTTTTAACTCCTGATTTTGTAGATAAGGAGTTAATATTCTTATTCTTCCTGCAAAAAGAAGCCAGATGGTTAGAACTTCCACAGTTATGACACGCTTTCCTAGGAGCATCAGGAACAGATTTATAGTTATTGCTTTTATTCATACCTTCCTTTCCATTCCTGTTTTTCCTAGGTGATTTTACCTTGTTTGCATTCTTAACATCTTTCAGCTTATGCTTAAGCTGCTTCTTTGTCATTAAGCCTATGTTAACTTCAGCTATCTTTTCCTGTTTTAGTTTGTCAGAAGCTAATTCCTTTTTAACTTCTGATTTCTCATTTTCAGATTTTTCAGTTACAAACTTAACAGGTTTTAACTTCAGCTTTTGCTTATCAACAGGCTTAATTTCTACAGTTCCTTTTTCATTTTTATTTTCTCCATAACCTAAGCCCTCTTTCCAGTTTCCACTGCTTAGCAAATTTTGAGTTGTTTTGCCAGAGTTAGTCCAAGTTCTGATAATCTCTCTCTCCTTTTCTAACTCAGTTTTTAGAGATTCATTCATTTTTAGCACTTCATCCCTAACATAAAAAGCATCATCTCTATCCTGCTGAGTTTGATGGAACATGACTAACTCTTTTTCTAAGAAATCATTTCTTTTCCTAAAAGCAAGATTTTCAGAAGTTAATCTTTCACATGTTAAAGTTTGATCTCTATAACTAACAAACATGGTTTTAAGATATCTTCTCAACTCATTAATATCATCAGTATGAAAAGCATAAGTAGTCTGAGGTACCTTTGTTTCAGCAGCTTCAGAACTGCTCTCTGAACTTGATTTATCAGCATTTGCCATCAATGCATAGTTCTCCTCACTTTCAGAGTCTAAGGTGTCTGTCCAGCTTTTCTGCTTTGTGACAAGAGCTTTTCCTTTGTCACTCTTGGTCTTCTTGCAATCAGGAGATATGTGGCCTTTCTCACCACAATTATAACATTTAACATTAGCGTAATCTCCTCTGTCAGACTTTCCTCCTCTTCCTTCAGATCTTCTGAAATTCTTCTTATCAGAACTTATGCCTTTTCTGGAAAACTTCTTTCCCTTCCTGAACTTCCTGTATGCAATCTTTGTGATTCCTTTCACCATAAGAGCACACAGCTTCATCATCTCCTCATCAGCATCAGTTTCAGGCAAGCTTTCAGAATCTGAGTCATCATCACTCTCAGAACTTGATGACTCAGTATCAGACTTTATGATAAGAGCTTTACCCTTGTCTTTCTTTGAGGAAGGTGGTTTGGGGGATTCCTCTTCAGCCTTGAGAGCAACTGTCCTTGACTTTCCTCCTTTCCTCTTGCTTCTTTGTTCCATCTCAAGTTCATGAGTCTTGAGCATTCCATAGATTTCATCAAGAGTTGTTTCATCAAGATTGTAGTTGTCTCTTATTGTTGTTTCCTTCAAATCCCAACATTCAGGAAGAGCTAACAGGAATTTAAGGTTTGTATCTTCAAGATCATACTCCTTATTTACTAATGACAAGTCATTCAAGAGTTTGACAAATCTATCATATACATCAGTCAATGACTCATTAGTCCTAGAGTCAAAGTGTTCATACTCTTGAGTGAGTATTGTCTTCCTGTTCTTCTTAACTGTTTCAGTTCCTTGACACCTTGTCTCCAGTGCATCCCATATCTCCTTAGCAGTCTTGCAGTTGATTACCCTGTTTGACATTACATTATCAATGGCACTATGCAATAAGTGTCGTACCTTGGCATCCTTAGCAATAGATGCTATATCTTCAGCAGTGTAATCACTCTTTTCCTTTGGTACGGTCTTTGCTGCTTCACCTGCAACTACAACAGCGAGCTTGGTAGGTTTGTGAGGCCCTTCCTTGATTCTATCAAGGTATTCTGGATCTGTTGCTTCCAGAAACATGGTCATCCTTACCTTCCATATGGGATATTCAGATGGTCTCAATATGGGAACTCTGATAGTCTCATATCGACTCTGAGTTGATGTCTTTGATGATTCCTCAGTTTTGGTAGGCTTAGTTGGAGTTTCTGTGTCAGACATGATTGTGTTTGGATCTTTAACTGTATGTGTGTTAACAGAAGGCTCTGATACCACTTGTTAGGTCACACTTTCACTATAGAGGGGGTGAATACAGTGTTTATTACAATCAAATCAAACTTCAAGAACTTATGTAACAGAAAACAAACTTTATTGAAACAATAAACTCTGTTACAATCTGGAACTGTTATCTCTCAGTGATGAACAAAATATCACGAGAGCTGCTAGGGTTACAGTAAATAATATTCTCGATAATGATAACACTTATAGTGTAAACCCTATGTCTGTGTTTATATACTACACAGTTACAAGATAATCGCTAATTGATATGGAATATAATTCTGCTTCCTAATATATATCAATCAGATATCTTCTATTCCAAGTATTCCATTCTTTATGGAATTCCTTTTTCATGCATATCTCTTCTTATGTTTATCTTGATCTTCTTAACTTTAATCAGCTACTGTCCTTATCTGATCGTCCTTCAGCACTTAAGTTCTGATATCTATCTCCTGATGCTTATCTCCTGATAACATAAGTACTGATATCCCTTAAGTTCTGACTTCCAGTATAAGTACTGATCAGTTAAGTACTGATTTGTCCTGTTCAAATAAGATCTGAAATCTAAACATAAAATATATTAGCCATGACATTATCAAATATATCTAACATAGCACAAAGGTTGAACCAATCATTATGGAGCACAAGCCAGAAAGGAGGAATAAGGTTGGAGAGACTTCTTTCAAGAATCTAAAACCTATGGTTCTCAAGCCCAACACTAGATCCAGCAAGGACTCCACAAAGAACCCCCTAGACTTTGCTCAGATGAAAGAAGTGGACTTTCCTCTTCCAAAGCCTGATGAAGACAAAGTTTTGGGTGCTAACATCATAAAGTACAAGGAGACCAAGGACATAGCTGAAAGAATGAAAATGGCCATTATCTTTAGAGAGGGAAAAAGTATCTGTGTGATGCAAGGACATCCCAAATTTCTAAAGGCCAAGAGGGAAGAAACCAAAAGGTTGAAGAAAGAAGCTGAAAAACTCAAGGCTGACAAAAGAGCACAAGCAAAGCTTGAACAACAGCTAAAGTCAAGTCAAGTTGAAGGAGAGAAAGGAATTGAAGTCAGGGGTGAAGACAAGATTGCAAACCTAGATGAGGTTTTTGGGAGTATATTTGGTGAGAGTATGGAGGAAAGAGAGGAATGGCAGAAGGGAAACAGAAGAAAGGCCAAGGCACATAGAAGGAGTGAAGATAACACTGAAGAAACTAAATCAATATCTAAACCACTAACTTCCATACCCGAACCTTGTGTTGCTGATCCCACTATAAACATCCATGGTGAACTAATCATCCCAAAAGAGGAACCTATTGATTGGGACACCATCAAATTGCCTACCTTTTTAACCACTCTTCCACTACCAAAGAAACAGAAAAGAAAATCCAAATCTACACCTCCCCTAACCTCTAAGAAATTCACTCAAAAAAAAAAACTAAAGCCTATGCCACCCATTTCTAAAGATGATTATGTTCACATCTGTGATATAAAAGAAATTTCAGACATTGAACTCTATCTGGATGAGCTGGAGGATGTAAGGGGAATAGCTGCCTATAGACAGCTACCAGAGAGATTGGTGTTCAGATACAAAGGAGCTGGGGAAAGAACATGGACTCTCTACAGGATTCTGAATGAAGGCTACTCTACCTTGATCAGAGTCTTTTCAGCCATACAAAAGGATTCTGGCTTTACCAGGACTGCCAAGACTGAAATTCTCAACAAGATTGCCAACATAAGGAAAACTTGGAGGGAGCCCAATGCTTTGCCCAGAACCTTACTCATTCAAGAGAGGGGAACTACAATTCACAAATCACCTCATTGGTTGATGGAATTCAGAGATGATAAAGGAGTCAGAAGATTTTTCAGACTTGAAGACCAACTCAAGATTGCCAGCAATGAAACTCTCAAGGAAATGCAATCTAAGTTGGATATCAGTGATGAAGATGAAGCTGAATTCTACAGACAACTCCAACTCCAAATTGAGGAAAATGACAAAGGGCTAGAAAAGAAAACAAGGGAACAAAGAAGAAAAAGATGATTTGCTCAGACTAAAGGAGCACCCTTGGAAATTCTGTAAATCTTCAATTACCTCCTAGTACATACACTTTTGCAGCACTTTTAAATTTCTACTTAGTTTCAATTCATATATTTGTTAAGTGTTTTGTTATCATCAAGTTAACCCTGGATTTATGTCTACAATTCTTATAGACATAAATAGGGGGAGATTGTTAGGAATATATGTGCATTAGTTTGATGATATGTTTAACAAAACACTTAAGTAGAAGTTTAGTGTTTGCAGCCTCAACGGATAAGACCACTTTGGCTATCCGTTGATGGTGCAGCTTTACTTAGAAATAAGTCTAGTGTTGTAGCACATTTCAGTCTCTGTATTTGAGTTATAATTCTTAGAAGTTGAGAGAAAATATAAGTCATGTTGACTACTAGAAGATATGCAAATAGGAAGGCCAATTGTAAATATTTCATGCCTTGTAATTTTGTATAAATGAAGTGGTATCAACGGATATCTTAAAGACCTTCAACGGATGAGAAACAAAGCTTCAACGGATGTCTCTAAAGCTTCAACGGATAGAGCTTCAACTGCTAACACATCAACGGATAAAGCCATCAACGGATGAAGGCTTCAACGGATGTTCTGTTAAATAGCAGTTGATAAGTGGTAGTTGTAACAGCAGACAGAGGCACATGGGTTGTCAGAGATAACTGAAATGTGGAAGCCTAATTTCAGGAACATCAGAAAAAGCAGCCGTTCTACTCTAGTACAAAGAGGCAATAGTCAACAAAGTACTTGAGTGATATGGAGAAGAAACAAGTGGAGAACTTATTTTATTATTGTATTTTTATCTTTGTCTTCACTTGTACACTTGGTGATATATAAACCAAGTAGCAGCTAGTAATTAGATGAGAATTTTTCCAGTGTTGTTTAGAAAAATCTTGAGAGAAAAATTATCTAGTTTGTACTAGGATGCAGCTGTGATCAACATCTTGAATCACAGATTTTCTGAAATACCATCTCTGGTGGAACAACAATCCACCAGAAAAGTTTTTAAGGCCTGTTGTGTTCTTTACATTAGTGCTTGAATATATATCTGTCTGTATTAGCTTATAGCAATTCACACACTTGTTTATCTTGAACACAAAGCCTTTAAAACTGCTCAAAACTTGAAAAAGTTTTGAGATTTACCTTCAACCCCCCTTCTGTAAATCTCATTGTTAGTCCACTAGGAATAACAGTTATTATTTATTGTAACCCTAACAGCTCTCGTGATAATTTGTTCATCACTGAGAGAGGACAGTTTCATATTGTAACAGAGTTTATTGTGTTAAATAAATTCTGTTTTTTGTTACTTGTGTTCTTATGTTCGATTTGATTGTGACAAATACTGTATTCAACCCCCTTCTACAGTGTGTGTGACCTAACAGAATTTATATGTATTTTCATGTGATTTTAAATGCATTTTTATGTGATTTTATAACCATTTTATGTGATTTTAAATGCATCTTTAATAAGTGAATTTATATGTATTTTCATGTGATTTTAAATGCATTTTTATGTGATTTTATGACTATTTTATGTGATTTTAAATGCATCTTTAATAAGTGAATTTATATGTATTTTTATGTGATTTTAAATGCATTTTTATATGATTTTATGACCATTTTATGTGATTTTAAATGCATCTTTAATAAGTAAATTTATATGTATTTTCATGTAATTTTAAATGCATTTTTATGTGATTTTATGGCCATTTTTTGTGATTTTAAATGCATCTTTAATAAGTGAATTTATATGTATTTTTATGTGATTTTATATGCATTTTTATATGATTTTAAATGCATCGTTAATATGTGATTTTATGTGATTTAAATGCATTTTTATATGTGATTTTATATGCATTTTTATGTGATTTTAAATGCATCGTTAATATGTGATTTTATATGTATTTATGTGATTTTAAATGCATTTTTATATGTGATTTTATATGCATTTTTATTTGATTTTAAATGCATCGTTAATATATGATTTTAAATGTATTTATGTGCTTTTAAATGCATTTTTACATGTGATTTTATATGTATTTTTATTTGATTTTAAATACATCGTTAATTATTTTTAGAGATATATAATTGTTCCAACTAACTCATGAAAATTTTGTAGGAACGATATGCCTCCATTTTCGAGCGCATGCCCGTGGAGATTACACAAACGGGTGATCGGGATGAGCCGTGGGATTGGTGGATGGAAGCCTTGGAGGTCCCCCAAGGTACAAAACTGAAAAAGAATTATGTGGTGGGGTTCCCCAATGCTCGGGCCACCGATCTCTTGCCTACACTTGCTACCACGTACCGAGATTCCACACGGAATGAAGTCGGCTCATTCTCATCCGCTCCGAGAGAACGTGAAGCCATCCCCGACAATGTATATCTTGTCATCGTGAGGAATGTGCTTACGGAGATCCGTGCTAATCCAAATCGGTTTGCTCGCCAACTCTCCGATGAGGCCTCGGATCCATCCTCCGATCCTAGCCAAAGGTTGCAATGGAATAACCTTATCGGTGGCGAGATCGTTCATATCGTGTGCTCTTTGATTGAAGATATCGTCCAAAAGACGGAATCTCGTGTTGCGGGGGTATAATTTTTTACCTTCTTGTTTATTTATTTGTTTTCATTCACATGTAAATTTTGTTTCTTGTTTTTAACTAGTTTAATTAAACTTGTGTATATAGGAAAACAATCGGCGTGCTATGAAAGTCGATAAGGATTACACGTCCGAGGATGAGGCCTCCGATGACGAGGACTTTTATGATGGCGGCGGTGATGGCGGTGGATCGTCCGATGTTGATTTGTCAGATTAGTTTACATTGATTGGTTTTAAGACTATTGTAATTTGATGGTTATGGGATGTAATATAATACGTTGTGATGGTTTGATACTTTGTCGGTTATTTAGGATTGCTTATAATGATGTAATGATACGGTTTAATCCTCCGGTTATCGGAGTTTGTGAATGTTTGTGTTGGATTTAATTACTATGGTTTAATTGTGAAATTTACTAGTTTTTGTGAATGATTTTGAGTAGTATAATTTAATGATTATCATTGTTATTTGGTTTGGTATACAGGTACTGTAGAAAACCTGCAATTTTTTTTAAATCAGCCCTTAAAACCGACCGACTTAAGGCATAACCGACCACTTTTAACCATTACAAAACCCAGAAAACCGACCGTCAAGGGACATAACCGACCACCTTTTTCATAAAACCGACTATCTCCTTTAGAAGGTGGTCGGTTTTCAGAACGGTCGGTTATGACATTTAAGTTAGCTTCTGAAATAAAACTGACTGATGTACACACTTTAATCACGGTCGGTTATGAGTTTCAGTCAACTTTTTAAAAATAGACATAACCGACCACCTGCGGTCGGTTATGACTCAGTGACGTGGCAACACGTGTGCACACGTGTACACAGTGACCCCACATTTGAATAAAATTTCCAGGCACTTAACCGACCACTATGATGGTCGGTTACGAGGGTTAAACCCGACCAAAAGTCATAACCGACCAGGTTAAAACTGACCATGCCCTGTGGTCAGTTATGACCATTTTAACCGACCGTGTTGCTTTTTCACCGACCGTTTTTGACGGTCGGTTTTGTCCTATTTTCTTGTAGTGCTGTAATGTTTTTCCTGTATATAATATTTTCAAGTTTAGTAGTAAATATATGAATTTAGTTAAACTTGTAATAAATAGTTTAGTTTCTGTTAAGAGTTTAAAAGTAACAAAATTCAGATGCCTTCATTTCAATATTATAAAAAAGTTGAGAATTATTCTAGAAAAAAACTGTTTATTTGGTACGGAAACAAACTTTTTCCTGGATCTGTCCCTAGACTTTTCTTCTCGACCCAAATTAAACATAATTAATCCAACACATGTACTCTACTCCTATATTTTTCTCCAAGCTTCGTACCAATCGTATTGAAATTCCAGCTTGCTTAAAAACGACACTTGATAACTAATTTAATGCATGGGAGTTACTTGGCTTAGAAGTTCATTGACTCCTGCATATTTTTAACCACCAAATCAAGTCAAGCGCAGGCACGTTGGTATAACCTAGTCCATAGACGAGGGAGATGAGTATTTGACCTAAAAATCATTAAGTTGATGCATTTACAGGTATATAGTAGTAGACTAGTAGACCAGTAGTCTTTGGTTTTGCAAGTGAGCAAGTGACTCCCCGATCAATCCCAGCTGGGATTGGAGTATTTTTCGAGTTTGAGACGGGAAACAGGAAAAATAATAAAAAATAATTCACATATTACTAGACCATGATCCCCGATAATTATATTTAATATAATTAAATAATATTTTATATGTATATTAATTAAATTATTAATAATAAATATAATATATATGCATTATTAATTTTGTTTATTATATTCAATTTTCATAGTAGAATATGTTCAATAAATATAATTTCAATATTACATTTTATCATAAATACATCAAAATTTGAATTTCTATTTAAAATATGTTGTTAAATTTAATTAAAACATATTATGTATGATTTATTAAAATATTTTTATTAAAAATTCATTAAAATTAAATAAAAATTTATTTAATAAAAAATTATTAGAATCCCTCATTAGCGGCCGCATAAATCCCCTTTCCTAGTTCAGGACAAAGATCAAGTAGTAAAATAATCTTCGTTCGGAAATTGGGATTCAAAATATGACTTAGGGTTTAGTGATCAAAAGCACAGATAGTACTCTTGATCTTGAAGTTACCCGAAGCCCTAGCTAGAAAAACACGGTCACAAATTATTCAAATTTATATAGATTAATGATAATGTAGTTAAATTCTTGGCCGAACAAGTCAAAGGAGAATCGAAGAATTAATAGATTGATACCCACTTTTTATTTGTTCATTTAAGGAGAAGAAAAGTATAGACTACAGAGAAAAATAGTGTTAAATATCCTGTGGTTCCCGAAATTTTTCTCAATGAGATGGCAGTCATTTCATATATTTTAATTAGTAAACGTGTGTGTATATATATAATTTCATCTTATGTTATTATAAAAGTTATCATAAAGTTCATTAATTCATATACGCATAATAATTTGAAAATTATTTTGAAGAATTAGTATTTTCTAGAGAGAAAACATATGTTGAAATAGATATATGTTAAACTTTAATATTATTTAAATTTAAAATAATCAATCATATTAATTCAACAAAAGATTAACTTCTTTCTACATGTCGAAAATAAATGACAAGAAGAAAAAATGAAGTTATTAAAACCTAATAACTTGTTCTTTCTTCAAATCAGTACTAGAAACCGTGTCAAGTAGAAATCCGGGCTTAAATAAAACTTATAAAACCAATTTTCAAAAAAAAAAAAACTTATAAAACCAAAACTCACGCTAACATTTATTATGCTAGCCCTACCTCCAGACGCCAGTCCGCCGTTAAGTGCACGTTATTTGATTATTAACCTAAATTAACTTTAAACGAACCATATACAGTTGCAGGCATAATTATTTATCTTGGCATCACGAAACAAACCGAATGCAAAAATGCATTCCCCCTCCATTAGCAAAGCTTCAAGACTCTCTTGTTTATTGTTTCTACTAACAATATTATTCCTCTCATTTATGTCTTATGGATCAACTGCAGCAGCAGCAGACGACGACAGTACTATGATAATCGGTGTTGTCATCGATGAGGCCTCTCGAGTTGGTAAAGAACATAAAGCAGCCATGAAAATTGCAGTTCAGAAGTTTAACAACTCTTCAGATCACAAACTTATAATTCATTTCCGCAATATCGCTGCTGGTAATCCCTTTAAAGCAGCTACTGCAGGTTAGATCTCGTCATTACTTTTCACTTCATGTTCATATATATTAAGAAGTAAAGAACAACTTCACTGGAAATTGCGTCCAGTTTGAATGTACTTCTGTAATGAATAGTATAGTTTTTTAAGTGATACATTTGTTAACAACAAGCTCACTGGAAATTGGACTTTAAATTGAGGACTGCTACATGAAAATTACTAAATTTTAAATCCCAACGTTGTTTGGGGTGCCTAGGATGTGAACTACTCCCTCTATCCTAATCATTTCTTTACGGTTTCCTTTTTGGGATGTCTCATCCAATTCTTTACATTTCAAAACTTACCAAAAATAGTCAATGGGTTCCACCACTTTTCCACTTTTCACGCTACTTTTACTCCACTATTTCCCTTTTATACATTAAAAATCAATGGATCTCACCACTTCATCCTCTTTTCTTTCTCTTTTTCACTACTTTATACATGTTTCTTAACCTCCGTGCCCAAACCAAACGTGAAGAATTGGCCGGGACGGAGGGAGTAGATGAGAAGGCGAAGTTATTTTACACATACGGTTAGCTATCATCAACTGATCCTTCAAAAAATTATGAGGTGTTCAATAAATATGATATATGTTATAACACACACGCATGTATGCACATCAGATGCCATAGGTGGTTGAACATGAGCACCGATACCATGCTGAGTAACCGGCTTTGGAGGAAGGCTCCGTATGTATCTAATTTATGTTCTAAGAGGTCGGTATCTCATATTTTCTGTTGACACCTCACACACTTCATGCTCATATGTATTTCAGCTGACCAGTTGATTAGAGTTGAGAGAGTGCAAGTTCTTATCATATCACTGGCATGGCAAGAAGCTTCTGTAGTCGCTAATGTTGGAAACCGAGCTAAAGTGGCAGTTATTCCACTTGGACCTTCTGCTATTTCACCCACATTAGCACATGTAAGGTGGCCTTTTGTAATACAAATGGCAAGCAACAGTTCCAACGAAATGGAAAGTGTTGCAGCCATTGTTCATTCCTACAACTGGAGGAAGGTAGTAGTCATATATGAAGAAGACACATATGGTGATCCTGGAACATTAGCTGTACTATCTCAGGCACTTCAACAGAAGGGTTCTGAAATTGAATATAGTTTGGTCCTTCCACCATATTTTTCTTTATCTGACCCCCAGTTTATTGATAACCAGGTAGCCAAGTTACAAAGTAGAAATTCTCGAGTTTATATAATGCTGATATCCTCCGTACGAATGGCCAAACATCTATTTAGAGAAGCTAAGAGGACTGGATTGATGGGGAGAGATTCTGTGTGGATAGTCACAGATTCCATCACAAGTGTTTTGGATTCTCGTGACTTTTCTTTTATGAAGTTCATGAAAGGTGCTATTGGAACCAAGACATATTACTCTGAAAAGACTAGTAGTTTTAAGGAGTTGAAAGCTCAATTTCGTGAAATTATGAAAGTAGATTATCCAGAGGAGGATAATTTGGTGCCTGGAGTTCATGCTTTGCGTGCATATGATAGTATTATGGCCATTTCTCAGGCTGTGACACGATTAGGTAGTCATGAAAAAATAACTTCAAAAAAATTGCTCAAAGAAATATTGCAGAGTAACTTTCTAGGTCTGAGTGGGAATATTAGGTTTCATAGTGGAAGTTTATTGGATTCTTCCACTTTAGGAATCATAAACATCGTCGGAAAAGGTTATAAAGAGCTTGGATTTTGGTCACCGGAACTTGGTTTCTTAAAAAATGTTACTCAAGTTAATGGAGGTTCTGGTAGCTTGAAAACATTGGACCCTGCAGTGGACTGGCCGGGTGATTTGCCCCGACTCCGAGATCCAAGAGGATGGACAATGGCTAGTAAAACAAAGCCAATGAGGATTGGAGTTCCTGGAAAGGCAAGTTTTCGAAAGTTTGTTAGGGTTAAATCAGGTAATAGTTCAGATATTTCAGGATTTTGCATTGATGTCTTTACTGAGGTAGTAAAGTTTTTGGAGAAGAAATATTATCGTTTATATTATGAATTTATCCCCTTCAATGGAACCTATGATGAGCTAGTATTCAATGTTACAGAACATAGCAATCAGGTAACATATTTCATTTTGATCTATTTTGAGCCTTTATTACTTCTGTCGGTGATACCCTTTATTTATTTGTTTTTTGTTTTCTGAATCAAACCAATAATTTAAAAGGCTTTTGATGCTGTTGTGGGGGATATCACTATACTGGAAAATCGATCGAAATACGTGGACTTCACACAACCGTATGCTGAATCTGGCTTGTCTATGACAGTTCCATACAATCATGAACCTAGCAAAGCTTGGTTGTTTCTAAAACCTTTCAGTTGCAGTATGTGGCTAGCGACATTTAGCATGTTGTTATACACAATGTTCATCGTTTGGTTCTTCGAACACAAAACAAATCCAGATTTCAAGGGACCGGTTAAAGATCAGCTTGGCATGGCAGTTTGGTTCACCTTTTCTACTTTGTTCTTCTCACACAGTAAGTGCCTTGTTATCCTAAGTTAGACCCTGATGTCTTTTACAGATGTTAGGCAAGTTTTTGACTGTTAGATCATCTTAAATCATTTAACATTACCATTATAGTAATCTCCTTATTTTTTACACATAATGTAGAAGAACATCAGTAATTGTAATTAATACTGATACTTTTGAGGCAAAAAACTATGCAGGAGAGAAGGTTTACAGCAGCTTTACGAAAACAGTGGTTGTGGTGTGGTTGTTTGTTGTGCTAGTTCTTACCTCCAGTTACACAGCTAGTCTGAGTTCAATGCTTACAGTTCAACGGCTTGAGCCAAAGGTGAAAGATATAGAGTGGTTAAGGAAAAAAAATGCACCAGTTGGTTGTGATGGTGATTCATTTGTTAAAGATTACTTGAGAGATGTATTGAATCTTCATCACATAAAAAACATCAGTAACGAAACTGCCTATCCATCTGAATTCGATAAAGGGAACATTTCAGCATCATTTCTTGAGCTCCCATATCAGAAAGTCTTTCTGCAAGATTATTGCAACAAGTATACTACTGTTGGACCTACCTATAGATTTGGAGGACTGGGGTTTGTAAGTTACTTCTCTTGCATTCTGTTTGTGTTTCGATCACTTCAACAAACGATAGATTTTCGAAAAATCTCAATACTCTGAAAAATAATAGGGTTAAATATCAAAGTGGTCACTCGGTTTGATGTATCATTTGAATCACTAAATTGATAATAAATCTCAAACGAATACCTCAAAATATGTGCTTGATAATTAAAAAATATTTTTATGAATTTTTATACATTTTTCTTGAAACCTATTACAACCAAATTAAAATGTATGAATTCTAGTATTTTCGATAATATAGCGAGATTTATAAAAATTGATCTACTATTTTTTTAAAATTTTTAGTTATATTTTTTGATTTAAATAAAAATAATTAGTAGATAAATTTTTAAAAATCTCACTATATCATCTAAAATACTAGAAATTCATAATTTTTCATTTGGTTATAATAGAATTCAAGAAGAATATATATAACTTCATAAAAATAATTTTAAATTCTCTAACACCTATTTTGAGGTATATGTTTGATATTTATTATGACCTAAGTGATTCCAATAATATCCCGTTAAGTTTGATGATGAAATTGATATATGACCTTGAGTTAAATGACCATTTTGATATTTAATCCAAAAATAATATAACATGTTATATGAATGCAGGTTTTTCAAAAGGGATCCCCCATAGCTAGAGATGTATCTGAGGCCATTTTAAACATCTCCGAGAATGGTGTTCTTAGAGGCTTGGAAAAAACTTGGTTTCCATCAGCAACAAACTGTTCTGCTTCATCGGATAACCTCACCATCGAGAGCTTCTGGGGAATATATTTGATCTCTGGTGTCACCTCTACGGTCTGCCTTCTCATTTTCATCGCCAAACTACTAGTTTTCGGAGAAAAAAAAGATCGAAATGAGACAAATCAAGAAACTGGTGACATTGCAGCTGAAGAGGGAAATTGGAGAAAGGCTATTGCACTTGTAAGGTATGTAAAATATGTCCATGACAACAAAATTTCCCCTGTAAGAGCTATGTTGTTTTCATTATTGATGTTCTTGTTGTAACAAGCTTCCCAAAGTTGATAGGTTGGAATGGATCATATTCATTTATTTATTTATTTTGCTAAATGGATCATATTCATTTTGGCCTAGATATTATAGGCATTAGTTCATTACAAATTCAAGATTTCTATTTTACTTGATGTAAGATTATTACACACTTGTAATGTAATAAAATTTCATAGATTGATTTGTGGGTTGAATCTGTAATGTTCCACTTTGTCATTAATTTTTTATTTTAATAACTATTTGTATCCCAAATTACTTGTCTATAAGGTTGTTAGTATTCCATTATAAGATAAGGTAAAACAAATCGGTTAGAAATGTGCTTTTCCAATAACATTTACTCGAATCGATCATTTCGGCTATCATTTCGTCTGGCATGTTATCTTATCAACGAATTTACTTGATGTGCCAACGAATTTTTTTATTTTTATAAATGGATTTTCTTGTATTTTAAGATGAACATATAATTCTGTTGATTTTTTTATGTGAATGAGAATTTGAACTTTAAATTCACAATTTTTTTAAAAAAAATCAATAAAATTATGCTATTAATGCACTTCAATATATAAACTTTTTTTTTACTTTTACCGCATTAACACTGGCTAATAATCTTAATATTATACTTTTCTTTACACAAATTAGCATTACATAGTCTAGAACTTGTTTATTTATTCGAAGCTTCGTAATCGTCTTAATCAAAATTCCAGCTTGCTTAGAACGACACTTAATCAAGTGTTGTGCGAGTCACACAAGAGAACATTTATTAATCAATGCAGGGAGTTTCTTGGCTTACAAGTTCCATTGACTGCTTGCGTTTTTTCAATCCAAACAAGTCTTAGTCGAGCACGTAACCTGCATATTTGGACACAAAAATCACATACTATTTGGTATGGCAATTGAGTAATAATTAATAATCTTTATTAATAAATAAAACATTTTTTAAGTGTTACACAGGTATTAATTTTGATTTTACCGATTTTTGGTACCACCAACTTTTGGTTTCACTTCATGTATATCTTATAATTCTAGTTTTGTATTTATACTTCTACATGTATTGATTCTATTAAATTTAGTTTTAATTTTGTTATATTATACTTCTACATGTCTTATAATTATATTATGTTTGGTTTTATTTTGGTTTCGCCCTTTTGGATTTAACCTTTGTATTAATTCAATATATTAGTTAGGTCTGTCAAACGGATAATTCGGATACGGATATGCCTATATCTGTATCCGCATCCGCATCCGCAATCATCTGATTGAAATACGGATAATATCCATTTTATTTTGGATACGGATAATATCCGCTTTTTTCTCGAATTCGAATGCGGATATTTCGGACGATTATCGAATTTTTTGAATTTTTTGTTGCCCCTACCTTTTTAACGATAATTATAGAACATTTTATACTATTAAATACACATAATATATTTATATATGTATAAAGTAAGTGTACAATTATATAAAATTTGTATAATCGTATTATTTAATACATTTACAAACACTATAAACTAAAAAAAATAAAATTTAAATTATATATAATTTTATATTTTTATAATTTAAATATCATATATGTATTTAGTTTCGGATTCGAATATCCCGAATTCGAATACGGATAATATCCGTTTTTTTCTCAGATACGAATAATATCCACTTTTTCTCGGATACAGATGCGGATTTTTCGGATGAATATCGAATTTTTCGAATTTTTTTGACAGCCCTAATATTAGTTGTATTATAACAAACGTAAATATATATACAGGAGAATAATCAAATACAAACTAAAATTAAAATAGAAACTAGGAACTAATATAAGTCATTATTAGATCAACCAAATCTAATGTCCCCTTAAATCACCCCACCCAACTACTTTGCACCATCACACACCCAATTTCAGCTTTTTCCCCTCCGTTTTTAATTTTGCTTTATCCCGTCAAACCTTAAATTTTTTTTTAAATCCGATTTTACTGTATTTTTCTACATCTCTCAACGATCGATTTGCATACTATATGTGTTATATTTCGAAGTAATTTTAAAAAATAAATTATTTGGCTTCTAGTTTATATTCTAAATTTATTTCTACTGGAGTAACCCATATATATATATATTTTTAGCTTTTTCGAATCATATATCATTTTTAATATAATTATTAGAATTATATTTTTTATTATACTTCTTGATTTTTAAGCAACACCTAGACCATCCTAATTCCATATATAAATTTACATAATGTAATAGACTCCTATTTAAAAATATATTATTTTTAGCCGTTTTGATTTAGTATAATTAGTAGAATTTTATTTAATTATACTTCTTGATTTCAAAGTATTACCCATGTATTCTTCTTTAATTTCTATATGATCAATAATATTATATGTATTATTTTATCTGTTTATTTAACTGCAATTCTTATATTGATTTCAATTCATTAATCATATTTCTCATATGACTCAATAGTTATATTTTAATGAAATAATAAAATTTTTGAAATTGCATTATAGTTATAATATTTTTATTTATTGTAATTAATAACTTTTATTAACAAGTGAAACACTTTTTAAGGAGTACTTTGGTTTCACTTCTATTTTATTTCCTCAAATTTTGGTTTCACCCCTTTTGAAATAATAAAATATTTGAAATCGTATAATAGTTATAATCTGTTTATTATAATCATAACACAAATATCGTATCTCTATTAATAAGCGAAACTCCTTTTTTAAATGGTCCCAAATTTGATATCACCTTAGTTTTGTTTGACCCATATTTTGGTTTCACTCCGATCATCATATTTCGAATACAACTCTATATTATTTTATTTTTAATGAAATATAACTAAATTATTGAAATCGTATTGTAATTATTCCTATTTTTATTTCAACTCGATAATCATATTTCTGATATGACTCTAGATAACTCTATAGTATTTTTTTTAATGAAATAATGAAATCGTTGATATTATTATAATCTTTTTCATTATAATTCTAATGAAAATAATGGATTTATCACATGCATATTACAATTTTTTACTTTTATTAAAATAATTGTAAATAAAAAATAAAATTAACAATAAATTTAATTCCCGATTTGTTCTCACATTTATTTCAACTCTAGATTCATATATTTTGTATAGTTGTAAATTGTTTTTCAATAAATTAATATAATTACTAGAATTATATTGTAATTGTAATTTTTTTAATAATTAATTATACTGTAATAAATAATATATTGAGATAATTATGGTGATGTATAATTCGGAAAATACACGGATTACCCCACTTTTAAATTCGAATGCCCGAAAATACATATTAGCATGAAATAGTGGTTAAATAATCGGCCAACTAATGCGTACTAATATTTTATTTGAACTATAAACATGTTTCTTATGCATGCTCACTGCAATTAAAGTTTTGAGTTTGTTGAATACGAATGTTCAATGTACGTATCATATATTAAAAAAATTATAAAAACAGGCATGTGCGACATGTTTATGCCTAGATATATACAAATCATACTTTTTCATGAGGTATATTCAGGTGCATGTATTACCTACATTCGTGTTTAATGGGTATTTTGGGCAATATTTTTCACCACTGGATAGTTTAGGGAGTTTGGGTTGGTTTCGTGTTTTAAAAATTATTTAAATAAATTAACTTGGCATGTGTTTCACACGGATTATCAACTAGTTATTTATAATTAGTAATATCTAGCTAGAGATTAAACACGGTCACTAATTACTCCCTCTATTTTTTTTTATATGTCGTTTGACTTTTTTGACAGACAATTCTAAATTCCTTTGACCGCATATATAAAATGATATTTTTTAAAATTTTCTTTTTCTAAATTAAAGTTTTAGTTATATATTTTTATTCACAAAAAAAAATTTAAAATTATTATTTAAACTATGCGGTCAAAAGACTTAGAAGTGTGTGCACCAAAGTCAAACGTCAATATAATAAAAAACAGAGGAAGTATATAGTTCAATATTTTAATTAATTAACCAATATAACAATAATGATATTCTAGTTAAATTGAAGACCGACCAAGTCAAAGTAGAATAGCCTATAGGTATGTTGATTTATTTAAAGGAGAAGAATAGTATGCACCCAAGTTGATGTGAAAAATGCGTTTCCAGTACCTTGGCAAAACTGCAAAGCCTTTTCGTTTATTTTTTCTGCTAAACATCTTCTTTCTGTTATTTCTGTCTCAAGGATCAACTACAGCAGCAGCAGCAGCAGCAGCAGCAGCAGCCGGCAAAAGTACTACGATTATCGGTGTTGTCATCGATGAGGATTCTCGAGCTGGTAAAGAGCAGAAAATAGCCATCAAAATTGCAGCTCAAAACTTCAGAAACAACTCCAAGAATCACGAACTTAAGTTTTATTTTCGGAACATCAGCTCTGGCAACCCACTTCAAGCAGCTACTACAGGTTAGATATCTTCTAATCTTCCCTATAAGTTTTTGTACTTCAATGCTACGCAGGCCTCTCTTGTTAGGATATTTAATATGGTTAGACGTGTTGAATAATATTTGTGTAGAATAAGATCACGTTGCAGCCTTTCTCTGACACCTTAAGGTTTTAGAGCGATTGGTTACCTAACATGATGTCAATGCTCGGTTTAGAGAGGGTAACAAAGCTAGTCTACTTAAGACTCTACTAGTGAATTCGAGGAAATAGTTGAATACTAAATTTAATGTTAAATAAAAGATTTTTTGGTTCGTGCCTTGGATTCGATTGATTAATCCATCAATGTACTGCAGCTGACCGATTGATTAAAGACGAAAAAGCTCGAGTACTTATTGTATCACATACATGGCAAGAAGCTGCAATAGTTGCTGATGTTGGAAACCGAGCTCAAGTGCCAGTTGTTTCACTTGCATCTTCTGATATTTCTCCGACATTAACACATCTAAGGTGGCCTTTTCTGATACAATTGGCTGGCAACAGCTCCAAAGAGATGGAAAGTGTTGCAGCAATTGTCCATTCCTACGACTGGAGAAAAGTCGTGGTTATTTATGAAGACGACGCCTATGGTGATCCTGGATCACTAGCTGTACTATCCAAGGCACTTAATGATAAAGGTTCCGAAATTGAGTATGGATTAGTCCTTCCACCACATTATACTTTATCCGACCCTCGAGGGTTTATCAGTGACGAGGTAGTCAAGTTACTGAGTACAAAATCTCGAGTTTTTATAGTACTGAAATTATCAGTAACATTGGCCAAACATCTATTTAGAGAAGCTAAGAGGATTGGATTGATGGGGGGAGATTCTGTGTGGATAATTACAGATTCCATTACGAGTGTTTTGGATTCCAGTGAACCTTCTTTTGTTTCATCAATGGAAGGTGCTATTGGAACCAAGTCATACTATTCTGAAGAAACTAGTCGTTTTATGGAGTTCAAAGGTCAATTTCGCGAAACTATGAAATCAGATTATCCAGAGGAGGATAATATGGTGCCTGGAGTTCATGCCTTGCGTGCATATGACAGTATTATGGCCATTTCTCAGGCTGTGACAACATTAGGAAGCAATGAGAAAACTACATTGCTAGAAGAAATTCTGTCTAGTGACTTTCGAGGTCTGAGTGGGAACATTAGATTTCGTGATGGAAGTTTATTAGATACTTCATATTCAAGAATCATAAATGTTGTTGGAAATAGTTATAAAAAGCTCGGATACTGGTCATCAGAGGACGGATTCTTCAAAAATTTTGATCAAGTTATTAGTACTCCTAGTATGCGAAATTTGGACAGTGTGGTGAACTGGCCAGGTGATGTAACCCGAGATCCGAAAGGATGGACAATGCCTAGTGATGCAAAGAGAATGAGGATTGGAGTTCCTGGAAGGACACAGTTTCAGAAGTTTGTAAAAGTTGAATCAGTTGAGGAAAATTCAAAATATGTTAACAAATATTCTGGATTCTGCATTGATGTCTTCTATGAAGTGAAGAACATTTTGGAGAAGAATTATCCTTTACCTTATGAGTTTTTCCCTTTCAATGGATCCTATGATGAACTGCTCTGGGGTCTTACAGATCAGAACAAAGAGGTAACTATACTACTAGTCTTTACATGATACGGTATAACATCGATAAATGAATATTCGATAAACGAATAGTCTCGCCAAATAAATTATTTTTTAGGTCCCAACATTTTAGAGATAATGTAATTTTTGATCTCGATAATTGAATAATCTCAATTAATGAATAAAATATTTTGGTCCCAAGGGTATTAATTTATCGAGGTTTAAGTGTTTTCGATATTTTGAAACCTCTACAATTAGGTAGAATATTCTTCAATTATTTGAAATAGAAAGGCAGTCTTATTTGAAAAGTTTCATTTGTTATTTAGCCTTGATGTGCTCTTATTGACAATTTTGTTTTGTTTTGTTCTCTGAATCAAACAAAAAAATTTGAAGAATTTTGATGCTGTGGTGGGCGATATAACTATACTAGCAAATCGATCAAAATACGTGGAGTTTACGCAACCCTTTGCTGAATCTGGATTGTCAATGATGGTTCAGTACAAACATGAACCTAGCAAAGCTTGGTTGTTTCTGAAGCCTTTCAGTCCTAACATGTGGCTTGCGACATTCAGCATTTTGTTCTACACTATGTTCATCGTTTGGTTCTTCGAACGAAAATCGAATCCAGAATTCAAAGGACCGTTCAGAGATCAGCTTGGCATGGCACTTTGGTTCACCTTTTCAACTATGTTCTTTGCACACAGTAAGTGCTCTTTCAACTTCTCCCGCACACAGGGCCGGCCCTGAGATTCGAGGAGCTCTAGTCGAAATAAGTTTATGGGGCCCTAATATACATATATCACGAAAATTCATATATATTTACTTGAAAAAATTAGAAAATTTTGGGGCTCTTGAGTGTCAGGGCCTAGGAACAAGTCTTGCTCATCTATAGTCAGGGTCACCCTGCATGCACCCCTAATATTTTACACATATAATGCAAGTCTAACAGTCTCCTAACTCCTAACTCGATCCTTAAATATAATATAAAAAAGTTGCTGCATTTTTACTTCCGCTTAAACCAGTTTGATTCCCAGTGTATCATTACGAAGTAAGACAACTAATAAATTGTGGACTTAAAATTTGCAGGGGAAAAGGTTTACAGCAACTTTACGAAAATGGTGGTAGTGGTGTGGCTGTTTGTTGTGCTGGTTCTTAGCTCCAGCTACACAGCTAGTCTGAGTTCGATGCTTACAGTCGGAAGGCTTGAGCCAATGGTTAAAGATATAGAAACGATAAAGAAGACAAGTGCATCAGTTGGTTGTGATGGTGATTCATTTGTGAAAAATTACCTGGGAAATGTACTGGGACTTGAACACGTAGAAACTATCGCGAACCAAACTGATTATCCTTCTGCATTCGATAAAGGAGATATTGCAGCATCATTTCTGGAGGTCCCATATCAGAAAGTTTTTATGCAAGAGTACTGCAACCAGTATACGACTGTTGGACCTACTTACAGATTTGGCGGACTAGGATTTGTAAGTTATTACTAGTCTTTCATTCTTGTTTTGATTGTCGATACTCTGAAGACTAATGTTTGATGTTCTGCAGGCTTTCCAGAAAGGATCTCCTATAGCTAGAGATGTGTCAGAAGCCATCTTGATCATCTCCGAAAATGGAGTCCTTAAAGGCTTGGAAAGAAAATGGTTTCCTTCATCAAAGAACTGTTCTGCTTCAACCAACACTGATAGCCTCACCATCGAGAGCTTCTGGGGAATATATCTTATCTCTGGTGCCACCTCTACAATCTGCCTTCTCATTTTCATCGTGAAAGTTTTAGTCCTTAGAGTAAACAAAGATCAGAACCAGAGAAATCAAGAAACTGGAGACATCCCAGCCGAAGTGGGAAATTGGAGAAAGGCTATTGCTCTTCTAAAGTATATCCGTAACAACAGCAACAGAGTATCTCCAGTAAGAAGAACTCCATCCTTCTACCGGGGAGAAGAAATGGGCTCGTCAAGGTGGGAATTGGTGAGTCCTTCAGAGGCTCTAGATCATGGCATCGGACAACCTGGAATCAGAATGCCAGAACATTCATCGCGGCCACCTGACATTCAAATTCCAATACCAAACCTTGATTCTATAGTTCATCATGAAGAATAATGATCATTAGAAGGTTTTATTTATTTATTAGACCTCTACAAGGGGCAAGGTGCATATTGAGGTGATACTTTCTTTCCCCCAAGTCATCAGCCTCTCAAAGTTTAAGCTCAAGTCTAACATCTATTCAAAGCTTACATCTATTCTTGAAGTGACCAATTCTTTGCAAAGACTTGTAAGTTAGTACAATGTATATATGCATATGGTCAAGTAGATCTACATGTGTTAGCTGCCTATATGAAGTTAATGTTTTCAAGTAAAAAAAATATACTGGAGTACCTGGAGTTTCAAACATGAATTTCTGAACATAAATTTGTGATTAAAAAATTTATGCCACCTACAGGGGGTTGCAACTTTAGTTGCAGGCAATGCATTGTTCAAGAATCCACTTTTGTGCATATGATTTTTTACAGATCCAGTGGGCAAAAAAAACAAACACTTTTGCTTCTCCCTAAAATCTACAAGTCAAACAAATAAGATGATTAGATCTAGCAAATCTCTCAACTTGTTTCAAGTGGTTCAATAATCGAATAAAACGATCTGTAAACACAATCAGGGACATACAAAAAGAATATCCGGATTTCAAAGTGTTACGGCTACTTTATATGATAAAAACATCACTCAGCTAAGTTAGGGTAAGCCTTCGGCTCTTCGAGAGTGGAGACAAGACTTGTACTGCTGTGCACCAAACTCCTTAATATATCTGGTGTTTCATTTCAGAACTCACAGGAGAGTACATATTCCTAATGGGCGTTTCCGGAGTTGTATACTCTTCTCAAATGTTTTCACCTGATTTCTTTGCATAGGGGTAGATAAAACCTACCAATAGCCCCTTCCCCTTCCTTGTCTACCTCGTCCCCTGCCTCTGCCTCCCCTTGAGCCACTTCTCCCTCCTTGTGGTAAACCTTCAAATGCCCTATTGAGAAGTTGGTTTTGCATACCGCCACCTCCACGGCCTTTCTTGTTCGCATAAGTATTAGAACCATTATTCATATTGGCAGGACGTTTCCCTCTGCACATGTGAAAACCGGTAATCTGACTTACTTTTAACAGAGAGCCAAAAAAAATCTAAGATCCTGAATGCTTTGATGAGCTAGCAAGCCTTGGAGGATAAATGAAAGCTAAATAAAAGTCCACCAACTTGTAATAAAATACTACTACAATTTCCATCTTCCTTTTTACGATATTTGTGGCAGGTGTAAAATGTTGATATTCATAACTACCGACTATGAAATTCACATGCACATTCATTGATCAAAACATGCTTCATATTAGGGCTGAGCAGAAAACCGAAAAAATCCGAATCCGAAACCGAAACCACTAAAATCCGATCAAAACCGAACCGGTAGCTTTGGTTGCGGTTTTAAATTTTAAAAACCGAGAGTATGCGGATTCGGTTTTATGCAAAACCCGCCCCGATCCGAAAGACAATAAATATCAAAACAAAATCGTTCTCAAACATGGTTGCGAACAGTTGAACAGTAAAGGTACTGCAAAACATGTTTTCCAACAACTCGAAGAGTTGCGGTGTTAACTAACATGTTCGATCAATCAAGAACATGAATTATGTACATATACAACTTACTCTGGCAATGTGCATACACAAAGTTATTTATAAATCTGAGTGTCTGACATATGTCCAGTCCAAGAGGCCACTTACATGCAACAATTCTTTACGCGAATAGAATCCTGCCTTTAGTATGACTAGTTTTGTGATAGTTAAACCATATTAACTCATAAAGATTACAGGCTAAAAGAGCAGTAAAATCTGAAGGTGCATTAAAATTTCCATAAGTTTTTAATAATATCTAGCGTAGTTGCATGGCTTTGTAACTGTACAACAACGTGTTCGCTGTTCCAAAACCTTTCAAGGTAATTAAGAAGAAAATATAGCAATTTACATACTGTAGCTCAGTTATACTTGTACTTAACACAGTCATATGAACCATTAGTATTATCACTACTAAAATGGATGAATATAAGTATGCTAATCGTGGAAACCTATATCAAGTATAATGTGAAGTTCAAGACAAAATAATAATATTATTGGTAATAACCACATAGTTTAGAACATACCCAGCTGAAGTAGCAGTAGGTTGGGAGGGTTTGACGACTTCCATCCAAGATAAGTTAATTCTCTTATCCCCGATAAACGAAGGTGATTTCGAGTGCAATGGCTGATATATGGAGACAAGTATACAGTTTATCAACTCATGCACAACTCCATAAATTTGTATAAAACCACAATATATTAGAAGTTCGAATAAATTGTTACCTGTGTCATAGCTAGTATATTATTGCATGTACGCAAACCAGTTGTTGCATTCTGTTTCTGAGTTTTCTGCATATAATATTTCAATTATCAGGCACTCAAATGATTTGGATTGAGAATAAATATGCAATTCAATGAAACAAGAAAGTGAACGCACAATGCTAGCCTTTTCTTCATCAGACTTGGCGGTAGACATTGCTTTGTTGTGTTCTGCCATTCCCTGAGTTAGTTTCTTCATGGTAGCTTTAGCAAGCTCTTCAACACAGCTCAACCTTTTTGCCAATGAGTAATCAATGACAACCAGAATTAACAGATGTGCATATAATATGTATAGCTAAATGTTACGAACACCAAATTTAAATCCAAAGAAACCCTAAAGTGGTTCACTTAAATTGGGGAGGGAAGAAGATTTAGCATGTAAGCTAGTAGGGTTAAGTTAACAGTTTGTACTTCTTAACTGGCCGTACGATTGATTGTCTCTTTAGAGATAAGGACAGTGAATTAAAACTTAAAGAATCCAGTTTCACGTAAAGTGGGTAGGAGGAAGAAATAGCATCTACACTAGCAGGATAAATTCATCCGATTGTACTTACAACTGGCTTATGATTAGTTGTCTCATTCAGTAGTCATACCTGTATTTCTGAACAAGCTGGCCCAACATTCTAAGAAACTAATTCTAGCTCTATTCCCGATGAAAATAACTAAAAAAAATTATTCAAGTATTTGTTTTCATTCTGGCCTTATTTAAATAATAAGGAATTTGCACTCCCCCATTGTTCTTGAATTTAAAATATTTTAGAAAAACACCAGTACGTGATACAAAAAGCTGCACTTGAAAAATTATACCCAACACCAACAGATAGAAATAGTATTTCGTTATTGGAATTACTAATTACCTCTCTGTGAAATCTTTGTACTGCTCTGAGAAATCCTCGCCGAGCCTATCTGATGGTTGACCTGTTACAATTTTGTAGCCACATAGGCTATTGGAAGCATTTGGTGCCTGTTTGACACAGGATATTAATACTAAGGTCATTGCCACGTAAGATTATGGAAATCTAAGATTGTTTGTAATAATAACCTTGCTTGCTATATGGTGAAACGTAAACAGTAAGCATTCCACATATGTAAAGTTCATCTCTTCTGCCGTTTTCCTCCTAGGCATGTACTTCTGAAAAAAAAACAGTAAAATGGAACGAGAAATAAAAAAAATTCCAGAATCAAACAAGTGGTATACAGATCTATCCATCCTAAATATATTACTTGTGAAACAAAAGGCCTTTTATATCGGTTGAAAGAATTCTAAAAGTAGTTTTTGGGAAAGAACATGTGGACATAAAGAGAAAATTGTTTCCCTATATGTAAAAGAAAGCTTCTAATGCCTCAGACCTTGTAGTATCTCTGCATATAAAATCCCACATGTACTTCAAGAAACTGAGGCACTGCCCCATTGTTATGAAATCTCTGATGCTAACCTTTAAAATCTGAACAACAGAAGGAAAAATCAATCTAGCATCCTGTGGTGCTGTGTAAGGTGAACATTCAGCAAGGTTTTTCAGCAAGCCAACTTTGCGTTCTTCAGGAAGCTGGCAGATACAGATAAGAGCTTTAGAACTAACCTTATTACCCAGCAATAAAAAAATCAGAAATTGATTTATAGTTATATTTCTGTCTTGCAAACCAATTAAAGCTATTCCATGTAGGGAATTGCTTACACCTCGTATCATTTACATGTTTAACGTGAATTTTACATTTCAATGCATGCGGACATTCCCAAAATAAGTTAAAATCTAAGAGGGAAAGCGACTCCAGTAACTTTTTAATATATAAGTAAACATTATCTTTTTAAGTATTATTTAGTTAATTGGGGGAGGAGGGGGGGACATGTTCAAAGATCACGGTTCCTCTACATAGATACAGAGACAACATTCAGATGTAAATATTTAGTAGCTATTATGACTAATTATGTATTACCTCGTCAAAAATAGGAAAAATATGTTTGTTCAAGTAGGTCAGAAATTTGCTGTTCGATGCACCTTGCTGTGTAGAAAAAGAAAAATTATTTGAAGGAAAAACAATGTAAGTTAGATATGAATAATAATTCTACTTTCTAGCAAGTGAACATACCATAAAAAAAGGAATAGCCATGAACAGGCATGATATTAATCGATCAAAATGGTCCACATCTGAAACCTGCAGTAAGTAGCAACTTGTTAACAGTTAATGTAGATTATGCGACGAAGCTAGTAAATAATGAATGTAAGGAGACAAAAGAAAACTACTTTGTTTTTAATACACATTGAAAGTATCAACAAGTTTACACTGCCTTCTAGACAAGTTAGACTAAAGGCTCTGGTGCCGACTTTAATAGAATAGAATATGGAATTGAATAACTGAGTGCGCCACTAATTTCCAGAATTGTTCAGGTTTAATCTTGTCTTTTAATGGGGACGATAAAATCAGAATATATAACTCTTCAGTCCTCACCAATTTCCAGATTACACTTATAAAGCAAACATAATTAACTTTCCCCATAATCACAAATCTATCATGACTTTTCGAAAAGGTAGAGGTTACCACCAATGTAGTCTAATGTTATCTAGACTCTAGAGAAATAGCTGCTACACTAAAAACAAGCAATACGGGATGCTACTAGTTTAAGATCATAGTTTTGAATTGATTACTAAAGCTACAGCTTAAAATATCCCACAGATTGTTTCTTCTGGGAAACAACACCATCAACCAATACTGCCATCGAGTATCAAGATATCCGAAGTTACAAAAAGAATAACACATCTGGACGTTCATAGAAATTCACTTCCTTAAATTTACACTAAACAGATAATTCGATAGGCACAATATCCAATAAATTGTTCACTCACTTTACAGGAGCTAGGAAACCCCCCATGGAAATAAAACTCATCAAAGAGTGACTATTTCATGGGATCAAAACACAAGTTATTTTCACTCGCTAAGCTTTCCTTCTGTATTAGTAGTATACTAATGTAAATCTCTGGGGCAGACACTTTGTGCAACCTTTGGTGCAACCATTGATCAACTTCCCAGAGAAAGGGGGCACCTGGTCAACATTGTTACCAAGTAAAGATGAGAAAATACCGTTACCGTCATCCAATCTAAGGGAGCACTATGAACTCTTCGAATTTTATAAACTAAATAATCTCTTGTCACAAATAACACTGCAAGTCTCTGTAAACTACTGACTGGCTTGCAGCAACAACTCTCTTGTGATGTTCAACATTCAACATGATATTACCATGTTCGTGAATATTAACAATAAAAACTATCATCTATTGCCTTCAGAAAAATAATGCTATTACGTAGTAAAATACTTCGAGTACCAAAAGAGGGTAACAAAAAAGTAGGTACTACATAGACCGCTCTTATAGTTAACCTAATCACTCAAAATCTAACACACAACATGCCTTTTTCTACAAATTTTGAAAATGTTCATGGAATGTAAATAGACCAATGTTTACAGAGTACATGTAAATAATTCCATTCTAATCCAATCACAAGGTGTGGAATACTCCGTAGGATCTCAATAATCTGGTAGAATGATCTTCTTACGAGTAACCTCACTGCAAATTTTATGTTTCCATAATATGGCTTTCAAAAGTTAACTGTCTCCTGATGTTGACACCAAACATGTATCATATTCCACGTCCAGAGTTGGGTTAACAATGTTTACTGGCTACGTCGTGATTAATACAGAGAAAAAGACCCCAGCATATTCTAGATCAGGAATAATAAGTCTACAGTTGTAACAAATAGAAATGAAAGACCCAATCATACCACAGAACAAGATTTTAGGACAAGTCAATTCAGCATTGCAACAAAATATTGAATCTGTTTTAAACAGACAGGAAAGGTTCAATTCCTAATACATGGGACAATTTAGTTAGCATCAGTATACTAATTTGATAAGTTTCTCACTCCATAGCAGTATTCACAAGTTTCTGATTAAAGTCGGCATCAAGCAAGAGTATACAAAATTTGATATGAGAGAGAGAGAGAGTCTCAAGCAATACATACATTAAACTGTATATCTAAATCAGCTTGCCCTTCTATAATTTCGATCAGCTCTTGCACACGCTCAGGAGGAGCTTTCTCTCCAAACAGACTCAAACTTTTCAAAAAATTCATAAACATCTCAAATTCTGCACCCGTCACATCTTGTAAACTCTGCAATATCACCTTATTAGCTTCTTTTAGGGAGAATTGGAGAGATTGAAGTGCTTAAGAAAATAATACGCAACTTTACTTAAAAACTGGAATAAACACAAAGACACAGAGGCCAAATAGATGCATACTTTCTTAATCAAGTCAGTTATATGTCTTTCCATCTGCTCCTGAGGCTTTAACAGCTCAGCTTTTAGAGGAAAAACCTGCAGAAATTTTTATATAGTCTAAGATAAAAGGATTACATAAAAAATACGAGAATCTCATGCAAGTGGTTCTACTCACCTTGTCTTTTATGAAAATTAGTGTCCTCTCACGAAGGTTTTCATCCGTGATTGGCTCGTCAACGCTCTCAATGTGCTTAAAGAGCGCTGTCAATGAAGCTAAAATGAAAAATATATATATGTTAAAAACCATTTAACTGGACAAAGTCGCTCAAAAAAAATATAAAGAAAGCACAATGAAAATATGACATTGCTGTAAAGTGTGAACAAAGAAAGTTGAATGCATAGTTGCAGACTACAAAACTAGTGTCAGTGGGAGAAGAAATCAGAGTTAACATGAGATGCATTCCCGTACCGAATAGCATATGGACATATGCCAGAAGTGAATTGGAAATTTTATCTTTAAAAGATCTATGCAACTCGAGCAAAACTGGTTAGAATGGTGTTCTTGCTAACTCTGACCTAGCATAATGACACGACATCAAAAGTTGATAATCGATGCCGTACAACGACGGGCGTCAGTTCAGCAGGGAGGCCATAGGTTTCTGAATTGTATTTTGCACCTTATTCATATAGGAACCAAGGAGGTGCCAGCATGTATATATTAAACAATACACTATAAGGCTAACAAGTCACTACCCCAGTTTTTAAACAAGAATCTACCAAATTATCAAACAGACAACCTTCTGCCTCTTGTAGTGTCCCAGTAACCTTCTGCTAGTATTTAAATTGTCTACAAGGGTACTGCATATGATCCAGAGAAAGCAGATGCATAAACACAACTTACTATCGTTTCTAGTCCTTGTAATTTTCAAATCATAATTATAATACTTAATATTTATTCATGCTTCAAACATGAAACTAACACTATCATTATTATTCAGAAAAATTAAGAGTACGGCCTTTTCATACCAGGAAACGTTAGGATTTCTAATCTTATTTTTAAGAAATGATAGTAAACATATACTTAGAAGAAAGAGATACCTTTCACATCCTGCCTTAATAATGACAAAAGGGCTTTATGAACTGCATCACGCTCCACATTCTCTTCTACAAGCATCAAGATTTACCAAGATGAAAATTGCATCATAATATATGCAAATACACACACTGAAAAATTCAATACTCTTGCTTTACCAGCAGTAAGGAGTTGTGCAAGAATGTCAACAATTTTGGAAAGATGCTCGGGTGTATCCTTGCAAAAAAGAGGAAGGCCGCGTATTGCTTGAACCCTAATCTGTAAATGTTAAACATGCATAACAGAACAAAAATTGAAGACTTGATTAAATAACTAATTGAAGTTCAATTTTGCAAAAGAGCTTCTCAACGCTCAACGAGTAATTATTGCAATTTTCAATATATTACAAGAACTGCTATAAAGACGTCAAACATGTTTGTCTGTTTCTTCAAAGTGTTTTAGTAAATAAATTTAACAAGTACTGTTCTTTAGAAAATTAAGTAGCAGATGAAACAGCTTATTTTCAAGTCTTACAACAAAAACCAATATCCAATCTCATAATTATGGTTTAAAGCTTCAAAACACTCCGCTCTTGAATTAAAAAGCTAAATCCAATTTGTTGTAGTAAATATAATATCCAGAGTTTTTATGAAAAATTATCACCCAATAGGAAACTAATGAATAAACTACCTAATTAAATGTATGACAGTTACCTAGCTAAACAGGCAGATTGTGTATCTTATAAGATAAATTACAACTTACAAGATCTCAAAAGTTATATCTACTAATGAAAAACGCAAACTTGTACTGGTAATAGTTTACTTCAAAGTTCTCACTTTTTTCCTAATTTTCTACCGCTACCAGTTCCGCTCATGAGATGTTTTCTATCGGTCTATGTAGTGGTCACAAGAAACAATCTATATAACGTTTGTAAACAATCAAGAATACCTCAAATTGATACTCCCTCTGTTTTTTTTATATGTCGTTGAACTTTCTTGCACACAATTCTAAGTCCTTTGACCGCATAGATAAAATAATATTTTTTAAAATTTTCTTTTTCTATATTAAAGTTTTAGTTATATAATTTTATTCAGAAAAAGAAAAAATTAAAAATTATTATTCTAACTATGCGGTCAAAGCACTTAGAAGTGTGTGCACAAAAGTCAAACATCATATAATAAACCAAATAACACAAAACATACAAATAGATCATATTTAAAGAAAATAAGTACTAACCCCGAGTTCTTCAGCTTCACATAAATCAAGATGAGCATCGACAGCAGAAACGGAAAGATCAGGGAAAAACTTAAAGAATCTTGGAATAAGCTGCGCAGCTAATTGTCTCGCCTTTACACTATTACTCTTAGCTGCCTTAATTATATTCTCATAATCTTCAACATTCTGCTAAAAATTTACAAACCACATAAAACTAAGAAATATAAGCAAAGGCATTCCAAATTCATAACACAACTTAACACAATCCATACCCCTAAAAACACACACAAATGTAAAATTAAGACTTTCTACTATATATACCAAATTAATAACCTAGATTACCAATAATGCACCAATTCAACACAATTCGTATCCCGTAAAACACACACTCATAAAAATCAAAACTTTACACAACACATACCAAATTTATAACTTAAGTTATCAAACAATGCACAAATTCAACACAATTCATTACCCTCGAAAAACACACACGTATAAAGATCGAAACTTTATAACAAATTATCAAATTCATAAACCTAAAGTATCAAAAAAAGCACAAATTCAACACAATTCACAACCCTAAAATCACAAAAACACACAAAGATTGAAACTTTATAACAAATATACACAAAAAACACATAAAGATTGAAACTTTATACTAAATAGAGTATAAAGATTGAAACTTTAAGATAAATAAGTGATAAAGATTGAAACTTGATGATAAAAATGTGAAAAATTGGGACCTGAGACTTGTCTTTGGATTCATTGAGACGCTCGCCGTACTCGTAGAGCTTTTCGATGTCTTTGCCTTCGTCGGCCATGGAGCTTGTGAAAGTTGTGTGTGTGATTTTAATGGGGGGATTGGGGGTTGAATTGAATTTCAAGTTGAGAGTATACAAGGATGGGAGAAGTGTTAAACACAAAATTAACTGGATTAACAGAAATAATTACTACTACTGAAATGAAATAAACTCTTATTTTGTTACCGGTTCTGTTAGTCGCTCCGAAAAGGATTTTTATGATATTTTTGGAGATCTGAGACGGTGGTGGATATCAAAAAACTCACATTTCACAATAAAAGTGTTGGTGTTTTATGGGCACTAGCATAACAACCCGTGCGAGCATTTTCTAGAATTTACTTATGCATCATATAATTATAATGTTTTAGCTATTTTTTATTTGTAAATATTTTACAATCTCTAACGTATATCAAATACAAGTTGATTTTTTATGAATGTGTATTATTTTCATACAAAACATTACCAAATTACATAACGTTTCAAATATAGCTCATTAAGCAACATATATATATATATTCTTGTTTGTATTGTATAATTTGTATTTAATGAATGAATATAAAAAGGGTAGTCAGTGTACGTTTAAAACGAAACGATTTAACTTAATCTATAGAATGTCATTAGTATGTTTACAAAGAAAAAATTTAAAATAAACATATATGTCGTATACACAGTTGACCAAAAAAATGGAATTTTATTTAAATAAACTATATGTAGTGGGCTATATTATTACCGAGTTCACCACTAACTTACAATTAACTTACTTAATTTAAAAAGATAAAATATGCAGAACTGAAGTCAGAATGACTTGCAATCATAATATACAATAATATAAAATTTACACTACTGTTAATATAAAAGTTGATTTTAATGAAAAATGTTGGTTTTTAAAATTCAACATATGTATGTATGGAAAATGTTAGTTTTTTATTTACATTATTGTTAACAAAGTAAGATTAAATTATATGTGTGTGTGTCAACATGTAAATTATCGTATATTACATTTCTTAGTAAATTACGATGGTTTTAATTATTTATATGCTAAATATCTGATTTGTGTACATCTATAATCATTATTAACATCTAGTGAGATAATTGATTACTTAAATAACATGAATTATTCAAAAATTAAAATTATGTAATAAATAGATTGCAATAATATATATGGTATTCACATTATTACTGACAAACAATCCATATCTATTTTTTACGCAATCGAGTATCAATCATGATTATAATTTAAAAATAAATTATATATTGTAAAGACCTATTATTGATATTCATGATTTTTTTTCAAGAATTCGAAGGAAAAATTGTAATCATATCGTTATTTAAACCATTTTTAAGTTTCTTTCATTACGATACTATTCTCCTAAAATTAAATATTCCTCAATTCGATAAAGTTTTATAAATATCAATTGAACTGGTTAATTCCTTCAAATCATTGAATATATATATATTTTCTTTAAATAGCATAAAATGCATTTAATCAAATGCTACAATATATTATATATATAACTTTTATTTAAATAATTCAAAATTTTAAAATTATTCAAAATATTTGTACAATATTATCTTGATCAATGAATATTGTTTATCTAAAAGAATTATTTTTAAAAGCTAGTTTTTTTTTAAATGAAAAATAAAAAATAAATCGATTTAATATATTATTGTAGTTTTAACAAATCTCGTGAGATCTCATATCAAATTTCGAATATTTTTAAAATCGGGACAAGTCTCAAAAACAATAATGTGCTACCGGTGAATTTAGTAATTTTAATATAAATAATCAATTGACTTGATCCTATAAAGACCTCAAACACATTAATTTATATTAACATAAGATATTAAAAAATTTCTCATTATTGATAAGATATTCTCGCCGAGCTTGTAATTTAAATTTACTAAACGTAGAATGTGACGATGTCTTTCGGTCGGATCATGTAGTCAAATTTTGAGTATTTTTTGAATAATGGGCCAAGTTCTGATTTCAAATTCCAAATAAACTAAAATGCATTGACTCATTATAATTCGAACTTATCTAAATATGTAATGCCAATAAAGATTATTTATATATAAGCGATTTTATTTTCAATATTTTATTTAAAAATTATATATGTACATTTTAATTACTTTTTATAATAAAAAATATGTTAAAAATATATGAGATATATTTTCAAACTAAAATATGATTAATAAATAAGATAATAATCCATTTATGTATTATGCCTAACTTTATATGTGAAATTCATTTTTTTAAAATTAATTGTACAAATATTCAAGTAATTATCTTTTTTTTCCGAAATTCAAGTAACTATCCTAAAAGCTAAATAAAATATTCACTTAGCACACTTACGTATTATGTGTATGATAAAAAGCACATGTAACAATATGGTACAGTCATAATATAAAATCAAAGTTGATTTTAATGAAAAATGTTAGTTTTTGAAATTTAACTTATGTATGTTTGGAAAAATGTTAGTTTTTTTACACGACTCTTAACAAAATAAGATTAAGTTATATGTGTTTATGTTAGCATTTGAATTATCGTATATTACATTTCTTAGAAAATTACGATAGTTTCAATTATTTATATGCTAAATATCTGATTTATGTACATGTATAATCATTATTAATATCTAGTGAGACAATTGATTACCTAAATAACATGTATTTATAATTATTCAAAAATTAATATTATGTAATAAATAAATTGCAATAATTTATACATGGTATTCGCATTATCACCGACAAATAATCCATATCTGTTTTTTACGCGACCGAGTATCAATCATGTAACATAAAAATAAATTATATATTGTAAGACTTATTATTGATGTTCATGATTTGTTTCAAGAATTTGAAGGAAAAATTGTAATTATATTGTTATTTAAACTATTTTTAAGTTTTTTCATTACAACTCTAATATTTCTTCAAATAATAATTTGATAATATTGTATACTATTCTCCTAAAATTAAATATTTTTCAATTCGATAAAGTTTTATAAATATTAGTTGAACTGGTTAATTCCTTCAAATTATTGAACAATATATATTTTTTAAATAATATAAAATGTATTGAATCAAATGCTACAATATAGTTTAGATATAACTTTTATTTGAATAATTCAAAATATTTGTACAATATTATCTTGATCAATAAATATTGTTTATCTAAAAGAATTCTTTTTAAAATGCTAGTTTTTTAAGTGAAAAATGAAAAATAAATCGATTTAATCTATCATCGTAGTTTTAACAAATCTCGTGAAATCTCATATCAAATTTCAAATATTTTTAAAATCGGGACAATTCCCAAAACACATCAATTTATATTAATATAAGATATCAAAAAATTTTACATTATTGGTAAGATATTCTCGTTGAACTTGTAATTTAAATTTACTAAACGTAGAATGTGACAATATTTTTCGGCTAGTCATGTAGTCAAATTTCGAGTATTTTTTGAACAATGGGCCAAATTCTGATTTGAAATTCAAGATAAACTAAAATTCATTGACTCATTATATACGAACTTATCTAAATATTTAATACCAATCTAGATTATTAATATATAGGCGATTCTATTTTCAATATTTTCTTTAAAAATTATATATGTCAATTTTAATTATTTTTTATAATAAAAAATATGTTAAAAATATATGAGATATATTTTCATACTAAAAAATAATAATAAATAAGATAATAATCCATTTATGTACTATGCCTAAATTTATGTCTGGAATTCAGTTCTTTAAAATTAATTGTACAAATATTCAAGTAACTATCATTTTTTTTGCGGAATTTAAGTAGCTATCTTTAAAGTTAAATAAAATATTACTTTAGCACACTTACATATTATGTTTATGATAAAAAGCTCATATGACAATATGGTGTAGTGGTACGAGATTGTATAGAAGAATGAAGTAACTCGAGTTCAATTCCCACCAAACACAACTTTTATATAAATATTAAAAACAGGGGTAATTTAGTCTTTTCAATGAGACTTTTTAATCTCAAAATATCATCTCGTTGTTGTGCTATTATATATAGAAGAGATTTGTTGCTCTAATATCCGTTGATATAACCGATAGTTCTGAACAGTGGTATACAGATGATTACGTGAAGGTCAATTGTTCGTGTGTTATGGGCATTTGTTGCTCTAATATCAGTTGATATAACTGATAGTTCTAAACAGTGGTCTACAGATGATTACGTGAAGGTCAATTGTGTGTGAAGGTCAATTGTGTTACTAGTTTCGGAATTAATGTAGGTTGGATTACTCCACATATCATTATAATATTTTTTAGTTTAAAGAATTTGAATATTCTATGTGTTAAACAATCTGAAAAACAAAACAGCTATTTGGTTAGCTCGATTTTTATTTCACAATCAGGTTGTAGTTGATAGTTTGGGGTTTGTCCCGGCTGGTGTTCAATGTTTTAATGAATTTTTAACTTTGTTTGTCAAAAATAATAATAATAATAATGCAACCAATGCAAAAACACACATTTAATAACAGTAAAGTTATAATTTTAATTTTTTATGTTAAAAAATTATAAAAATATTATTCTTACATTTTTCTTATTAAATAAAGGTAGAACTAGCGTAAAAGGTCGTGCGAGATACGGGCCTGAACATTTACGGAAATAATTTTTCAAAAAAATTTATATATGCACTATATTAATTTTATAACTAGAAAATGGGAAAATATTTTTTCTTTGCTTTATCTTATATTGTATATTAATTTTGTAATATTACGTATGGTTCTCATGAACCAAATTTTACTTCATATATTTTGAATAAAAATCTATACCATAAAAGGCATATGATAACATTTAATGTGAAAAAAAGTTATTTTAGATTTAAATTACATTAAATAAGTTTTATTAAATTAAAAAAATAAGTATATATAAATTATTATTTAAGCATAATCGTCATTTTTGACATGAACGCACACAAACTCATGCGGGTGATCATGTTCCATTAGCATCATTTCATCTCGAAGGGGGAGGCACACACGTGGTATAAGTTGTTGCAAGAAAAAGAAGGTATAGTCTCTTGATAGGTGTTTAAGGAGGAAACTGATTCTCGATATAATTCAAGAAGGTTTTGGATTTCTTTGGGCAACTTACTAAGTTGTGACCGTCTTCCAATCTTGCGGGAAACCATAAAATAACAGTGTGATGTTATTTTAGTATTTGAAGATATCCTAGTCAATTTCGGATGATTCAGATGTTCCCTCACAAATTATATAGTTACTTTAAATATATAGAAGTGTTCTAAAATCTCCAACATGTCTTCATCATCTACGTGCCCAAGATCATCGGATTCCTTTGCAGCCTGAAAAGGGTCATGTATCTGTTAAATCATGTAAGTACTCGTACTTTCAAAAGACAGTTATAGAGAAACTGGTTGAGGAAATTTTTGTTATTTGTATATTTCATTCACGTAATATCTGTATTATTCACTAGTAATTTAGTAAAGAAGCATGATATTTCGTGAAAAATGTGCGTCGATTATCGAGGCTTGAATAACATTACAATAAAGGACAAATTCATTATTCATATTACTGATGAACTTCTGGATGTGTTAAACGAAGACAAATTCTTTTCAAAATTATATCTTCGTTCTAGCATCAAATTCGAGTTCATCCCTGTGATATTGGGAAAACCGCATTTCGAATTCATCATGGACAATACAAATTTTTAGTCAAGCCATTCGTCATTACCAAATCTCCCTCATTGTTTCAAGCTCTTATGAACGAGATATTCAAAAAATATTTACGCAGGTTTATTCTAGTTTTTTTGATAACATATTAATTTATAATAAATCATATTTTAAATATATGTATCGTTTAGAACTCGTATTTTCTATCTTGAGAACAAATGAACTATGAAACAAGAAAAATGCGGGTTTGGCAAAATTCAAGTCTTTTATATTGGTTATGTAATGTCAAATTATTGGATAGTTACGAATCCTGAAAAAGTTAATGATATGATAAGTTGGCCAACACGAGCCTCCCTAAAGGCATTACATAGCATATTGGGGTTGGTAGGTTATTACCAAAAGTTCTTTCACAATAATAGAAAAAAGTCACACCCCTCACACAATTTCTTAATAAAGATTCTTTTTATTGGTCAAGTGCAGTAGAAAATTCATTTATACAACAAAAAAAAGTTATGACAAACACTTATGTGTTAGCTTTACATGACTTCTCAAAACTACAAGAATGTGATGCAAGTGGTTCAAGTGTGAGAGTTGTTCTCCTGCAAGAATGTCCAATAGATTTGTTAAGTCAGACTTTGCTAGGAAAAAATCTGTTGACATCCACATTTGAGAATGATATTCTGAATTTAGAATTAGCAATTAAAAAATGACGACGATATTTACTAAGAAATCCTTGTAGCTAGGACGAATCATTGAAGCTTGTAATGTTGGTGCACTCAGAAGACTACAACTTTATCTCAATAATGATGAGTATATAAATCGTTGGAATTTGATTCCGTGATTGAATACAAAAGGGGAAAAAGAGAACAAATTATTTTTATAAGTGTAGGAAGCGGAGAACTTGTAGTTACTAGTTAATTAATTTTTTATTTTAAAGACTATTCATAATAAAATGAGCTTTGGAGGAACAATATAAACGTATTTTAAATGGGGGGGCGTTAGAATCGTGAAAATTCATCAATGGAATTATTTTTTATGAGAAGAGAATTACCTTTCTTAAACTTCTCTTTTAATTAATGTTATATGGGACGATTTTACAATAGTATCAATGAAGATCATCAGAAAATCCTTCATTGGATAAATGCAGATTTTTACTGACCAGGAATGCGTCTTAATGTTCGAAAGTTCATTGCAGTTTGTGACATCTGTCAATGACACAAATTTGAACACTTTTCTCTAATGAGATTATTACAACCACTTCCAACCCTACAACGCGTTTGGGGAAACATATTTAATAATTTTATTAGTGTCTTACCTATGTATAAGGATAAAACTATAATTTATGTAGACGTGGATTGGTTGTTCATGTATGCATATTTAATCTCATTATCTCATCCTTACTAACTGTTGAAGCTGCGATAATATTTTTTTGATCATATCTTTAAATTACATGGGATGTCGAAGTTCATTGTGTGCGATCGTGATTCAACTTTTAGTAGTTTATTTTGGTCTAAACGACACCAGTTGCAACTTTAGGCTTCATTTGGATTGGGGGTTGGGGAGGGATGGGTTAGGTTGAGAGGGGTTCGAATATAACAACCCTTGTTTGGAAAAAAAATGAAACAGAGGATTGGTGTTTGAAAGGGTTGGCAGAGGGTTGATGAGGGTTACGGGGTAATAGAAAACATGGAGCGTTTCAACATCCCAAATCGGGGTGTTGTGTAAGGGAAATTTTTTCGTCCAAGTTGTCCTCTGTTTTCTCAATTTTACTTTTTTTTTTTCTAAGATTTTTACTTTCGTTTAACATATATTGATGCAGGATCTTTATTTATTCTTTTAAAGTTATTTTGGTACATAGATAACATACTTAAAAATATAATTTATTTTAATTGTAATTAAATATATTAATCATACTTGCTTAATTAATAAATCATACTTGTTTATTTTCATGTAAACTTACTTTATTTAATTTTTTTTAGAAAGTAATTCTCCATTTATAATTCAAATATCAACATTAGAACATTTTATAATAATAATAATAATAATAATAATAATAATAATAACAACAACATTAACTTTTTTTAGAAAAATCAAATCTGGCTTACCAACCCTTACCCCTCTAACTTTTATATCCAAATAAGAATAAGGTTGAACCCAACCTAACCTAATACAACCCAACTTAACCAAACCTAACCTAACCCAATCCTTATCTCCTCAACCCTTGATCCAAATAAAGCCTCAGTTTTGCGTATCACCGACAAACATATGACCAGTGGGAGGTTGTTAATCATATACTAGAAATGTATTTAAGATGTTTTTCAAGTTCAAAATTAAAAGAATGGAGACAGTGATTGTCATGTGCAGAATATTTTTATATTATGATCGTATATCCAAATATTAGAATCACATTATTTGAAGTAGTGTACGGCAGACCTTCTCCGAAGTTGTTGTCTTACATCCCAGGCATGACAAATGTAGATTCCGTAGAGAAAGAACCGGTGGATCGTGATTAAGTTATAAAAAATTTGAAAATCAATTTACAAGGAGTTCAATAACGAAATAAAGAAGGTTTGTCCTAGCCTCGATAGAAAAAGCGAGAAAGCGAGTTTATAAAAGAGATTGAGTTTATTTAATATTGCAGTCATATCGTTAAGTTTCAGTTACAATAAGGAAAAATATGAAACTATTTCTAATATATTACGGTCCATTTCAAATTGTCAAAAAAATTGGCGCTATTACGTATCAGTTAGATTTATCGAAAGAGGCTCGAATTCATCTTGTGTTTCACGTCTCTTAATTAAACAAAAAGGTCGGGAAAAAAATTAAAGTGTAAAAAAAATTGCCCTATTAAAGATGATAATGAGCTTCTTAATCCAATGCCTCAGGTTGTTCTAGATTATGGAGTTAAAAAAGATGTGAAAAAAGTTTTTGTTCATTGACCTGATTTCTCCAAGTCGACTTGGAAAGATCTTGATACAATGAAAATTAAGTTTTAAGAACATAACTCGAAGACAATGTCACATTTACAAATACAAGTTAGGTTAAGTAGTGGAAGCACCTTCTTCTATAATTTTAGATATGAAATAGTTTTAATCAAAATATTTTGTATTAGATGCCCAAGCACGAACCTTAAACAAAGTATGCCTATGAAATTATTTTGCAGACATTTTGGTAGCTAGCTTAAAAATTACATAAGTCATTTTATTTGGGATTTTTTTAAGAAAAGATTAATAACTGATTCCATGTAAAAAAAAGTGATCCAGGCAACTTCGAGGATATACAAGTACAGGTCAATGAGAAAGATGAAGTGAATGGGCCCAAAGCCAACAAGTTAGTACATAAAAAATGAAAGGAAATGGCCCAATAAACCATGGTAAGGGTATTACAATTTTAAAATTGATGCAAAAATTTTATAATAATTTTCAAAATTTATCTCTAAATTCAAAAATTCAAATGTAGGAATTTATCTATTATTGTGTATTAATGTGAAATAATGTTCACATTTTTATATTTTTTATTCGCTACACACTAGTTCCAAGTTTGGAAGAGAAAAGAAAAAAAATTATATTTATTTCTGTTCTATGAGATGTTTTCTAAACTTAATAAAAGACTTCAATATGAATCAATTTTTTATTTTTTAAGGGTGAAAAACCTAAATACCATTTTTAAATAATGATCGCCCAAAATATTCACCAGAATTTTAAGATGTCCCAAATATCCATTAGATACTCTATTTTAGGGCTGATCATTCGGTCCAGTTCGGTCCAAAACCGGACCGAACCGAATAGACCGAATAACCGAATAGTCATTTTTTCTTGGACCGAACCGGACCGACGTTATATTATGGACCGGACCGAACCGAACCGAAATAATTCGGTTCGGTCCGGTTTTGGACCGAATAGACCGAAATTTTTTTTCAAAAATAAAATTGCATTAAAAATTAAATCATAAATTGTAAATTTTAAAATATAATTAAAGTAATGTGATATGTAGAGTTCTAATACTCCATAAATATAATTATAAATTAAAAATTTTGATTATAATTTTTAAGATATATGTAAAATATATATAATACAAAATTATAGTATTTATGATTTGGTCTATTCGGTCTATTCCGTCCGGACCGAAATATTTGTGAAAAGAACCGAACCAAACCGAATTTTATTTCGGTCTATTCGGTCCGGACCGAATAGACCGAATATCTGAAAACTTTAGGACCGAACCGAACCGAATTAGCATGGTTCGGTTCGGTTTTTTGGTTTCGGTTCGATTTTGCTCAGCCCTACTCTATTTTTAGTGGAGTATTAGGGACGTAGGAGTATCATGCAGTGGAGTATCGACCCATATACTCCTTTGTCAGTGAAGTATTATCTAAAATTTTAATTTTTATTTTTTAAAAAAATTTAAAGTGATACTCCATTGGGAAAATGAGTATCCAACTGACAGAGGAATATATTCTGCCGATAAAGGAGTATCATCCTGATACTCTATTAAAAGTGGCGTATCATCCTGATACTTCAGTATCAGTGAAATATCTGGTGGGTATGAGTATTTTGGTCATCTTTTTTCAGAGTATTTTGGGCTAACTGACATCTAAAAAGAGGTATTTTGATCATTTTTTCATTTTTTTAATTAAACACCCTAACACACCTAACTTATTTTTGTTTCAAATCATTATGCCAATATACACCAACAGTAAAATGATTGAGACCAAAAGTTAAATTGCATCAACTGGTATGTAATCAATTTAAACAATTTTTCACATTATATTATTTTCTGTAAATCTTATAAATATGAATAAGAAGATTATATACCAAATTTTTATTCTTTTTTTCCCTCCCTGAAATAAAAAATTATCCTCTTCATCTAAAATTAGAAACACAGCTTAAATCAAGTGTAAATGTTAAATAATGTGAGAGGGGAAAGTGTAAGGGGAGCTAGTGGAAGGCAATAAAGTCTCCTCCTTTTTTGTTTTACAAATCTGTTTGTATCAGTTAAAGTAAAAGCAAAGATTTTATATAGAGTGCATGGTCCACAATAATGCTTTTACTGAATTCACAACAAAAAGCTGATAAATTATTCAATACAGAAAATGGAAAAAAATATAATTAAGTAGAATCTTCGTCCCTTGCATACAAAAATGCACGCGTAGCCTGGTATTCTATTTAATCGAGTCGTATGCAATTTTTTTAATACTTAAACATACTCACTTGCTGTGGTCAATTCTCGGTCTTAGAAAAATCAAGAACCTAATCATTGTTGAGATATGAATATGACTTTGATAAAAATTAATTTCTAACATTTTAAGCAGTGTTTTAAAAATCGCAAATCGGTCTTAAACGGCGGAAGGAACTTCTAACGCTTAAGTGGTTAAGCGGACGCTTAAGCGGAATTTTAAGCGGGTTTATAAGCGGATAAATAATATTTATTTAAAATTATATATATAATAATAATAATATGTGTAATACTAAAATAATGAAAATAAATAAAGTATCAAGAACATAAACATAAATTTTTCTTAAAAACTTATATATTTTTATCTTTTAATCAAGATCATTGTTTTATTAAAATATATATTAATATTTAAAATTAAAAATTAAAAATTTGACAAGTCAAAATCGTTTTGACCGCTTAATGACTGTTTAATCCGCTTAATAACCGCTTAATCCGTTTATAAGACCGCTTAATCTTTAAAAACGCTTAATTATCCGATTAGTATAAAATCGAAGCGCTTAATGGTCCGATTCTGCTTAAACGGCCGCTTAATGCGCTTTTCAAAACACTGATTTTAAGGTTGTGATTGGTTCCATAGGCGGGAGGAAAACTCAAGATTTGAGATAACTGCTACTCTCAATATTTTCAATAATTATTAAAATATTGATATTGTATCTGGGTTAGCCCAAATAATTGCGACAAGATTTATATAGGATAATTGAAAAATATATCTTATAGTGAGTTATTAAATGGAACGAGATCCTTACGTAGTAATTGACTGGATGTTGGCCCAAAAAAGAAAAAAACACCTAGTGATCCACTCACCCACTCGACGAGATCTCCACCTAGTAATTAATTGAACACTAGGCCCGAAAATAATGAACACCTATCGATACACTCTTCAAAATTTTAAGAAAATAGTCGTTCTAAAACAAGAAAATGTTATATTTCATATCTGAATAACCACTGTAACAACCAACGAGTCCATGCAATTTGTAAGGAGCTGAAATTGTCAACCGTTTAATTTGACAAAATGAAGTAATATTAGTTTAAACAGGCTTAATACAATTCGAAAATAATTTCGAAATTCACGTTATCCCTACCACTACTCATAAACAAATGTACGCCTAGAAAAATAAGGTCCAGAGTCTAGATGGGGATGAATACAGTTGGTGGTTAGAAAGCGTACAAAAAAACAAGAGAATCTTTTGTGAAATAGACCTGCAATTAGCGAGCTCAATGATAGATGTTTGTTGACTAATAAAAGCGGTTAACAAAACAAACTCATTATATGATTCAGTCTTTCTAATGTGTGCCCAAGAGTGCACAATAAATACTAAAATTTATGAGTTTTGTGCATTTTTATTGGTGGAGTTGTTGTAAATGCAGGGGTCCATCAATATTTATGATTAGAGAACCAATTAAAATACACCAAACTCATGGGAGTTAGTGTTTATTGTGTGCCCTTGATCACACATTAGAAAACCCGTATATCATTAGCACTAATATTAGTATCAACCTTTAAACAGACTGTAAAAGCTAAGTTATTGTCCCTATACACAATCCCGTGAATAGGTTAGGCTTAGACCAATTATTTAATTTTGCCCTAAAAACATGGCACATAGGTACTCTCGAACAATACAACTTTGCTAATCATTTCGTAACACAAATAAATCATTGGCTACGACGATACGGTTTCTAATTACTAACGTCAATAATTTGTCATGACTGTTAGTCCTTCCAAATCTTGACTTGATTAGTTATCCGCATGCTTGCAGATTTCGAAAATCGAAACTAAATAGTTAAGATTTTGATTTCTGATTTTTTGGATGAGTCTTAAAAATCGAATAATTTATTATTCCATCCCTCCCACTGAAATCTTTACTTTTTTTCTCATACTTGACACGTATTTTAAGATTATTATAAAATATAGTTCTATAATCTATTTTTAAAATTTTCTTTTTCCGTATAAAAGTTTAAATATTATATTTTTATTTTTAAAAAAATATTTAAAATTATTTAAGCAACCATGTTTTATGGAAGTTTTAAAATGCGTGTCAATTCCCCGACCTCTAATGTAAACAACCCAGTAGGACCGAGGGAGTAATAATTTATTGTCGAATTTTGAAAAAGTGGTCAATTTTTATAATAGAGGTACCAGAAGGTTACCATTCCATTGATTTTCATTACTATCACGAGTCGAAACGCCCATCGTCTTATATTAATAGAATCCGGAATCTATTCATTTTCAATTTCGCCCACCTGTCTTGTATTAAAAGAACCTGAAATAGTGAAATCTATTGATTTTCAATTTCCGTATAAATGAGTTTATTTGAGCCAAATTTTGACGAACCTAACAAATTTGGTATGATACGTTTGTATACGTATCTCAGGTAGAGCTTCCACGGGTGAAGTTAATGTTTTCATGTATTTCTTTCCTATACTTTAACATTCATCACCCCCATATAAAATTTATAAAATATACACACTCACCAATTATCAATTTATCATAGATAATGCAATTCACGGGACTTGATACTCTCTTCAAAGTGGCTTTTGGCAGCGCAACAACACTAGGCACTTTTGTTTTCTTACACTTAACACTATTCACTACTTATATTGTCTCAAGTACTTGTTCTTTTTTGTAGTATACACCAATTCACTTGCAATGTCTTTATCATTTAAGCCTTATTCTCTCTTCATGCCTCCTCCTCATTCTTCCCATCACCTCCTCTTACTCTTTCAACAAGTCCACCATCACGGCACGCCGCCTACCGCGGCAGCTCTCCGTCGACTACTATGCCAAGTCTTGCCCTCAGGTAGACCAGCTTGTAGCGACGGTCACGTCACAGCAGTTTAAGGAAGTGCCGGTCTCGGGACCTGCCACTATTCGTCTCTTCTTCCATGACTGCTTTGTTGAGGTTAGCTAATTACTCTTGTTTCATTTTGAGGTGATCATTTTAACAAAAATATAAACTGCATGTGCTGCAGAGTTTTTAGGTTTTTCCTGCAGTAAATAAGTGCATGCGTGCTTGAATTTTCACCCAAATAAGTGGCCAAAAGAAATAAATTTAGAAACTTAACGTACTTAAATTAAATGATGGAATGAGTACCTTATGCATAGTGCGTATTTCTTAAAATTTTAGATGAACTGATTACCTAACATCTAATTAGAGCTAAGTTCGTGAGAGACTTGAACCTCAAGTCATTCCGGCCTCTGTTTATTTAATTTAAATATTTGTGTGTTGAGTGTTGAATAGTATAATATCTTATTGAGTAGGCGAAACAAAGAATCGACTAATGGTACGGAAAGAGCAAAATACTGTATGACTTATGTTGTGCCGTAAAAAAAAGTGTCGGTGGAAAAATGTGCTGTCAGAAAAATTAGATGACTGTTTGGTATTATTTTAATTTATGTATATTTTGAGATATAATATATAAAAATAATATTTTTGAGAATATTTGATGATAAAACGAATGACTACTTAAGCTGAAAACAGTTTTTTCCAAAAGCATGGGAGGACATAATTTTGCTAACAACAGTCTTCAGATCAAAATCGCTTTTCCTGCCTTTAAAATTTATCAAACACATTTTTGACAATTTTTGAGCAAAAAACTGTTGTAACTGTATGCAACGGACAATACCAAACGGACCTTAATGTAGTGAAATGTTCATCTAAACCACTCTTACTTATTGGGGATGCATAGATGAGAATGAGATCTTGGTTAAGTGACAAAAAGTGAGTTTTTGTGTACGATAATTCACAGGTTCGTGTGTTTTATTTTTTTTAAAAAAAGAAGCTAAAGTAGACTCTCTGCATGGTGAGTTGATTAAATTATTAATGACTGTACATAACATATCTATGTAACATACTTGAGTGGAAACAAATGGATTATAATGAATGGAGAGCATGTGAATGAAGGGGTGTGATGGGTCCATATTGATATCGACCAAACCAGGAAGCAAACAATGGGCGGAGAAGGATGCGGAAGATAACAAGGACCTGGCTGTGGAGGCTTTTGATAGCATAACAAAGGCCAAATCTCTATTAGAGACCAAGTGTCCTGGTGTTGTGTCTTGTGCTGATATTCTTGCTATTGCTGCTAGAGATTTCGTCCACTTGGTATGTTTGTTTATATCTACTTCCCCACTTTACCCTACATGCTACATATATACAATATGTTATGTTCGGGTCAACAATTCTCACGTAAAAATTGTTATGCGTAATTTATGGAAGTTGCATAACATCATAAACAAAATTTTCGTTTTTAATATTTTTATTGTGAAATTGTACTTTTGTGCAAGGCTACCTCCATATTTAAGATTTTGGGACTCAATAAGTCCATATAACATTACAACTCGATATTGAGAAGTTCCCGGATAAATTATTGTTAGCAGCATATAATAATGCAGAAAATTTTCATAGTATGTCTGAAAATGTGCTGTATCAGTGGATATATTGTTGAAGTTCCGGGATAAATCATTGTTAGTAGCATACTATAATGCAAAAACTTTTTCAGTACGTCTGAAAATGGGCTGTATGGTGGATAAATGATGTGCTGCAACAATTGTATGCACCTGACCATCCTCGTGTGTACTAATTTGTCTACTTCTCTCTTCTACAAGGCAACAATCTTTCTGCTAGATTTATTTACTACTCTTTTTCGTCTGATATGACAATAGAAAACACTTTGTCATCTTGTATCATAATAGTAATATATGCAGTCAGAAAAATCTGTAAACAATCAAATTAAACTAATCATACTTGAGTAAATCTTGGAAGTCGACAGGGCATTACTTCATTAAGTTACTGATCGATTAAAAATTTTGTGATTTGGGAAAAAGTGATACTAAATTTGGCACTACATATACACTTACAATAGTCAATAGGTATATTATCATATGCCCACTAGTTCTGTATCTATCCACGTTACAAACCAACAGTTTCTGCGAAGACAAACTACTTAATTAGTAATCCTTCATACAAAACAATCTTAAACATAACTAATACATGCGTAGAGGATGATGTTCTTGAGATTATCTCAGAAAATTTACTTGAGATACACAATAAAATCACCTTGTTTATGATAATTATATATGAAGATACAATCAAATACACGAATATTTAATTATTCTATTTCCATAACACATACATAACCCACATGTCATATTTCTATTAGATATTTTTATATTACCTCAGGAAAGTTACCTCTGGGGATTTATTCTCTATACGGGTAATATGTACTTAATTTGTTTAGTAATCCTTTCTACAAGACAAATAGAAAGACAATGCGGCGGTTTGGGAAATCTTAAAATAAGTAACTTATGACTTAAATCGAATAAGTGATTAATAATTGATAAGTTGATAAATACTTATAAGTTATACACGTGTTTGAATAATTATAATTTAACTTATAAGTCAGAATTTTTTTATTTAAATGAACTAAAATAAATAATTTTTAAATATAACTATCTTAATTCTTATACTTTAAGTTAGATTAACATATAAAAAAATATTTTTTAAAACTAAAATTGATAAAAAAAATTGAAAAATAAAAAATAAGTTGAGAAAAGGTACATGTTGCCAACATTCAACTTATCAGCTTATAAGTTGTAAATTCAACTTATAAGTTGGGTCGACAAACACTTGTCAATAAGCTGTTGCGGGTTTATAAGTCAATAAATTAACTTATAAGATTTGCCAAACAGACCCAATAATAGGTTGTATCATGTACTTGATATGTTTAGTAGCAGGCTGACTAGTTCACAAACGGCATATAGTTAAGGGCAGGACAAATAAACCCAGGGGAACAATATTTGTGATGTGAAGTACTGATGCACCGAAAGTACTTGAAACTTTTGGATCTTATAACCGATAAAAGAGAGAAATTCAACATTAAGACAGAAAATTTGCCAGAAATCTATCACATGCATGTCACTGTATCACAAAAAAACTAAGATTGGATGATATTAGCAAATATTAGCTTTATATTCTTTGCTTGTGACACACCTACTCAATTACTCCACTCAGTACTCGGTCACTATAAAAAACACATTTTAGCGTGAGAAATAATGAGAATAATATTGATCTATAGCAGAACAATCCGACATTGAAAAAATGAAAAATATGATCATTTTCACCGTTCTCACGTATAAAATGTTCTCACCGGAATCACGTTACAATTCAGCAAGACAATATTTGTTCTCGCCGAAATCACGCACACACTGTCTTTAACAAAATTTGAACCTGCAGTGACCAAAGTGCAGGTTCAAGATGCCACAACTCTAGTACTAATATTGGTGAGATTTAGTACTTGATCTTGATTTATGTTATAGTAAACCTTAAATGCTGATGTCTTCATCCAATTTTGAGGTTAGTTACAGTCATGTAGCCTTTTTGTTGCTAGTTGATTGCTATTCACAAATTCTTTGTTTATTGTGGTTGTTGTAATTTTATCTACCAGTCTTAACAGGACCATTAAAATGTGATGCAGGCAGGGGGTCCTTATTATCCTGTGAAGAAAGGCAGGTGGGACGGAAAATTGTCATTGGCATCAAGGGTTAATCTCAAGATTCCACATGCGAATTCTACTGTAAATGAACTCATCAAGCTATTTGCATCAAAGGGTTTAACACCGGATGATCTGGTAGTACTCTCCGGTGCACATACCATAGGATTTTCACATTGTAAAAACTTTGTGAATCGACTATATGACTATAAGGGAACTAAGAAACCAGATCCTTCAATAGATCCAAGACTTCTTAAGGCCTTGAAAATGTCTTGCCCACCATTTGGTCGTAGTGGCAGTGTCGTGGCACCATTTGATGTTACAACGCCTTTCCTATTCGACAATGCTTACTATCAAAATTTGGAAGCCAAATTAGGTCTGTTAAGTTCTGATCAGCAGCTGTTTTTTGATCCAAGAACTAAGCCTATGGTTCAAGCTTTGGCAAAGGATAAGCAGCGTTTCTTCCAAGCATTTTCCGCAGCTATGGATAAAATGGGATCAATAGGCGTGAAAAGGGGAAGAAAACATGGAGAGAAAAGGAAAGATTGCAGTGTTCATGCATTTTAATTGTTACGCAGATCTGGTATGTTAGGGTGTCCAACATCATTATAGTTGCATCTTCTCCGCAAGTATCTGCTTTTGGCGTAGTAGTAAGTGCTTGATCCTAATATGGTATATATCTTTTTGATTTTTCTTCATTTTTCATGTGGCTCTGTTTGGAGATCAGTTTCCTACCATTTGATTAATTTTTTCATTTTCATTTCTTTAACAAATATTTGTACTGTTCTTGGTATTGTTTATCTTAGTGTGTTTTTCCTCTGCTGGATGAGGCTGTTGTATGGGTTTGTAAAATCTTGTAATTGACATTGTTTTCTACTGGAACATACAGTTGACAGTTGCTTCTACATGTATATTACTTATCATGGTTTTTTCTGCAACCTGCTAAACTTTTCTTTGCACCTGGGAAATTAGTTTCTATCATTTTCTGCAGGTTACTCCAGAATAACCGGTATCAGTTAAATTTGATCCCACAAACACCTTTCTCAATCGAGTTCCTCGATCAAAAGGATCTACAACTTCGACTAGGCAGATTCAAGATTTGGAAATGCACGTCGAAGAGCAAATTATCAAATTACAGAAAAATGGAAAAATAAATACATATTCATCAGCCAACATATCAAATAACGAAAATAGTTATGTTTTCGTTTATCAGATGCCGAATTTTCACTAAATTTTATTGCAATCATCCAATTTTCTTGTGATGTCTTGATACTTCTCTGTCACAGTGTCACTTGTGAATGTCTGAATGATCACTGTCATCAGTCTATCACCAACTGATCTAGAGTTACAACATCACTTCTTATTACTGATGCATCAGAGTGGTCCATATATTACATCATTTTAGCTGCATTGTTTTTATTGAATCCAGAAACAATTAAATAGTGTGCCCTGTTGGAATTAATGCACTTTATAGTCAATGTGCATATTCATGAAATTCCAGTTTCCTCTAGAAGGATCAAAAAATTTGTTTGTTCATCTTGACAAATGGACTTGATAACTCTATTTTTGACTACAGGCCCATCAAAATGGTCCAAGCTTTTGGGTTCACGTTCACTCAATGAGAATATCTTGATATGAAAGAGCTTAAATTAATTGCAAAGTATTATATTACGAGCAGTGCTACGTACCAAAAATAATTTCAAAAAGTTGTTTCAAAATGACACATAATGTGATTTTATTCGTAGAAATCATATTTATGCACGAGAAGTCCATATCATTAACGAGGGAGTAATCCTTTAGTTACAATTTTGGGAACACTTTCGAGAACTCTAGCATTTCTCTAATATTATACGACCACAACCCATCTCTTATTGAGGTGTCCTGTATTATTGTTGGTTGAGAAAATGAGCGTTTATAATTTGCTTTAATATATGCATGACTGTCTCACATGCTATTAATGAAGTTATGCAAGTAATAATTAACAAATAATAATTAAATTCTATTTTATGTAATTACCTTATTTTGAACCACTTGTTCGGTGATCTAAGATAAGAAGAGCTTCATCTGCAACTTCATTACCAGACCCTACTATACCTGTCTGTTCCTTTTGCGTCTGCAACCAACTTTAATCCTGTCCTTGTGTCGGTAGAATAAAAATATAGTCATTTGGATCACGAGATTTTAACCCGGTTAACGTGAATGAGAACTAAGTACGTATCCGGTTTGGAATCGCATTATTGAAACGACACCTTAGTGTTCCTACCAGACTCCCCGGTCTCTATCACAGTTGCATTCTGCATGTAATAATAGTCTCTTATCGGAAATCAATCATCAAATAGTGTCTGTTGGTTGTTTCGTTGAATTTATAAGCAACACATATAATGTAAACGCACATTTAAAATCACACAAATATTAAATGTGATACATAGTTAGGTCATCTGCCATCCATAATCGAACATCATTAAGCGGCAAAACCTAGCTGTTATGTAGTGTAAAACTTCACTTATAATTTGCTATCAGAACGAAGGATCGTACATGATCTGAATCATATTCAAGACTGATAACTACCAATATTTAATCATTCAGAATTCGACGTAAGAACTTAAATGCTAGACCTACCACAACTGTTTTTTTCCTGTCCTATTTATTGAACAGCAATGAAGTAGTACTGCCACATTTTCGGATTCCAGATTTTGATTCTTTAATCTTCGAGATTTGAAGTGGTTGAAAAGATATGGGCATGTCGATGAAACTGATGTGTTCAAAATTTATGGTTGCGATAACGTTGGTGCTGCTGCAGATAACGATATTGCCCATGCAGGTTGCAGCAATTGATGAATTAGTTCGACAGGTGAGGGAGCAAACTGCAAAGAGTAACACTACTTGTATTCTGGTGTTTGGAGATTCGAGTGTTGATCCGGGAAACAATAATTATATCCCCACTGATAATAAAGGCAATTTTCCACCGTATGGTAAAAATTTCGACAATGGCACCTCCACTGGGAGGTTCAGTAATGGAAAACTTGCCACTGACTTCATAGGTATGTTATGTAATCATGTTCTAGTTTATGTTCTATTTGCTACATTTTAATCTCGAGCTACCATCCACATTGCTGGCACAAAATCGCGAAACATTAGTAAATTTGAGAAGTAGCAGTACTAAGTGTTTGTTTGTTTGAGTTGTTCTGTTTAACGGTTTACTTGCTAGAGGAACCCTAAATGACTGTTTTTGTTTGTTAAAATATCTAGCGGAGGCACTTGGTTATCGAAATATAGTTCGAGGATTTCTGGAACCACAGCTGGAGATGAAAGATATGCTGCATGGTGTGAGTTTTGCATCAGCTGGTTCTGGTTACGATGATCTTACAGCTAATCTTACAGTAAGTACCTTTCTTAACATAGCACTGTTAGACTCTGTACTGTTCTGATAAATCTGCGTTTAATGAGAACTAATGCCAATTTATGCTGTGTTTAATCAACAGAGTGTGTTAACTATTACCAAACAAGTGGAGTATCTGATGCATTACAAGATTCACTTGGGTCAACACATAGGGAAAGTGAAGGCTGAAGAAACTCTGAGAAATGCTATATATATCTTGAGTTTCGGCACAAATGATTTCATCCAAAACTACTTCGAAGAAATCGATCGAGCAAAGCAGTTCACTGTGGCGCAGTACCAGAATTTCTTAATTTCTCGCTTGGCTCTTGCTATTACGGTAAATTACTTTAATCTGGTTGAGTTGCAACATTTCTCTGACATTTTAACGTTTTAGATGAGCTGGTCATCTAACAAATCCAAATCAGTAAATTATCAAATTTCCTGATACTTCAACTTTTGTATGCAGAAAATGCACCGCATTGGAGCTAGGAGAGTTGCTGTAGTTGGCGTCCCTCCATTAGGTTGCTTTCCATTGGTTGAAATGATACGAGACGATGATAACAAATGCGATGGGCCTCTCGACAGCGTTGCTATAGCATTCAATTCCTTGATTAAACAGAAATTGGCTGACTTGAGCAAATCCTTGTCCATAAGAACTGCCTACATAGACATATATGGTTCTATTATGAGCGCAGTTCAGAAACCAAATCAATATGGTTAGTACTACCTTTATAAGTTTAAAATTTATGTACATCCACACACACTTGCATAAAAAAAAGAATATGTTCGCGCTCAGGTATGAAAACATGTCAGAACAATGCTTCTTAGCATGAAATCACGTGAGAATAGAGTTGTTCAGGCTAAAACTGTTCTTCACAGAGCGCGACCTTGTATATGTCACGAGAGTTTCTTATATATCGTTTATTGAAATGTGTATTTTGATCGTAATATGTTCTAAAATTTCAGGTTTTAAGGAAACTGCAAAAGGATGTTGCGGAACAGGAACAGTGGAGTTTGGGGATTCTTGCAAAGGCATGTCTACTTGTGCTGACCCTACAAAATATATTTACTGGGATGCAGTTCATCCTACAGAAACTATGTATAAAATTGTTGCTGATGATGCTCTTAAAGCTATTATTGTTGGCAATTTTCTTGCTAATTAGTACTCGAACTTATTGTCAATGAGCAATCAGATTGACCTGCCAATATTTTGGCACCATTGCTGATTGCAACTTTTGTACAATTTGCTGTACATGAGGACCTTAAAATGAAAAATGTGTGATTACTTTTGTTTTTCTGTGTTGACCATATAAATTTTAGTTAGGGACACCGGGGGGCATGTGTCCCCGGTATCCCTTACTAAATCCGCCCCAGTACTGAGTAGCAGGCTTTGTTACAGACTCCCTGCAATGGTCTTTGTTGAAGATAAGATTGGTGAATCTTCCTCCTGCACTGATTAAAAGTGATAATCAAGCTACTATGCCTGCACATTCTGAACAAGTGGAATTATCTTATTTCCCAGCTCTTTCAGAAAGTCAAGTGGTTTTATTAAATTAAAAAAAGTGGATTCACCAAACATATCTTCCTTTATTCCTCTGCCGCCCTGGACTAAGCAAGCAATACACTTCTATACACATAAACAGTAAGTCTGAAGTTTGCTATATTTCATGTGCAAAAATTCCTTTCAATAAATCACACAGACTATTAAAACTTGATTTTTTAAAAAAAATACGACTACAACAAAAACGGTTAAATTCAACTTCGTTATACCGATTAAATTTATTTGATTTTTTTTTTCATGTTAAACTGTTACATGCTTACTTAAAAACTGTGTAAAAAGGATGTGAATAGAAGCTGTATTTGACCAATTGCAATTAATCAGCTTCACACTAATTTAGATAACCATAATAATAATATCCAGAAGCCCTGTTTAATCCAATCCCTTAAATGAGTTTGAATCTTCTTTCTAAATCCTTAATATATGTTAATTGTCTTAATCATGTTTTTCTTCATAAATAATTCTAATCCAGCTGTATTAAATTCATAAGTTTTATTAAAACAAATATTTATTTGGAGTTTATCTCAATATTCTAACTCAAAATGACAACTGTGGCCAGAAAAATTAGATTTATTGTAATTTAAACAATGTATATGAAGTGCAGGGCACCTTAATTATTCTCAGCTATCTTATTGCGTACACACAGAGACAAATATACGCGCACGCACACCTAATATACAATGGATCTTGTTAATTTTTAATTACTCAAATGATTAGTACAATCACAATTTCAACAAAGTAACAATATACTACTAAACACTTCACCTTTTCTTAATTAATGTTTCATCATATTACGCTCCTACAATTCAGCTTCGGCATTGCTTGCATTACAAGTTTCTGATCCCATTCATTTACTTGAAGAAACTATTGGTACCATTCGGCTCTATAAATCTAGTGCAACCAATTTATTTCAATTCTCTAGCTAGCTCATGCAGTGTTTTTAGACATGGCTGTGAAAAAAGATGATACTCCGTCTTCTTCAGGAGCCATTCTTGAGAGTGTGTGGGCGAATTTTATCGGAAGCAATCTCGAATCCAACGATGAGAATCGAACCGAGCCTGATCTTTTTCGGCCTTGGAATGAAATACCGATTTTAGATGATAATGATAGTGATGGAGTGGTGAATATGTTACAGAGGCTACCTAGTTTAGGCCGGTGGTTATCTATGGGATCCGAAGCGTGGGAGACGATTCTTGATGAATATTGTACGGCTATTCCTTCGGATGCTGAAAATGAGTACTCGAGATTACAAGAAGATTCGAAAGGCGTTGAAGGAGATGAGAGGTTAACCAAGAAAGTTGATCATAAAGATGAGAGGATAGTTTCGAGACATTATCGGGGAGTGAGAAGGCGGCCTTGGGGTAAATATGCTGCAGAAATACGAGATTCAACGAGGAAAGGAGCTAGGGTCTGGCTTGGGACATTTGAAACAGCTGAAGAAGCGGCTTTGGCTTATGACAAAGCTGCGTTAAGGATTAGAGGTCCTAAGGCACACCTAAACTTCCCGCTTGAAAAAGTTACTCAAGGCGCTGATATTACAATTAGGCCTTCACAAAGTCATTTAACCTGTTCAACTGAAAGTTCACAGCCAAGTATTGCTGATTTTAGTGCTTCTGGTTGCAATCAAATACGACTTTTAGAGTCGCAAGAAAAATCATGGCACGAGAATGAACACGAGGACTTGGTCATGACCGGAAAACATATAACAGACAAGATGGTATGCTTGGACGAAACTTCTGTAAATGATCAGTTTGATATACTGGAGTTTCAGGATCTTGGGAGTGACTATCTGGAGAGTTTACTTTCTACCTTTTGATAAACTACAATATGAATCAGACAGTTGGAAACATGCCTAAATTGACTCTGACACATTAATTATGTTTCTAAATTTTCAATCCTTAAAGCTACTTCACTTGTACTCACATGATGTTAGAAATTTAAGTATATCAATTTTGAGTATCAGTTAGAACCTTCAAGGGCTTTGTAATGTCAGAAACAATTTGTAATGTATGTATATATATATAAGGTGGTAATCCAGGGCACATGTTATATCATATCATATCGCGTTGTTATTTCGTGTACGGGTATAGTGAGGTTTTTAACTAAGAATTATACTGATTACAAGAAAAAAATTAATTAGTATATATTTGAGTAGTAGTATGGTATGTCATAACATACGTTTCTTGTGGACCATCTCCCTATATCCAGACGAAAAATTATACTAATTACAAGAGAAATGTTAATTAACATAATCCAATATTCACTACAATCTGCACTATCATCTTATCATCTAATACTAGCGTAATTCAATCAAGAGTAGTCCACTGAACTAAATTTTACACATCAATTCTGTATATTTGTAAAGGTGCAGAATCCAGAACAATATTCAAGTCCTTTGCTTTCTGGATCGAGCGTGTAGCTTCAAAGTAGTCCTTTGTAATAAAAATCAGTAATATAACAAAACGTACCGCAAGAAAACAAATAACAACCAAACCGCAAATAATTTAAACCCCCACCCTACAGTTTGATCAAATACGAAGTCGACCATGAACTCATAGCTGCAGAAGGACACGATTAACACCATTCTAAACCACAACAACACGATAGTTAGTCCCACATTTTTCGCAGATTCGAGATTTCTTTTGGCCTCCAATGCAGCCTCTTTTATTGCTTGTCTGGTGTCGTCGTAAACTGTAGTGTTGCTTGTTCCATTTGCCCTACTCTCTGCAGCCATACAGGGTAGAATTTGTAGTATGATCTCTCTTTACGGATTATCTAGCTATATAAACTAGTTTTCAGTATTCTGTTTCGGTTATGATTGCATATTTTTCTAACAAAATATTTTTAATGTATGTATAAATTTGCATTTGGTGCTAAAATAGAAATCTGTAGGTATGAATCTAGAAATTATTATATATATATATAATTCCGTTTATATAAAAATTATATAAATATGTGTTATATAAGAATAAAAAAATAGATAAAATATTATATATAGAATTATAATTCATATAGGAATAAAAAAAAGTATATTTGGAGCTAGAGTAAGATTTAAAAAGGGATGAAAACAAAAGTTCGTAAAACCGAAAATGGGTGAAACCAAAGTACCTAGGTGTGAGCCAAATCGAACCGAAACCAAAAACCGAACCGAACCGTAAAATTTTGGTTCAGTTTCATTTGAGTTTTTTAAAAATTATGGTTATTTCGGTTTTTCAGTTTGAACTGAAATAAAATCGGTTCGGTTCGGTTTCTCATAATATTGATTCGGTTTTAACTGAATTAACTGAATCATATACACATATATATTTTTCAATTATATTTTATATAATACTAGCTTAAAACCCGAGCGATGCACGGATCGCACAGATTTTTTTTAATATTATATAATTTTTTTTATCATAGGCACAATCATAAATTCTCATTCCGTGGGATTCGAACATGTGACCTAAAGGATAATTATCTCCTCTTTAAATAACTGATACAATTCTTACGGACCTCTTTTAAAATTTTACTTTAGTTAAATATGTATTTCAAATTATAAAAAAATGACCCCCTTAATTTTTGCTAAATAAAAATTACCCTATTTAAAATAATTTAATGTCAAAAAAAGATTGCTCCTATATTTTAAATGCTCGGCTCGAACTCGTTAAAAAGAAAATTCCGTCCTCTTTTATATTCGAAACTGGATCGGCCACTAATAACGTAGGTTAATAAAAAGTCTAATATATAGATTCTGTAAAAATTAACTTTCATCCAAAAGAGACTTTCAATATATAAGATGATATTGAAGTTTTTTCAAATTCAAGAGTTTTGACTATTGATTGCCCCTAATATTTTAGATGCCATGCCAAACAACTACGAAAATCTGTTGGAAAATGTGGGTATTGAGCCCCACATTGTCAAGTCATTTTGAGCCGTTCTTGAGTGAGTGACGCTTTGAGTATGTTCTCCTCCGTGAAAGCTTTCTGAGGCACTTTGAAACACTCAAAATGGTTAAGGGTTGAATGAGATACGATCATACAAAGTTGGTCCCTTGAAGGTGGAAATGTAGATGTGAAAACTTGTATCCCACGTTGAAATGGAAAAGGGGTTTCCATTGCTTTATATAGCACAACACTTTAGTAGTGTTTAAAAGTGTTAGTAAGGAGTTGCTTCATCTCCTACGTGCGCGCGCAGGGGGGTGCAAATTGTGGGATTTCGAGGGGTAATCCGAGGCTTGCGAAGCCTTCGGGCTTGCCCGCACGTGCGACATGCGGACACGAATGTCGCAGAAAATGGCCCCGTATAATCACGGACTAGTTTTGCTAATTTTATTTCCACTGGATTTGGGCTCAAATAATTATTCCAGTTTTGATACGGATAATTAATATAATTTGATTTGATGAAATAATAAAATTGATTCAATTACAGATTTGATTTATTAATCGATAATTAATTAACGCGTTTAATTAATTGTAAAGAGTAGCGCACAAGTCATCCAGAGTCTATATATAATATCGTTATAGGGATTAGGGTATATCATCTTATACGATACCACACACAGCTGTCTCTAAACACAAACCCTATCCTTCTCTCTCTCGTCGGTGATAGTTTCTTGCTCTGTTCTAACTCGCCGAAGGTGCTGTTTGTATAATGACACCGTCTTCTCGTTTTATCCTAGGAGGCTGTCGGCTCGCACACACGGTGAGAGGCGAAATAGCTTTAAGGAGTCAGTTCCTTTCAACTGGACTCGAGAACTCTCTCATATCCTTATCTCTTTCGTTTATTTTCTGTTTTTCACAGTTATACTCGCGCACTGTTATTCGCACACACTGTTTCAATTGTATGTATTAATCGCAGATTGTATTCACAATCTCAAAGCTATTTATTTTATACATTTGTGACTGATACATCTGTATCTGCTTGTTTTGTTGAGTAACAGATCGGTGGAGAACCAAATTGTGATTAACGCTGTAAACTTGACGGCTGATCCCAACGCACAGATCGATCGATCTGATGGGGTTCACCAGCAGGAGATTAACCCTAACACACAGATCGTAGGATCTGATGGGGGTCAAACACCTGTTGGACATGTGCCTTCGGGACATGTGCCTGTGGGACACACTGTCATTGGACAGTTTAGTGTTCCTCTTGGACAGATATCGGCAGGATTCACTCATTCGATCATACCTGCGGTGCCTACTGGTGTGCATACACCTGTAGTACAGATGCACATACCATCTGTTCCACCTGTGGTGCCTGCTGCACCTGTTATGCCATCTGTGCCTGCTGCACATGCTGAAAAACCTGAGAAATTCAACGGAACGAACTTCAAACGTTGGCAACAAAAAATGCACCTTTATCTGACCACGTTGCATATGGATCGCTTCCTTAAGAAAGAACCACCATTGCTCACTGCTGAGAGTAACATGCAGACTGTGTATGTTGCTGATGCTCGGAAGCACTCCGACTACATCTGTCGGAACTATGTGTTAAATTGTTTGTCTGACTCATTGTATAACGTGTACAGCGTGAAGCCAACAACTAAGGCCTTATGGGAGTCACTTGACCATAAGTATAAAACCGAGGACGCTGGGGCAAAGAAGTGGATTGTTGGCCGCTTTCTTGATTATAAGATGGTAGACTCTAAGACTATGGTCAGTCAGGTGCAGGAACTGCAGGTGATCATTCATGACATTCATGCTGAGGGAATGGTCATAAGTGAGTCTTTCCAAGTCGCTTCTGTTATTGAAAAGCTTCCACCTGGATGAAAAGATTTCAAGAACTACCTTAAGTACAAGTGAAAGGAGATGTCTATGGAGGATCTTATTGTTAGACTTTGTATTGAAGAAGACAACAGAGGGTCCGAGAAGAAAGTTAATGTTATCACTGAGAAGGCAAACATGGTGGAGCATGCTCAAAGCTCCAAGCCCAAGAAAACTAATTCTGGTAAAGGGGCAAAGCTGACACCCAAGAGAGGGATTTCGAAGTCGAAATTTCAAGGGAAATGCTACAACTGTGATAAAGTTGGTCATAGGTCTTCTGGCTGCAAGAAGCCCAAGAATCCCAACAAGAAGAAAGAAGCAAACATGGTAGAGAATATCTCCAAGGAGATGGGTGATATAGACCTCTGTGCTACGGTCTCTGAAGTGAACCTGGTCGGTTCTAATCCACGTGAATGGTGGATTGATACTGGTGCTACTAGGCATGTTTGCTCAGACAAGGCGATTTTCTCTAGCCTCAAAGCTTCCGATGCTGGTGAGAAGCTCTACATGGGGAATTCAACAACTTCTACCATTGAGGGTGAAGGCACGGTGATCCTGAAGATGACCTCTGGGAAGAATCTGACTTTGAAGAATGTACTTTATGTGCCTGATATTAGCAAGAACCTTGTGTCTGGTTCTCTGTTGAATAAGCATGGCTTTCGCATTGTAATAGAGCCAGATAAAGTTATTTGGTCTAAGAGTGGTATGTTTGTAGGCAAGGGTTATTTAACCGATGGGCTTTTTAAGCTCAATATAATGTCTGTTAAGGACGATAATGAAATGAAGAATTCTTCTGCTTACTTGCTTGAGTCTCCTAATTTATGGCATGCTAGATTAGGACATGTAAATTATGACACTTTACGACGTTTAAGTGCAAAAGAATACATACCAAAACCCACTATTGATTCAAAACATAAGTGTGAGACTTGTGTCGAGGTAAAATTAACGAGATCATCATTTAAATGTGTGGAAAGGAACACCAAAGTGCTAGACCTAATACATAGCGATATATGTGATTTAAAATTCGCTCCAACAAGAGGAGAAAACAAGTATTTTATTATATTTATTGATGATTATACAAAATACTGCTATGTATATTTGTTGAAAAGTAAAGACGAAGCTATAGATAAATTTAAAATCTATAAAGAAGAAGTTGAGACACAACAAACTGAGAAAATCAAAACGATACGAAGTGATCGTGGAGGTGAATATGTTGAACCGTTTGGGGAATTATGTTCACAACATGGTATAATCCATGAGGTCACTGCACCATACTCCCCTCAGTCAAATGGTGTGGCTGAAAGGAAGAATCGCACTCTGAAAGAGATGATGAATGCGATGTTGTTAAGTTCTGGGCTTCCACAATCGATGTGGGGAGAAGCAATCTTATGCGCAAATAATATTTTAAATATTACGATACGCAAGAATAAGGATGTAAGTCCTTATGAAATGTGAAAGAAAAAGAAACCAAGTTACCAACACCTGAAAGTGTGGGGATGCCTTGCAAAGGTACTGATCCCTACACCGAAGAAGGTGAAGATAGGTCCTAAAACTGTGGATTGTATCTTCATCGGATATCATCCATACAGTACTACATATCGGTTTCTTGTTCATGAATCAAAGATTCCTGATATTCAAAAAAATACCATTATGGAATCAAGGAATGCCTCATTCTTTGAGACGATATTTCCCTGTAATCCAGGAAACCAACAAACTACGACGTCTAAACGATCTCATGAGTCTGTAGATGACGATAATGAGAGTGACGAAAGTGAAGACGAAAACGTGGGGGTAGTGAGAAGGAGCAAAAGATAACGAACGGAGAAATCCTATGGGTCTGATTTTATGACCTATTTGCTCGAAGAAGGTGACCCAAAACCTATAAGGAGGCGGTTACCTCACCTGATGGGCCTATGTGAAAAGAGGCCATCAAGAATGAAGTTGATTCAATTATGCAGAATCATACTTGGGAACTAATGGACTTGCCAACTGGTTGCAAACCATTAGGTAGCAAGTGGGTTTTCAAGAAGAAGTTGAAAATTGATGGCACTATTGATAAGTATAAGGCCAGACTTGTGATTAAAGGATACAAGCAACAAAAAGGCCTTGATTACTTTGATACATATTCTCCTGTAACGAGAATAATGTCCATAAGGATGATGTTTGCTATTGCTACAATGCGTAATCTAACTGTACATCAAATGGATGTGAAAACAGATTTCCTAAATGGAGATATAGATGAGGAAATCTATATGGAACAACCCGAAGGGTTTGTTGTCCCAGGATAAGAAAGGAAAGTTTGTAGATTGGTGAAATCATTGTATGGTTTGAAGCAAGCGCCTATGAAATGGCATGACAAATTTGATGAGGTCGTGCTGGCCAATGGCTTCAAAATCAATGAATGTGATAGCTGTGCCTATTACAAGGACAACGAGAGTGGTTATGTCATGATGACACTATATGTAGATGATCTACTTATTGCCGAAAGCAATGATAAAGTGATCAAATCTGCCAAGGACATGTTGAAATCAAGATTCGACATGAAAGACATGGGACTAGCAAATGTAATTCTGGGAATTCAAATTTCTAGAACATCAGAGGGTCTCATATTAAGTCAACCACATTATGTTGACAAGATCCTTGAGAAGTTTCTTAAGGATGACTTTGAGAAAGCTAGGACACATGTGGATATGACTTTGCACCTATCCAAGAACAAAGGTGTAGCTGTTTCCCAATTGGAATACTCGAGGATAATTGGTAGTCTGATGTACCTCATGAGCTGTACAAGGCCAGACATTGCATACTCAATTAGAAAGTTGAGTAGGTTTACGAGTAATACGGGAGCTGATTACTGGAAAGCGATCATAAGGGTACTAAGGTACTTGAGGGGAACTCGAGACTATGGACTGCACTATGGAAGATACCCAGCAGTATTAGAAGGATATACTGACGTAAATTGGATATCTAGCAAGAAAGAACTTAAGTCTACGAGTGGTTATGTGTTTACATTAGCTGGAGCGGCAATATCATGGAAATCCTCAAAACAAACGGTGATAACTCATTCCACGATGGAAGCTGAGTTTGTGGCACTAGATAAATGCGCCGAAGAGGCTGAATATCTATGTTAGTTTCTGGAGGATATTCCAAGATGGCCAAAGCCTGTAACTGCAATAGGGATTCACTGTGATAGTCAATCCGCTATTGGCAGAGCACATAGCATGATGTATAATGAAAAGTCTCGTCATATACGATGACGACACAGTTCCATTAGACAATTGATCTCAACCGGAATTATCACTATTGACTATATACCGTCAAAAGATAATATCACGGATCCACTAACCAAAGGGTTATCAAGAGAAGTGGTTGAGAAATCATCGAGAGGGATGGGCCTTAAGCCTATTGCTTAACGCCATCATGGTGGACACCCAACCATTGCTGATTGGAGATTCCGAGAACTTGGTTCAATGGGACAACTAAATCATGATGACCAAATCACTGTGGGGGTAACCCCTGGCCTGTTCCTATGATGAGAAAACAGTGAGACCCGTAAGGTACGAGGTTAAGCTTTGAGCTTTTAATGACCTTTGATGAATACATGGAGTTCAGGAGTGAACGCATGGAATTCAGTTGAGTAAACGCGGGTTACTCTATAAGATAAAGATCAACTATGTGGGAGAGAAGTGGGGCCGCTTCAAAGGAGAATTGCGAGGAATAATTCTTTAGAAACTCCTGCAGAACCAGGACGATGTTCCATGGCCAAAATGGACATACTCATGAGAGCTGAATGAGTCAGAAACGATATAGTGATAAGTATATCATCGTTTACACAAACGGTCGAACAGTTCAAGGACAAGCACGTCTACTGTCTACTAGTACAGTCGGTATGCTTAGTCGAGCGATGGTTCAAGGAGCATTCTCTGGTGTGTGCTACTGAAATATCAATCTCATCCATGTGGGGGATTGTTGGAAAATGTGGGTATTGAGCCCCACATTGTCAAGTCATTTTGAGCCGTTCTTGATTGGGTGACGCTTGGAGTATGTTCTCCTCCGTGAGAGCTTTTCGAGACACTTTAAAACACTCAAAATGGTTAAGGGATGAATGAGATACGTTCATACAAAGTTGGTCCCTTGAAGGTGGAAATGTAGATGTGAAAACTTGTATCCCACATTGAAATGGAAAAGGGGTTTTCATTGCTTTATATAGCACAACACTTTAGTAGTGTTTAAAAGTGTTAGTAAGGTGTTGCTCCATCTCCTACGTGTGCGCGCAGGGGGGGTGCAAATTGTGAGATTTCGAGGGGTAATCCGAGGCTTGCGAAACCTTCGGGCTTGCCCGCACGTGCGACGTGCGGACACGAATGTAGTAGAAAATGGGCCCGTATAATCACGGACTAGTTTTGCTAATTTTATTTCCACTGGGCTTGGGCTCAAATAATTATTCCAATTTTGATACGGATAATTAATATAATTTAATTTGATGAAATAATAAATTTGATTCAATTACGGATTTGATTTATTAATCGACAATTAATCAACGCGTTTAATTAATTGTAAAGAGTAGCGCACAAGTCATCCAGAGTCTATATATAATATCGTTAATAATATCGTTATAGGGATTAGGGTAGATCATCTTATACGATACCACACACAGCCGTCTCTAAACACAAACCCTATCCTTCTCTCTCTCGTCGGTGATAGTTTCTTGCTCTGTTCTAGCTCGCCCAAGGTGCTGTTTGTATAACGACACCGTCTTCTCGTTTTATCCTGGGAGGCTGTCGGCTCGCACACACGGTGAGAGGCGAAATAGATTTAAGGAGACAGTTCCTTTCAACTGTACTCGAGAACTAGGGCTGTAATTCGAGCCGAGATTTTTTGAGCTCGACTCGAATTCGACTCGATTAACTCGGCTCGACTCGACTCGAACTCGTTATCGAGCTCGAGCTCGAACAAGATTTTAGGCTCGATTAAAAACTCGAGCCGAGCCGAGTTTTTTTGAACTCGACTCGAGCCCGACTCGATAAACTCGAACTCGAACTCGACTCGACTCGAACTCGAACTCGGTTAATTTTTTTTATATTTTATTAATATTTTTATTTTTTATATATGTTATTACTTATGTTATTAATATTACTTATATTTTTCTATATTTTTATTTTTTTCCATTAATATAACTTGATGTTATATTTATTTGTTATTTACATGATTAATGATATTTTATTTTACTTATATAATTAATATGACTTATGTCTTTCTATATTTGTTATTTACACGATTGATAATTTTTTCTGGATATGTATATATATATTTTGATATTGGTAGTCCTTTATCACTTTGTGTATATTTGAGGGGACCCCTTCCATACTTTTATTTATTTGAAAATATTTGCATTTGTTTTTTTTCAATTGGTTGCTTCAAAGTTCAGATGTCTTCCTATATATTGTCCCTTTTTCTATCCAAGGGTGTTTTTTGGTCAACCTTAATAAAGATTATTTAATTTAAAGATTTTTTTAAAATTTCTCAATATATATGTAATTGTTTTATTTCATTATACATATAAATATAAGATATTTTAGCTACCGACATTATAAAGCCTTCTTTATTGCTATTGTACACAAAATAGGGCTCGTATGATTATCAAAAAAATATTTTAATTTCATTCTAGCGTATCATTTATAAATACTTGTTGACTCAGATTTCTTGTCATACTAATTTTTTTGAAGTAAAAATTTCTCATCACATTTTTAGTTTATCAATTTCATGTAACACTTATTTTGTTTCAAAACTAATTTTGTTTTCAACTGAATTAGATTTGTATTGCATCGATTATTAATATTTTATAGAAAAATAAGAATTTATTAATTTGAAAGAGTAAAACAAAAAAGAATCAAGTTGGAGTTGAAGCAAGTAAAATTGTTATCGAGTTTCGTTTGATTTTATTTTAAAATAAAAAGGGTAGTTACGAATTTTACACCAAATAATCTATTCAATATATGGTTTCTATTTTTTTGTTTAAATCATGAATCTACAGAATATTTCATTATTTTAGATTCAAAAGTTATCATTTATTTCAAAATCTAACGGTCCTTTATAGTAATAATGTATTACTACTATATTGATATTTTATTATAAATTCGATTCATACTTTTGATAGTTTTCTAAATTCTAATTGAGATATCAACTAATTAGATCTAAATTTATAATTCAGTGATAAGTTAATAGGTATATTATACAACTATGATATTAATTACACCAATTTTTTTTTTTATTATGATGTATTGCTATTAATTAAAATTATTATTTTTATAATTGTTATTTATTAATGATTTAATGTCTATTGCGTACTTTTGTTTTAAAAAGATAAAAATTACTTTTCTTCCCCGAGTCCCGACAATAATAAAATTATCACTTTACTTTATTTATCATATATATAAGATATACAATATAGAAAAATAAGTACATTTTTAAGAAATATTAAGACAGAGTTAAACAAAATTAATAAAATAGATGATTTGAAAAATTATACTAACAAATGTGTTGTTATTTGTTTTATAGTTTATATATGTATTTGAATATGTTGTTAGATTTAACTCAGAACACATGTATGTTATTTTGAACATTTATGTATTGTTATTAATAGTGAAACTAATGTTTTTAAATTATAAGTCAAAATTTCAAAAAAGAAATATTTTTACGAAGATAAAAATAAAACTCGAATAACTCGAAAACATGTTAAAAACTCGATAAACTCATAGGCTTGATAAACTCGATAAGGACTCGATAACTCAAAAATGTGTGAAAAAACTCGATAAACTCGAAAACTCGTTAAAAACTCGTTAAGTTCGAAAACTCGCGAAGTGCTCGAACTCAGCTCGTGTATTACCCGAGCCGAGCTCGAACACACAATTCAGGCTCGATTATTTTGAGGCTCGACTCGACTCGATAAAAAAAAAACTTGAACTCCACTGCAAAAAACTCGAACTCGGCTCGACTAGGCTCGAATTACAGCCCTATCGAGAACTCTCTCATATTCTTATCTCTTTCGTTTATTTTCTATTTTTGACAGTTATACTCGCGCACTGTTATTCGCACTCACTGTTTCAATTGTATGTATTAATCGCAGATTATATTCACAAAATCAACTCTACTTAGAGATCATATTTGCAGAAGAATTGTAGCGATCAAAATATATGGTTTTCTTCTTGAGTTTTACTTTTCATACCCGACACTTTATGGTTCTGCATATCATGCAAAAGTACTGCCTTTTTATTCTGTAGCTCATCTTTCCGAATTCTGTAGTGGTGAAAAGGCTGTTTGGATCACTGCACCCTATTTATAGCTTATCACTCCATTCCTCTCCCCTCCTCGTCCTGATGATCGACTCCTTTTGGTCTGTTCCTATCTTTTCTTGTCGATTTCGATCCCTTGCACATATCATTGTGGAGAATTTGTTGTCACAGGAGGAAGGTCACATACATACTCCATTCTACCTCCGTGTCTAAAAGCACCGATAACTATCACTTGTATTATATTGGTACTTTGGCTGTTTAAAGTTGGATCACTGCTATGAATAATAAGATTAGACATTCTCATGCAAGAACAAGCAGTGGCGGAATCAGGATTACGAAAAATCAGGGTTAAAAGTATGTACATTTAATCATTAGAAGTGGGGGGCCTAAAATACTTTCTCGTCGAATTTTAACTTGAAAATTATGGTTTGAAGAATAAATTATATTAGTTCAAGCAATGACAGAGTGAACTTACTGTATTAATGAAAAAATCAAGAACAATTTCCATGGAAATTTTACAAAATAAAGTAAAAACCTTAACTAACACTATCACAATCTCAATCATCCTTGTCTGCAACCTGCAGATAAGCACCTTTAACTTGCAGCAAAGATTGAGTCCAGAACATTAATATTCGACTCCTTCTGTTCCATGTAATCCTTGGTTATATCGATCGTAGTTATAAAAAATTCTACAAAAAGCAATCCCAAAACCAACCACAATAATGCAATGCCTGTGAACTCCCACCCTACCTCCTGATCACATACTATGACGCAGTATAAGCACACAAGAAACACCGTCGTAAACCATACTAACCATATTTTAGTTAGTCTTATTCCCCCATATTTCGGCAGATTCTGGCATTGCAGCCAACATTAAATCTTTTTCGAGGTTGTCATCGATTGTCATTAGGCTTCTTTATGTATTTTTGTATTTTCTTCGAGTTATCTAGTCTAGAAACTAGTTATGATTTAGAAGCTCGTCAAATTTCTTTAAATGAATAATATTATTGAGATCACAAGATAAAAGATATATTGTAGTTATAAGTTCAACAAATTGAATAAAAAGTTTCATTTTCAAGAAAAAGATATTTAAAGCTAGAAATAATGGACACTGGACTTAAATTTTGTCCATAACATAAAAAACAACATCACCAGTAGTACATGAAATTTGAATATTAACAACGTATCTAGTCTCCTAACCAGAGGTGAAATCAGAATCAGCATTATAATCTGTTCATTACAATATGTCAGCATCATTGAATTGACTAGTACTAGCAGCCTGATGAAGTTTCAAGCACTTCAGATCTTTCTACTTTGACCATTAAACAAAAACAGATCCAATACATGCATGGACCAAACAGGCAAACATTATATGACAAACCAAGCATATTTCTTCAACAAGCATTTTAAAGTTATATGTTCGTAAACATAAAATCACGTAATTAAAAGAGAAATGCTAGAGTTCACGCAAAATCGTTCCAAAATACTTGGTTGTAAGCTATATTATTGGTTATTCTGTCGTAAATGAGATGTGAAGTTTCGTATATAATGAAACAAGTCAAGTGTTATTTGAGAATATTTTTGGATCCGTTTTGAGAGATTTAACATTGCTCTAATTAAAATGCTAGCAGAAACCAAAAGGCATTTTACAGTAATATACATTAAGGTGATCATGGATCTCTTGAAAAGATGAACATAATTCAGAACACAAAGCATAAAAAGAAACAAAGTTTTTAGCAACCATAACATGACGTGCCTGCATTATTAAAAAGTGCATGATTTATCTCTACAACTTCAGCAGATGTCGATAATTAATTAATTCGATATCTTGTGCGATCTCGTTACCACCACTTTCAGCAACTTGATGATCACTCGAACTCGACCCCTGATTATTTTTAAGCAGCTTGAAGCTAAAATTCGGCTCAAACTTTTCAATAGTCGAGTGTGACTCTACTTGACCTGGAAAGTTAAGAAGAGCCTTAGCACCCCTCATCTTAAAAGCAGCTCTATCATAAGCCAATGCAGCCTCTTCTGCAGTTTCAAATGTTCCGAGCCACACGCGTGCACCTTGTCGTGCTGAATCTCGAATTTCAGCTGCGAATTTCCCCCATGGACGACGCCTCACCCCTCTATAATGCTTCTTCTTGGCTATAATACGCGTTGGCTCAGTGACGGAACTAGGAATTTGATGGTTTTTTTGGTGGTAAATTGGAAGACTAATTGCTTGGGCCTCATCAAGAACTTGTTGGAGTACCATATCTTGAGAATCGTTTTCGTTTAAAGGGAGTACTTGAAGTTCCCTAATATGGGGTGATTTAACCATTTAGTGTGAGCTTTTATTTGTTGTTATAGCTCAGGTGTTGTAGTTTGAAAATTTGGTATTTATGAAGTTTTTCTTGTTTGGGATGTGCAGTAGTTATGGTCGAGGAAATTGTGAGGTTGTGATTTGTGTGGTGGGGTATATAATGCTGGTTTTCATATAATGAAATGTATAAAATGTGGCCGAGGGAATATTTAATGAATAAATCTATTTTTTTATTATTTACTTATAATTATTATAGGGGAATTTAAGGTTAGAAAATGTCATTCTTTCCTGATTTTGGTTGTACCCAATTTTGTAAATATATTGAGAAGATAATAAATCACAAACTTAGAAAAATTAGTATATTTGATAATTTCTCTTTAAATTTTGAGAGTTTTTGAAAGAAATATGTTTTTAAAATTTTTCTGCAAAAAAATATTTTTATGATTTTGAATTTGTAAAAACACGGTTTTTCATTTTGTGACAAAATTACGGTTTTGCAACTTGACGAAACCTGTTGCAAACTCGAATGCAACATTAAATGCAAATAAAAAGTTTTACTTATTTTCCAGAAAATGTAAAAGAAGTTGTATATTTTGTTTTTTTAGTTACAAATTGTATTATTACAAATATTTTTAGAAAAATGCAAATCACAAAAAAAAAATTAAAAAAGAATTAATTTTGTTAATTTTTCTATAACTTCTAACTTCCTATTTTATATTAAAAGAATCCAAATTTCATACCTAAATCATATAGAGGGTGTTTGGTTCAAAAAATGTGGGTATAATGTATGTGGTTGGAATGGATAAAATCCATACATGTGTTTGGTTAAAAAAATTTGTTTTAAAACTCATTCTGAAACCCATGAAGTATGGGGTTTAGAAACCCATGTGAAAAGGTATGTGAAAAGGTGGGTATGAGCTAAATCAAACTTTTGGGTATTATTTTCATTATTTTTTCTAGTCTTTCTTTTTACCTAAAGTATAATTCTTTTTTTAGCTCTAATTTTAATATTGATGAATAAAAAATGTGAATGTATATTTTATTTTCTTAGATACTACGTAAAAATATTTATAAACTCATATTTTAATAAGAAAAATTATAAAAAATACTAGCTTTTTTTTATTTTTTTTACGAGTTTACTATCTTTTAAATTTTTTTGCAAAAATATAGAATTAACCAAAATCAAGCAGTCGAGTTTTTTTTGTTGTATTTGAGGTTACATGGAGTGGCATAAATTCGTCGAAATTGCATCTAATTGAATCAAGTTGCATTAAATAGTATTTTCGTAAAAAAAAATTGGAAAATAGCATTTTTGAAAATAAAAAAGTATTTTTTCAAAATTTTTTAAAAAATTATAGTATATTTGTAAAAATATCTTTAGCCTTAGGTATTTTTCAAAAAAAATATTTTTAGCCTTACTAATTCTGATTAAATCAAGTGATCGTGTATAATTTAGATTTTAATATTAAAATAATAAATTAATAAAAAAAATATAATTAAATGTCTTTTGATTCTTGATTCCAATTAGTTTATCAACGAGATACATTCTCATCCTATTTTTGAACCAAACAGGTGATATCAAGTATCAAGTTCTAAACCCATACCAATTTAACCTGATTCCTGATTTCAATCCGACACCACCCAATGAACCAAACGACCCCATATAGAATTGAACACATTGTCGTCCTTACCTACAATGTGTATGTTCACGATGAATGAAGAGAAAACACAGATATCTCATATATACATCTGGTAAATGTTTCAAACTTACAAGATTACTCATATTATATGTTGTAGTGACTAGTGATCACTCCGTCGATTAGTATTAAAAGGGGTTAAATGGCATTTTGGTCACTCAACTCACTATTAACTTTCACTTGAATCATCCGACTCAAAAATTTTTCAATTAGGTCACATAATAGTTAAAAGATTTCATCCCGATCATTAAACAAATTAAAAATTTTAGGGCCGTTAAATATAGTTGACTTTAGACGGAATCCGTTAACTTGTTGCCAAATCAGCTTTCAAATCACACAAATAACTTGCACCATTATAAAAGTATCCAATTATAAAAACCCGACCCAATTATAACCCACAAAATAAATTTCCCAATTCTAACCCACCCACTAATCTTTTTCCCCACCCACCCATCTTCTTCCTCTCTCAGCTTTCACTACCTTCATCTACATTATTATTGACGAACAGTCATCGGAATATTTTTCGATAATCGACTTAACCCCACTCTTCTTCCTTCCTATTGATATAATCTTTTGTTAGTCTCTCTTTTACCGCGGTCTCTCTTTCTCTTCTCGTTATCTCCTTCTTTCTCGCTCATCTGTCTCTCTCTTTTCCCATCAAAAGTTTAGTTTCTCCCTTCTCATCTTATACCCTCGTTTTTTTCTTTTTTCTCCCTACGTTTATCCTAAGTCCTCTCTCTTGAAAATCATTTTCGGTGATCAATTTCACGTGTAAATATATCTTGGTGATGTAGAGTTTCTTCTTTGTGTTTGAAAAATTAGAGTTTTTATATATTTTTTTGAAGTAGACATTAAAGGTATAAAAAACTTGATATAAGAACCCTAATTTTGAGAGATTACAATTAAAATAGGTAAATACTTGAATTGAATTATATTAGTTGGTTGTAAAATAGTTGGGTCCGGGTTTAGAGTTTCTGCGCTGACATGTACATGCTATTTGAAAATATTTAAGCCACCTCATCATGTCAGCTCATCTTTCCGTCCATAATTTAACGTCACTAACGTCGAGTGACCTAATTGAAAGTTTTAAAGTGTATAATGATTTGACTGACAGTTTTTTGAGTTGGATTACCTAAGTGAAAGTTGGTGGTCAGTTGAGTCACCAAAACGCCATTTAACCCATATTAAAAGTTATATATATATCATTCACCTACTTCGATACTTGTATTTTTCATAAGCAACATACTTTTCTAGAATAATAATTTCAGTGAATGTATTGACCCGTCCATTCGTGGAAAATTTCTAAGACTACAAGTTCCTAGTTTGATGAAAATTTTCAAGAATAAGTAAAACACATGTTTGAAAGTTCGTCCAATCGTGACCTCATCATTTGCGTAATTTCTGTGTTTGCTTCAGTTCGATTCTTTTGACTTTCTGGCCCTCACATGGTTAGAAACAAAGCTCAGTTTTGACTTTTAAAATAATGATCTTAATTAATGAACATAATAATTTAGCATCAGAATAGCTGTGAATAATATTCAGAAAATAAGAAAGATGAATTTCACGTTTTCTGGATAGAAAATACTCAACTTATTCACATGAATTCCACGATTTTGTGTCATCTGCTTCGATTAAAATGTTTTAAAATTATTGAATTTTATATTGTTTGTATGGAAGAGGTGATTATATAATATTAGTCATATTGAAACAAATAACCATTACACTATATTCTTTATAAGTTTAATATTTCTTGTTATAAGACGATATTTTTGCTAAAATCAGTACAAAAAAAAATTCCATATTCGTATTTAATACTAAAAAAGATTTATATTCATATTATAATAATTTTGGTTGATATTAGATGCTAGTAGATTAAAAAATTCGACAGAAATATTAATATTCTGAACGTTAAATTAGAAAAAAAAATTACGAAAAATTAAAATTTCGATCTGTCATAATTAAACAAAAGATAACCCCAATAATAAAATATTAGGGCAAATTAAGCCAGACTGGGACACCTGAAAAAAATAGTGGCTGCCTGTCTAAAGAAGATCAGACAGGTAATTAAGGAGAAGTTTAACTGTTTTTACAACTAGATATTCCTTTTCATTTAAACTATTTTAATATGTGTAACTTGCTCTGACTTGGCAAATGGAGTCTATGATCGTAATGGTACAGTTTCGTCAACATTGTACAACCTTTAAATATATGTGTTTATTCTTTTAAATTTAGGAAATTAGTAATTAAATTCAAATTGTATTGTCTATTACTACAATCAACAGAGCTTAAATCTACCAAGACGTAACCGATTGTCACCGATCAAGAATTACCCGATCGTGTTTTGATCACAATCGATTTTAATCTTAAACCGACTGAAATTTCTCCCGGACCATTTTTGGGGCGGAAAAATTTGAGATATAACAGCTACCTTATATTATGTCACAATTTTTAAATATGTCATAATTAAACTTTTTTTTTGAAACGATGTCATAATTAAACTTAAATAGTAAAATAACTTGTCTCCCAATTCTTTCAATTTAATTATGATTATGATTTGTATATTTATTTTCCTTAATTACATGGTTATATATAATATTTAATTTGTTCAAATAAACTATAATTTTATTTCATCGAATTTCAAAATTTAAACATTAATAAATGGGACGGAGTAGGAAGTATATATGTTATAAATACATATGAATGGAATATGAAATACTAAGATTTAGTACATGATTTAGTCACATGAAAATTGGGCGAGAAATATATCTAAATGAAATATGAACTACTAGAATATATCTTTATTTTGACGAGGCGATGAGATTGTGAATTGGTGGCATGGTCAATGTGATAATGCAGAAAACTTGAGTAGAACTAAGATTTTAACATGGATGAAATAATTACAAAAGTAAGGTTAAATATGGGTGATTTTTTATTTTTAATAGCTTTTGCAGTGATGAAGAATGGAGATCATATGCATTTGCGACCCAAAAAAAACTATATTGTCCATTTCAGTCTTCGGGTACGGGGTATGTTCTATGCTCCAGCATTAATTAAGAATAAAAATTGTATGATTTATAAATCTAGATATTTTGGGACAAAAATGCATGCATGTGATGTAACTTGTTGACGAATAAGCTACCTGTTTGCGAATACGTTCAACTCGATACGTGGTGATGCATGCTGATAACTCCGACCTGTTCCCGGATCCTCTCCTTTCTCATACGACTCGTACTCTAGAATCTCTAATGTATGAATGGAACGGATTAATCATAGATTGGGCTCCTACAAATATATTCTGAGTTTTGAGATATCTGATATTATTTTATAAAATTTTGCCCCCTTCATTTTTTTAGAAATACCGGTTTTACGTACAATGATTTTTCAAAGAAGGCTATTTATTTGGATATGGCCGAATGTCGTATGGTAAGATCATAGTTATTTGATCTGTTTGCGCTACTGACTCTCGGCATTCTATTTGTAGAATATCGGGTCAAAGTATAAGCCATTAGCCCATAGATAAGTATCTCAGAATTCAAAAATCCTAGTTTTTCCTGAGTCTAATATTAACCGGTAAGAGTATTTTTCAAATAGATAACCCTTCCTTCATAAACGTTTTTCAAATACAAAAGTGGCGATGAGGAAGGTTGGATGTAATAGAAACTCATAAAGTAAGACAGAAACTATATAAAAGTGTACAAGTACCAAAAGTGAGGTATAATCGAACTAGAAAAAATAATAGGCCTGAGCTTTTAATTTTTTCATGTTGTCAACAATAACTTTTCTAATAAGAAAGTATGTTGTTAGTTACAATAACATAAAAATCAAAGCAGTAAGTTTAAAGGTTATAAAAATGAATTAAAACATAATAAGCTCTCGTTAAGGGATCTTCATAACAAATAAATGTTAACTCCGGACTTAAAAATAATTTTACTCAAATTTTGGCTAACAAAATCTTTAATCAAGTCTTTAAAATAATTTTTTTTAACATTTTCTTCTGGATAGATCACATAACCAACTCATTCAACCATTCTTGTAACATACTAGAACGGATACGACTTAATCACTTCAAATTTAAAAACTCAATTTTTCCATCTTTAAGTTATTCTCTTGTGTTTTTTTTTTAAAAAAAATCGAATAATGTATGGCCCATGCGATGGCTTGTGTTACATCCCCTCATCGGCGCTACATGCAAAACAGGACACGAGAAGGGTGACGTCCCCGCGACACCTCCGGTGTGTAAATAAGAATGGGCTTGGAGAGGATAAGTAGAATAGAATTTTTTTAAATATGTGTCATGCGTGTAGTGTATATGTGTGTAAAGAATCTAATCCTCTAAACATCTTTTTGTAAGCCTTTTATATGCTTCCAATTAGGGTTCAGAGATTTGTACATCAAATCCTGGTCGTTTGCATGTTTTGGAATCGGGGCATTTGGACATCCCAAATGGGAGACAGGTGTCCAGGAGCCTTCTGTTATTGGAGTGAAACGCGGTTGGCATGTGTCAGGCGCGTAATAGTGTGTAGGGACATAGGTATTCGAGTATGTGAGTCATGTTTAGGGAATATTTCTCGTACTCACAAATGAAAGATTGAAGGTAATATCCTGATGTGACAAGTCGTCTTGGGGTGCACTAGCGCTCTAGAGTCACTATATCATGGGGTCCACTGCCACCTGGAGTTAGATGTTCTTTAATCAATCTGCATCCGTTTGTCTTGGGCTTTTAGGACCATATTCGGGCCTAATTGTATTATGACCTATTAAATACTATTTAATTTACGGTACTGAATAAGTTTATTTATCAATATATCTTACATAGACTTTTTGTAAGATCATATGTTGAAAAAGGATTTAAATTAAATACTTGAACCATTAAAATCACTCATATTAAATTTTGACGTTATTTTTATTTAAAAATAATTGACGAAATGCATTTGTGAAATAACACGTAATAAAATACCCTAACATATATCTCATTAATTTGAATTTTGAAATATGATGAGGTGAATTTAAGAATTAGGGTTTTTGGTGATTAATTTGAACTTAAAAATTACAATATCTTGATTTTAATCCTTAAACTTATATGCTTGTTTGTTTGGTGTTGATAGTAATGGTGATTGTAACAGGTTGTAGAGGCCATTATTGCAATGAATCGGCCTTGAAAAATGACCATACACGAGTTCTTACTAACCAATAAATGTTTACCCGTAAATATGACCGTTTTCATGGATATAGATCAATTATTAATGGTCAAATATATTTGTTGACCATTTTTTATTGGCTAAATTTGGTACTTATAAATTTTATTACTGGTCATCTTTTACCGACTAAAAGTTTAAGTTCTAGTTCTAGTTTTAGTTTTATTCGCAAATCTTTAAAAATCTTTTGAAACTTTACTCAGTCTTTGTGCTCTCATATTTCGAGACTTTCTTTCTAACTATTTCGTATTATTTTATCTTCTAATCTCCAATATTTTTAAGCATTTTCTGTTTTTCTTTCTCTTTCACAATCTTAATATCTTTCAAGATATTAAACAATTCAATTTTGAGTAATTAAATAAATGAATCTATGTTGTGTTATATGATGATCAATCTTTCAACCTCTTCCATTGAGATTGACCAATTATGCTTGGATAAATATTTTTGGTGTTTCAATCATCAAAAGTTCAAATTGCTCATGTGCTTTACCTGTCCTTAGATAATAATTGCATTCACCCAACCAGGACCTCCTTCAGGAGAAACATGTTGCCCAAAAATGATTTTGTCTTTCGAATATCGATTAGAAACTATTATAATTTTTTCAGACCTTTTAATCAACCCATTCTGTAAAATATATTCACCCAACCGGTGATCTTGTTCTAACTGATTTTTAATATTCAACAAGGAAGGAGCATTTTGATAACTCTGAACTAATAGTTGAACTAAGTTAGAATCAACAATTGCGAGTACAAGAAATAATAACTCAGAACCTTGAAATTTGGATTTGGATAATGCATCAGCTGTAATGTAACATCCCACGTCGATAAGAATAAGAGTGTTTAGGACATTTATAGATATAAGTGAACAACTAATGTGTACCAAATCACTAGTTTTTTCGGACTGACATGTGGTGGATTGTTGGGTTTCGGTATGCATTCGGTTGTGGGCTTGAATGTTACTGTTGGTATCAAAGGCATGCTGTCTTTCAGAGTGTATTAGGTATGAGACTAGTACATTCCCTAGGATGTGTTCTCGTGGACCCTATTTTAAGTTTGACCTATAAGATATTTGAGGGTTTAGACGTATAAGATTGTTGTGAATTTGGGGGCCAAATTATTTTTAAGGAGGGTGTCACGTAATATCCGGTTGTTTAAGATAATAATAATAATAATAATAATAAAACAATAATAAAATGAACAAAAATTAGATAATGATTAGGATATTAAAATTTAATTAGAACAATGGGCCTAAATTTGTATCAGACTTTAATACAGATAGCTTATAGGTTAAGCCATAAGGTTTTGTATCGTTATAATTATATCTTATTCATCTTCCTCAACTTTTGATTAAAAATTCGTAGGGCTTTTAGGCATTAAAATCAGCAATCTTGTAAAATTTGTAAAAAATTCATCGTAAGTCGGAATTTTTTGATTCTGGACTATCCGAAAAGGTCTTTTTGATATCACAACTTTCATGTTTAATGTTTTTCAAGAAGACATCGTTTAAAGGGTGAAAAAGGCTAAATTCAGATTTGGTCAGTTTTTTAGATAAGTTTTCGATTGATCTTACTAGTGTTTTCAAAATTATGTGTTACATGTTTATATTTGTTATCAAAACATGGGTTGTTGCCCAGTAAAGTAATTGTTTAAGGAGGGTTGGATACAATTACTAAACAAATCGATGTAATATGAAAGTAAGAACTGATGAATCAAATAACAGTTTATTGATCTTTAATAAATTGTTACAAAACTCTCTCAAGAACAATATTCCTAAGAGCTTCTAGGTTATACGAATACTCGAGTTTTGCTCACCACATATTGTGATAACCTATTCTGTGTTTATATACTACACAGCTACAAATCAGTCCTCTATCAATTACAAGATATGTTACAATATAATTCTAACATTTTACATATCTAAATTAACTACGATCCTATAAATCAGCATCTTCTGATTTATCTCGCAGTCTTGACTTATCATCCAAGTCATTCTCAACGGATAGCCTGATCAATGGATAAATGTTATAGCTTCAAGGGATAATCATTTGTATATATCAACGGATGATAACGAAGCTTTCAACGGATAATCATATCACAGCAGTTGATCATATCCTGATTGTTAGACATATCCTGATTTTCGACTTGGTCGATTCTCAACAATCTCCCCCAATTTATGCTTTACAGAATAAGCATGAATTTTAATAGAATTATCTAGTGCCAAAAACCAAATAGATAAAATAAGTAGTTTAAAGCTTACTTTATTTCAGACTTTGATCTTCATATTTCTTGATAAATTCTGCAATATCTCTGAACAAAAGCTTTAACTATGCCATCAATCTTTTTCAACAGAATATCTTCTAACTTGATCTTCAAGTTCTTCTCATACTCTGTTTTTTTAGATAATTGATAGATAGAAGCTCTCAGATTTCTGATTTGAGCTAATTCTGTCATCATGTCTTCCAGTGAAACATAGCAAGTTTTTCTTCCATCAGGATTCATTGTTATATGTCTCTGAGTAAGAACATTTTCAATGACAACTTCACCTTTCTTCATGTTGACTTCTTGCCCTCTGAAATTTATGTATTTAGGAACATATGATCCAAAATAATATAGACCATCATCCAGTATCCTTCTTCTGATATTGGCAAGAATCATGTTTGACCATAACCTAGAGTTCCATTTTCAACTCTTAGCAAATAGTGAATGTACTTCAATTCTTTTGTAGACATGATCACCAGTTCATCAAGTGAAAGAACTTGAACTTGATCATTTTACAATAAAAGTAAGATCTTATGTTTAGATTCAGAACTATCATGTTTATCAAGAATAATCTTCACAACTTCAAGTCTATCCAGATGATCAGCAGTTATTTCCTGATCAGGACTATCAACAAGTGTGAAGTTCAACAACTTTAAGTTGACAAGTTTAGCTTCATGATGTCCTATTCCAACTCTTGTAAATGGTTCATTCAACTTAAGATTCTTAGCTTGTAGTAACCAAGACTTCTTATCTCCCATGGTATTAGAACCAAGTAAACCATCCATCCTTATTCCTCTAGGAGTAAAACTCAATTTATCATTACAATTAAGATCATCAATTTTTCTCCATTTGTATTTGTTCTTGATCTTTGGAAATACTTGAGCTCTCCTTTCCGTTCTTTTCTGCAACATCTTCATATTTGTACTCCCCCATCTATTCCTCTCAGATCTTTTAAGCATATTCTTGTATTCTTGATCTGCTTTGTCAACAGTTATTCTGATTTTTCCTTCATGTGCCATTTCTTCTCTGTCAAAAAACATTTCTTCTTCCTTGAAGTTTTCAGCATTAACAACTTCAACATAAGTAGAGATAATCTGTAAATCCATTCGAAGTAGAATTTTTTCTTCTTCAGTCTTCACAGAATCAGGAATCACTATCACTCTTTCAGTGTCAGGAAAAGAATCATAACTTGTAACTTTGTCATCAGGAATGGAACTAGGAGTAACAAGAGCAGCTTCCATATCAGATCTATGTGATCTATCCTTAGAGACTTGAGTTGATTGTGTCTTCTTTTGACTTTGAATTACAGTTCCAGTTTGAACTTTCACAGTATCAACTTTCACAGCATCAGAGGTCTCCTTTTCTTGTTCATCACCATCATAATCAGAATTGGTATTTCTCCTCAAAACTGATTTAGGTTGACGTTTTTTCTTTGATACTATCTCCCCCTTTTTGGCATCTAGACTGTGTAGAATAGAGAAAATAACATCCAACTTGGAATTTGTAGCATTCTGACCAGCCTCCAAAATTGTCAGCTTTTCAGACATAAGATCTTGTTTTGCTTCCAAGCTAAACATTCTCTTTAGCAAACCATTTTGTTTGTTTAAAACTTTAAGAGTAACAGAAAGATCAACAAGCTCTTCTCTGATTTTAACAGTATCTTCCTTGAGTGCAGAGACAGAAGAATGCAGTCCTTTGACTAAAACTGTAGTGGATTTGATATATGTTTTCATATTAGTATGTGAAACCAATTGAACAACATGATCAGCTAAAATCTGAGCAGATTCCATAGATATCTTTTCACTAGGTAATCTCCAAGAAAGATTTCATTCATAAGCCCTATGAGGATGTAGAACAGAAGTATGACCAGATGATGAACCAATAGAGAATTTAGATGCTTCAATACCATCTTTCAAAACAGCATCATCAGGATTATCATCATCAGAGTCATTAGAATCATCTTGATCACCAGAAGATATCTCAGGAATATCAGAATTAACATCAGAATCAGGAACTATGCCTTTGAGTTTTAAATCAAGATTTGACTTAGAAGGCTTAATTACCTGTGTAGATCCTGTAAGAAAAGAACCATGAGTACCTAAATCTCTCTGTTCTTTTAAAGTGATCTCATCACTTATCACACCACTCATCTCATGACTTTTAATAGTCAGAGCTTCCTCACAAGGATTAACCAAATCCTGTCTCTCAGCGACCTCTCTTTTTTCCAAGTAAGGATCTTGTCTCTCTTTAATTCCGTTTTTCACTAAATCTTTTCTATCATTCTCACATGAAAAGCTCAGAGAAGTCTGTCCTACAGAAAGAAGAGGTGGCTAAGAAGAGTTGTATGTGATCATATGACTAGAGGTATTCCTTTGTAAAGGTCTAATCATAGTCATATCAACAGATAAAAAAGAGTATAAAGGATTTGTACCTTGTGGAGTATCAACCATTGGTATAGCCTTGAGTGGTTGTACCAATATTGCTTCAAACTTATCTTGAGAAGTGATTAGTACATCTGTAGAATCAGGAACAGCTTCATCAGGAATTGTCCGTGTATCAGGGATGTGTTGCTTGTCAGAAATTCACCCCATAATAGAATTTGATACTAAGTCTGCAACAGTACTTTGAATTGTTGGTTCTTGTCTGCCTGGAGGTATAGAAGCTTCTTCAATCCTTTGAAATGAAGGTTCTTGTGTGCTTCCCTCAAAGATAGGATCATTGATAAGAGAATCCAATCCAGCAATGTGCTTTTGATGAGCTTCCCTGTCTTGTACTGTCTTCAGAATGTCATCAACCACAGAAATTTGACTTCCTTGAGCAATGTCAGGAATAGTCAGATGTGATGTTATGTTTGCACCTACACTTTGAGCAGGTGGTTCTTGTGTAGCTGGGGCATTAACATGTGCATCTTCACTTTGAGATGATGGTTCTTGTGGACTGTACCCCTTCTGCGGTGATTGAAGTTTGGTCTTCTTGCTTTGAGAAAATGTTGAAGTCTGTGCCTTTCTCTTGATAGACTTCTGCAGACCAACTTCCTTAGCAATTTCAACTATCTTGGCTATGTGAGATGTAGCAACTGTCTGATCAGGAATTGTCACTATCTTGTCAAGAATTGCTTAGAGGCCTGTCAGGATTTAACAATGATTTTTCAGGATTTGTAGATTCCTGATCCAGAGCAATATCAGCTAACACTATAAGACCATCTGGTTTCTTGTGAACCTTTTCTGCTATCTTCACTAGTCGTCGTTTCTTAGCTTTAGCAGCTGCAAATAAATTTTGGTCTTCTTCTGCATTAGCACCAATAACCTCCACTGGTCTAGCAGGCTTCTTAAATATAATTGGATCATCACTGTCACTTTTAGTGTTTGAAGATTTATCAACTAGCCTAACACCGGCTCTAATTTTCCTTTTCTTTCTTTCTTGAATCTCCTTGATATTTCTTACTGATGAAATATTTTTCTTCCTTACTCCACCTTTTTGCTCCAAAGATATAGGTGAGTGTGAAACATCCTTTAGACCTGATTTTCTCTGAGACAAATCAGACTTAGCTACTATTGTTGATTTTGCAACTGATTCCTTTTGAGAAGAATCAGAGGTAATATTGTGTTTCGATTTAAGTGAAGAAAAATGGACACTTTGGTCAGGAACATGATTGGATGTGCCCTGTTCCACAACGTCAGGATTTGGAAAATTATATTTGTCAGGCATTTTGTTAGACAAAAACACCCATAATTCTCGTGGTAAAACAGTTCCTCTCCTGAAAGTATCTTTCCTTTTTGCTAAATCAGGAAGAGATTTAAAATTGATTTAAAATATCATCACTAATTCATCTTGTTTTCAAAACTTTCACCAGGTAAAAGATATGTAACAATCAATTGTAAGAACCTAATGTAACCAACACCACCAGCTTTATCACTAAACCGAGCTATCAGGAATTGTATAATAGTGTTACCATAATAAAAAACATGACCAAATATCAATGAATAACCTATCTGCAGTGATGATAATGGAAGAGCATCAAAATTAGATACCTTATTCAGAAAAGCTCTGCTTATACAATCAAAGTAGAAGTTCCATTCTAACATGAGCTTTGTTCAGAACATCTCCCGAGCCTTAGTGAAATCAACGGTATGACCAATCTCTCTGACCCAGTCAAAGAGTGTTGAAGTGGGAGTCACAACTAGAATCCTGCCATTCAACGCAGACAATTTTAAAGTTGCCTCAACCACAGTCGCATTGATCTCATATTCCTGATTTTTTGTGTATGAAGAGAATGATCCATTTCTCAGCATCAACTGTCGAATTCTCCCAAATCTGCATAATCTATTTAAACAAAATTCTAGAAGGAGCAGTGAGAGCATACCCAATATCACTTTGGGCTAAAAAATCCTGAATTATTTTGAAAACATCAGGAATGTCAGTTTCATGCAAAGGGGCTTTAAAATTATTAGCAGGAAAAATCTTGTGATTAAACACATACTTAATCGCAGAGAACGAAGAAGCAGACTCAGTGTTAGGCATTCAAAAAAGTTACGATGTGTTCCCGAATCTAGGGTAGAAAAGAAAAGAATAGAAAATAACCAATTTTCATTTCTCTCCTAATCTTTCCAAAAGTGGGAAGAAGATTTTGGAGACAAAAATAACGAAAACTTCTTCCCAAATCTGCAGCTTTCTTTTCCTTTCTTTCATAAAAGTTGTTCGGGAACAAGCTGAAGAAATGTATTCTTTACATTTCTTTTCTTTTCTCTCCAAAAAAAGTTTCTGGAACACAGCCTTAGGGTTTGTACAAAGAGATAGAGAGAAAATCAATAATAAGCAGATCGTGTATAGTGTATGTCTTGGAAAAGAATGATGATGATTTTAAATCAGTAATAGACAGTAAAACACTAATACACATGGCATGTGTTGATTAAAGAGAATAGATAATACCAAAATTAATGTGTAAATCTGGTAAACATGCACGATTTTCAAGGAGAATATGTGATACGGCACCGAAAAATTAGCAGTCATGCTACTACACATAACCAATTTACAAAAAACTTAGTACTAATGTACAAAAATAATTCTCAAAGATACTTAATATAAATTAAGTATTACTTAGGAAAAACAATTGAACAAAATCATAATATACTCACAACCAATGTCAGAATTACATCATCAGGATTTAATGTATCAAGATCTGATGTGAAGGTCAGGATCCGATAACTCAATTCTTCTCATAGCTAACCATCCCAAGCTCATGAAGTAATTTTCCAAACATTGCTTCTGGTAAAGGCTTGGTAAAGATATCAGCTACTTCTTGATCAGTCGGAACAAAATGAAGCTCAATTGTTCCTTCGTTGACATGCTCCCTGATAAAATAATATCTATGGCTGATATGTTTTGTGAGTGAGTGTTGTATTGGATTACCTGTCATTGTTATTGCGCTTTGATTTTCATAGAAGATAGGAATCTTTGTATAAGACAATCCATAGTCCATTAGTTGATTTCTCATCCAAAGAATCTGAGCACAACAACTACCGGTAACAATGTATTCAACTTCAACTGTAGATGTAGAGATTGATTTCTGTTTCTTGCTCTTCCAAGCAACCAATCTACCATCCAAATACTGACAACCACCTTAGTTACTCTTCCTGTCAATTTTGCATCCATCAAAGTCTGCATCAGAATATCCGACCAGACTGAAATCTGATTCTCTTGTGTACATAAACCAAGAGATAAAGTCCCCTTCAAGTATCTCAGAATCCTCTTTACACCAACTAAATGAGAATCTCTGGGCTTGGCATGAAATCTTGCACACAAGCAGGTTGCATACATAATATCTGGTCTACTAGAAGTTAGATAAAGCAATGAACCAATCATACCCTGATAGACATCAACATCAATTTATGTACTTTGTCCTGGATCTAACTTTGTAGCAGTGGCCATTGGAGTTACAACAGTTGAACTTTCTTACATATTGAACCGAGTCAATAAATTATTTGTATACTTAGACTTATTAATGAAAATTCCCTAATCAGTTTGTGTAACTTGTAGTCCAAGAAAGTAACTCAACTCTCCCATCATACTCATTTGATACCTCGACTTCATGAGATCAGAAAATTTCTTGCACAGATTGTTGTTAGTGGACCCAAAAATAATATCATCAACATAAATTTGCACCAAAAGCAGATCACTACCTTTATTTATATAAAACAAGATTTTGTCAATAGTACCTCTTTTGAAACCGCTTTCAATCAGAAATTTAGCAAGTGTTTCATACCAGGCCCTTGGTGTTTGTTTGAGTCCATATAAAGCTTTGTCAATTCTGTACACATGATCAGGAAATTTTGGATCAATGAAACCAGGAGGTTGCTCAACATATACTTCTTCTTCTAATTCTTCATTCGGAAAAGCACTCTTGACATCCATCTAAAAGACCTTGAATTTCTTGTGTGCAATATATGCTAGGAAAATCCGAATAGCTTCCAGTCTTGCCACATGAGCAAATGTCTCATCATAGTCAATACCTTCTTGTTGCGAATAGCCCTTTGCAAAAAGTCTAGATTTGTTCCTGATTATTGTGCCATCTGAATCTGTCTTGTTCCTAAAAACCCATTTTGTGCCAACCACTGATTTGTTCTTTGGACTTGGAACCAGTTTCCAAACTTCATTCCTTTCAAACTCATTCAACTCCTCCTGCATTGCTTGAATCCAATCAGCATCCTTGAGTGCGTCTTCTACTTTCTTTGGTTCCTCCTTAGAAAGGAAGTTGTGATAAAGACATTCATGTCCAGTTGCACTTCTGGTTTGGACTCCAGCCTTAGGATCTCCTACGATAAGATCAGGTGTATGATCTTTTGTCCATTTTACAGCCTTTGGTAGTTTAGTCGCATTTCCTGATGCTCCCCCTGCACTTGTGCTATCATATCCATGTGAAGCTCCCTATGTATCAGTGTTGTCTGTTCCTGATTGAGAAGAACTTCTGGTTGAGTGATTACCTCCTGATGAGCTATCATCTGTTGTATTTGAGAAATTTTCAGTAGATCCTATATTTCCAGTTCATTTTCTTCATCAAAATTTGAATTACTAGAGTCATCACTTTCTATCTGTGGATGTTGCTCCCCCTCAACATATGGATCTTCATGAACTAACACTAAATCAAGATCAGAATCAGAATCATCATCAGGATCTGACTCGTTGTCAGGATTTGACTTGTCACCAGAGTCGGGTAATTCATCAGAATTTAAAACAACTCCTGACTTGAGTCTTTTATTCGCAAACACAAGTTCTTCACGCGAGTCTTCTTCAATTCCATTGATCTTCTTATCATCAAAGGAAACTAGAATTGATTCAATAATTATCCTCATTCTCAGATTAAAGATTTTGTATGCTGTTGACGAAGGATATCCAACAAAAATGCATTCATCAGCTTTTCTGTCAAATTTTCCAAGCATTTCAGGATGTGTTCTTAAAACAAAACACTTACATCCAAAGATATGTAAATGTTTTAAGCTTGGCTTCTTTTCCTTGATCATTTGATAAGGAGTTAATCCATGTTTGTTAATCAGAGTTAGATTCTGAATGTAACAGGCAGTGTTGACAGCTCCAGCCCAAAAGTATGTTGGTAGATTAGCTTCCACTATCATAGTCCTACCGGCTTCAATAAGTGTCCTATTTTTCCTTTCCACAACACCATTTTGTTGAGGTGTTCCAAGAGCTAAAAATTGTTGAGAGATTCCCTTGTATCTGCATATCTCATCCATCTTGCTGTTTTTGAACTATGTCATATTGTCACTCCTCAGAATTTGCACTTTGTACTTTGTGCTATTTTTAATCAGTCTCAGATGATCCAAGAGAATTTTAGTTGTTTCATCCTTACTGTGCAAGAATAACACCCAAGTAAATCTAGTATATTCATCAACAACAACTAGGGTGTACCTTTTCTTGTTGATTGACATGACATTCACAGGACCAAAGAGATCCAAATGCAGCATTTGATATGGCTTTTTGATGGATGATTTTGATTTTCTTTTGAAAGAGGTTCTTCTTTGCTTAGCTTGCTGACATGCATCATAAAAACCATCATGGTAGTAGTATATGTTAGGTAGACCTCTTACAAAATCTTTCTTCACCAGTTCATTGAGATTATTGAATTTGAGATGATAAATCTTCTTGTGACAATTCCAACTTTCATCTACTGATGCCTTGGTTACCAGGCGAATTTCAGGACCATCAGTTTTTGCATAAAATTTGGCTTCATAAATATTTTCATGTCTATAAGCTTTGAAAACAGTTTTCTTTGTGATCTTATGAACTACTTCACAGTGCGTATCATAGAACACGACATAGAAACCTATGTCAGTGATTTGACTAATGCTTAACAAGTTGTGCTTCAGTCTATCTATCAGAGCTACGTTTGAGATGATGACATTTCCGATGATAATATTATCATATCCCATTATTTTTCCTACATTGCCATCTCCATAGAAAACCACTGGGTCAGCCTTCTCCTCATATTCTGACAACAGGGATTTAGTTCTAGTCATATGTGTTGAACAACCACTGTCCAAGAAAAGCACATTCTTCTTATTTCCTTGTTATCAGAAATATGGAAATCAGTCAGAATTTTTAAGAACCCGCATTTTTTAGGTCCTTTTCGAAATCTTATGTATTTTTACATTAGCAGACTTCTTGTCAGGATTTGATCCATCAGGATTTGTCTTGACATTTTTGACTCTATAAGTTAAATGCATATTCAGTTTAGCAGTTCTATTTAAAACAACAATTTTATTGAATTTTAGAAAAGGATTATAATTGTTGTGATACAAACTATGATAATCTTTTACAAGTGTAAATAGAATGCCAACTGCTACCACAGTGAGAATAATAATTTTGTGGTTTGTATAATACTGATCTACCACTAATATCAGATTCAGGAATTTTAGAAACTTTCTTTTTAGGTTTCCTACAATCAATAGCAATATGATTAGTATTACCACAGTTAAAACAAGCTTTCCTAGGAGTATTAGGAATGTACTTATAGTTGGTTGCCTTGTTTATTTCTTGTTTTCGATTTCTACCTCTCTTAGACCTAGGTTTGGGAGCCTTTGAAGTCACCTCACATATCTTCTTGTCTAACTGACTCTTAGAGAGAAGTCCTATGTTTTTACTTTTTTCTTGCATTTTAGGATCATCTTTCCTTTTAGCAGGGATTCTAGATTCAGCTTTCTCTTCAGCATTGTTCTTAGAGGTAGAACCAAATTTATAGACAGACTCAACTCATCTTTCATCAGTTCCAACAAACTTAACTGGAGTAGTGTTATTAATGGATTTCTTGATATTCCTATCATCAAATTTGTTATAACCTAAACATTATTTCCAGTTTTTATCACTGATGAAAGCATGAACTTTCTTTCCTGAGGTCATCCATGTTTTAAACACCTCTTTTTCCTGTTCTAGAACTTTCTCTAGTCTGGCATACCTGATGTTTATCTGAGTTTCATTATGTTGTGCCTTCTTACATGCTTTTCCATGTTCATGCATGCAAACTAACTCAGCTTCTGAGAAATCATTTATTTCTTTAAGCCTCTTATTATCAACAATCAAACTATCACATCCAATAGTCTTACTTTTAAAAGTAACATGCAAAGAGTATAAGAAAGTTTTTAGTTCAGATAAATTATCAATATTAACAGGAAATATAACTGAAGGTACCTTATCAGTTCCTGAGGCATTCTCTCCATGAGTTCCCATGAGTGCATAGCATTCATCATCATTATTAGTTCCTGATTAATCCATCCAGTCTCTGTTGGAGTTTGTTGTGATCAAAGTTTTTCCAGTTGTCTTGGGGCACTCATTAGCCAGATGTCTCATTTCATTACAGTTGTAACATGTCACCTTGGTCTTGTCAAACTTCATTTCCTTATTGTACTGACTGTCACTCTTGAAACACCTACCATAGTCAAACTTTCATAACACATAATGCTAACAATGCGTTGAATATTCAAAGGCCACAACTATCACAATGACATGAGATATGAAATACCTTAAAACGGTTACCATTATTTTGGAATTAAATATTTCTATCACGTCACAATTCATAGACACAGAACCCAAGGCAGCTAAAAATGCCTCTTTGAGTCTTCGTCGAGCATCCCACAAGTTGTTTAGCGAAGAGACTGCGATTTCACTGAAACTGACGATTGATTTTGAGTTCAAGGGGTTTACGTTTTAGCTATTCTGAAAGGTAGTGTTTGAATAGTCGAAGGATACCGAGACATTAATTAAGGGCAAGACAATCTTTTTAGCTAGAATAAATTGACTCGTCGAATTAATTGTGTCATCATTTTTTTGTCAATTGAACACCTTAAAACACCTCCCATTGCTTTCGAATTAAAGATTTAGACACTGTCACAATTCATAGACACGGAACCCTAGGCAGTTACAAATGCATCTTCGAGGCTTCGTCGAGCACCCCACAAATTGTTTAGTGAAGAGACAACGACTTCATTGAAATCGACGATTGATTTTGAGTTCAAACTCTTTCTATATGTAGAGATACCGAGACATCAAGGGAAATACAGTATTTTTTAAGCTGAAATAAATAATATAGTTTTTTTAAGCTGAAATAAATTAACTCATCGAATAAATTATTTCATCATTTTTTTGTCAATTACCCCATATTCGGTTATTAATAATCTCTTCTATATATAATAGGAGAACAAGGGTATAATTTCATGTGATTAAAAAGTCTCATTGAAAAGACTAAATTACCCTTATTTTTAATATTTATATAAAAGATGTAGTTTGTGGAAATCGAACTCAAGTTATTTCATTCAACTATACAACCTCTTACCACTACACCGTATTGTCACATGTGCTTTTTACCATACACATAATATGTAATGTGCTAAATGAATATTTTATTTAACTTTAAAGATACTTACTTGAATTCCGTAAAAAAAAGATAGTTAGTTGAATATTTGTACAGTTAATTTTAAAGAATTGAATTTCAGATATAAAATTAGGCATAGTACATAAATGGATTATTATCTTATTTATTAATTATTTTTTAGTTTGAAAATATATCTCATATATTTTTAACATATTTTTTATTATAAAAAGTAATTAAAATGTACATATATAATTTTTTTTAAAAATATTGAATATAGAATCTCTTATATATAAATAATCTATATTGGTATTACATATTTAGATAAGTTCGAATTATAATGAGTCAATGCATTTTAGAACTTGGCCCATTGTTCAAATAATACTCGAAATTTGACTACATGACCCGGCCGAAAAATATCGTCACATTTTACGTTTAGTAAATTTAAATTACAAGCTCGGCGAGAATATCTTACCAATAATGTAAATTTTTTTAATATCTTATGTTAATATAAATTAATGTGTTTGAGGTCTTTATAAGATCAAGTCAATTGATTATTTATATTAAAATTACTAACTTCTCTGGTAACACATTATTATTTTTGGGATTTGTCCCAATTTTTAGAATATTTGAAATTTGAAATGAGATCTCACTAGATTTGTTAAAATTACGATTATATATTAAATTGATTTATTTTTCATTTTTCACTTTAAAAAAACTAACTTTTTAAAAAGAATTCTTTTAGATCAACAATATTCAATGATCAAGATAATATTGTACAAATATTTTGAATTATTTTAATATTTTGAATTATTCAAATAAAATTTATATTTATACTATATTGTAGCATTTGATTCAATGCATTATATATTATTTAAGGAAAAACATATATTTTTCAATAATTTGAAGGAATTAACCAGTTCAACTGATATTTATAAAACTTTATCGAACTGAAATTTTTTAATTTTAGAAGAATAGTATAAAATGTTATCAAATTATTATATGAAGAAATATTAGAGTCGTAATAAAAGAAATTTAAAAACGGTTTAAATAACGATATAAATACAATTTTTCTTTCGAATTCTTGAAAAAAAATCATGAATATCAATGATAAGTCTTAAAAATATATAATTCATTTTTATGTTACAACCATGATTGATATCCGGTTGCGTAAAAAATAGATATGGATTGTTTGTCAGTGATAATGTGAATACCATATATAAATTATAGCAATTTATTTCTTACATAATTTTAATTTTTGAATAAATATAAATGCATGTTATTTGAGTAATCAATTATTTCACTGGATGTTAATAATGATTATACATGTACATAAATCAGATATTTAGCATATAAAAAATTGAAACCATCATAGTTTACAAATAGATGCAACATACAATAATTTACATGCTAACACACATACATATAACTTAATCTTACTTTGTTAACAGTAGTGTAAATAAAAAACTAACATTTTTCCATAGATACATACGTTGAATTTCAAAAACTAATATTTTTCATTAAAATCAACTTTAATATTAACAATAATGTAAATTTTACATTATTGTATATTATGATTGCAAGTCATTCTGACTTCCATTATGCATTTTTTATCTTTTTAAATTGAGTAAATTAATTGTAAGTTAATAGTTAACTCAGTAATAATATAGAGCAGTACATATAGTTTATTTAAATAAAATTCAAGATTTTGGTCAACTCCCTATTCAACATATATGTTAATTTGTAGTTTTTTATTTGTAAACATACTAACGACATTCTACATATTAAGTTTAATTGTTTCGTTTCAAACGTACACTTACTACCCTATTTATATTCATTCATTAAATATAAAATAACGGATAAGAAAAATATAATTAATAATAATTTTAGGGATATTTACTCCTAAAAGTGAGAAAGCATTCGAAGCTCCTAATGTTATAGAGGGGGACATGAAACTTGTTGGAAATAAATTTTATCTCCATTTCTTCAAAATTTGACTCAAGTGCCTATGTACAGATATTGTTGAAGTTGCTCAACAAACATTATAATTGCATGATGCATAAAAAAAACTCTAGAAAATGACCCGTGCCTCGCACCGGTTATTATGCTAGTATATAATATAGTAATGGAACCAGTTTAGTAAAACCAACGGGTTTTCATTCGTATATATTCAGTTTGTTTTTAATAGAGGAATGCATTAACTCGTTTACCCAATAATTAGAGCCAATCATAGGTCATTCATGCTTGATGATTTTCAAATGCATGAATTAATACGGCCCAACAAACTATTAACGAAAACTTAAAAGGAAAAAAAGAAGCATATATATATACACCGTGTTCAATTTGCTTCAATGCAAATTTAATTGTCGATCTCACATGGGAAGACATTTTCACCTGTGCATTACAATTAATATGAAATCCTTCTTGTGAATTGCACTTCAAGTCATGTACTTATACTACTACTACAAATATAAGATCGAGTATAGGTTAATGCATATTTTATGAAAAAAGGTCAAAGTTTTAGGGAACATGTCTGAGAAAAAACTGACAAGCTAACTAAATTTGTTTTACATTGATTAATCTGCATGGATCCAATTGGTTTCAGTTGTGCTGGCATATGCACTTTGGGATGGGGGGCGATCTTGAAATATTTATTTTGGGGTAATAAGTAAATTCCGGAAGAAACCCTCTTATTTTTTAATTTCTATAAGAGCACCTTTATATTTATACAAAATTTTGAATGGTGAAATAACTTAAAAAGTGTATTTAAGAGGGACACATGCCCCGGGTGCCCCTTATCAGAGACGCCTGAGGAGGTAGAAGTGAAAGGCACTACCAATTGATAGGTGAAGTAGGTCAAGAGGAAACCACCATGATGATGATGAAATTGGTTTCTCGTGACGACTAACAAGCGGACTTAAATTCAGATCTCTGTAACTTGAGTTTCAGTGCCTAGATTGTTTATTTTATGTACAATCTGACCATAGATATATAGCAGGGGTGAAGATATTAGAGTTGCATGTGGACCAAATCTATGGTATCTAAACATAGCATGTTGTGTATTTACTCTGGTGCACGTTTGCATGGAGTAAATGTTGTTGCCGCATTTGACGCAAGAAACGCGTTCTCTGCCCCTGCAATACATATGCTTACAATTCACTGTGATCATGTGCACCCTAGCTCGCTAGGTATCTCATATATGGATGGTGTATTGGTGCCTGCTTTGTTACTCCGACTCTTTATTTTGTCTCGAGTAGTTTTGTCGAATACTCGATGCTCAGAATCTAGTTTTGTCGAATACTCGATGCTCAGAATCTGTATATTGATACTCGAACATTAAAATTTTTCGAAAATTTGTTCAAATTTCGAAATCTTTTTACCCGACACTTAGAAACGTAACCATGTTAGGTGACTAAGTGTGCGTGTGTTATGGATAGCATCTACACGTGGTATAGATAAAACTATATTCCGGAGAGTTGTGTTGTTTACTAAGGATTGTTTAAGGTTCCTAATCAAGTAATGATCAAATCATAATCTTCTAGATTTAGGTCTTACACGGAATGTCTGTCACATAAGAACTATTTAATTTGTTAGTTTAAGTTAAGCACTGATGCATATGATTACATCCAGACATGCGTCAAAGACTTAACTAATCTTACTACTCATTCTGGCAAAGATAACATTAACGCTAACTACGCATCATATGTCAAATTTATGTTAGTGAAAAGGAGGGTTAAAAGTAAAAAAGTAAGAACATGTGAGTACTATAGAAAACAGGTATGCATGGTAACTTCTGATTGCAGAGGGGTAAAAAAAACGAAGTTAAACATATTTGTTTCAGAAAGATTCGTAGAAAACATGAAAATGGGAATGGAGGAGATGATGAAAGTAGCACGCACGGTTACAAATAAGCATCTCCGACTGATCAAGTACTTAAGATATCGTCATCCCCATGCAGCTTGATTCACACGCTCTGAGCTCTCACACGAATTTGTATAAACATATGAATTTCGAAAACAATGCTCATTGTCCATTCTTATTCATCAGTCATGATCATCTCCTTCATCGATCAATTCTGAAATGCTTTTGCAGAGTTTGACAGTCATTTTTTTACAGTTGTTGTGAATCGAACTCTACAAAATGTCATTTGTTAAGCTGCAGGCAACAAAGGGTGACAGTCAATTTACTGTTGTGGTGACACAGTAAAATGTATTTATCCCTTGCAGATAAGGTTGGCTCAGTTGGTTAACTTTTGGTCACAGTTTCAAATCCGGCAAAATGAAAATTCATGGTCATGTCTCTTTCGTTTAAATGCGGTTGATTAACGTGATTTACAGGCTATTACGTGAGCTTGTGGGGTTTATCCGTGCGCACCGAAGGTAGCGGCTGAGGTTCCCCATTATTAAAAAAAATGTATTTATCCCTGGATTTTAATCTACTTTATATATACACACTTACTAGTATTAATTGGTGTATATAAACGAACAGCCTTGATTCTCTCAAGAATGAATGATAAACTTGAAATATGTGATCAAATTCAAACATTGACCAAAAACAATTAGAACTCCCATAACTCCAAATCCAACAGGTTAACTTGGAAAAACGTATGAACAAATTTATTGCGTTGCGATTATTCCTCGAGTCAAAGCAAAAAAAAACCAACAAAAACGCACCATGGATCTGTTGCTAAAATGAAACCGATGATGTATCTGCAGTAGTTGACTAGTTGACAATAAATCCTCCCATATTTAGAAACATGACTCACAAAATTAATTACCAAAAAGGTTAACTAAAATGGGATTTTCTGGGCATACAGAGTCACTAACTTCCATATAAAAGGGTTTTTCTTATTAGTGGTTGAATAATAAATGTAAATAACTCTTGTATTCACATAATTCCACTAATAAAAAGAAGTTATTTTTATTGGAATTAATGACTAATGTGTGTTCTTGGGCAAGTTTTTATTTAGAGAGCAGATAAATATGAAAATACAGCATTATGCATACACAATTATTAGGCTAATTTCATCTTTACTCTCGATCTGGTTCCGGAAATATAACTTACCTCCTGTACACTTAATTTCTAGTTAATTTTATCTCCTCTGTAAATTTGCCGAGTTTTTGAAAATCGCCAATAAATCAGTAAAAATATTTGTCTGATCCAGTTTTCAATAAATCATTGATGAAATATTGAATTTTTTAAAAATCGTGTGATAAATGACAAATCGGCAGCTCTATTAGTATTTTCAATTTCAGTAAATTCAATTTCAGTAAAAATGCTCTCTATACCTTATGCAGTTAAAAAAATTAATAAAATAATACTTCCTCCGTCCCTTTCAATTATTTGATATTTTTTAGAGAGTGTCCGACACGCATTTTAAGGTGCATATAAAGTATAGTTCTGTAATTTTTTTTTGCAATTTTGTTTTTCTAAATAAAAATTAAAACATTTAACTTTTATCCAGAAAAAAAAGAAAATTATAAAAATAAGTTACAAAACTATATTTTTTATGCACTTTAAAATGCGTGTCGGACACTTACTCAGGAAATGTAAACAATAGGAAGGGATTTAGCGAGTACTAATTTAAAGTAGGTTGAATTGTAGTACAGGCTGCCAGGCTCCTCCATCTCTACATCATTTAAGAGGCCTTTAGATAGGAGTAGCTTTTACTGTCAAAGATTCTAATAACAGCCCCAGCATGTACACTTCTCAATGTTCTCTTTGCTTCTCTTCCGGGGGCCTTTGATTGTACTACTTTGTGTTGTCTACAAGCCTATATATCTACCATTCTCACCCTTTTTAAATTTTTAAAACTGTTTTCCTATTTTCCCCATATAAATTCATAATTATATCTCTCCATCAAAAAGGTATGGGCAACACTTTCTCTATAAATTCATTATTTTATTTTTTTACAGGTGATTCCTGTCGCTCTCATAGTAGTTTATTATGAGTCTCAATTCTTTTTGTTTTAATTTATTGTAGGAATTAATAGGGGGGTGTTAATTTACTGAAGTTGAAGCGATCCCACACGTACGGTCAAGAGGCTTTTGAAAGTCTATAAGAAGAGAAGAGACTTTACGTTACAAACTTGCCTGCCTTTTGTATACTCTCATATTAAAAATAATAAAGTACATTATTGGTATTGTTTAGTTTCATCTCATGGCTGCTTCAAATAGACACTGGCCTAGTATGTTCAAGTCCAAGCCTCACCTGCATCAATGGCAACAACATGATCATCACAGAACCTTGTTGTCTTCTGGTAAGTATATTTTGCTACAAATATTTGAGTGTGTGTGTGTGTGAACTTCTTCTTTTTCAATTTGATTTGTCTCAAAACACTTGTTCAAGTTAAAGATAGTGATTCCAAGGACTAATATCCATTTAGTAGCTTTTTTATCTTTTACTACAATAAAATCGACGAGAATTCATTTCTTTTGCAGTTGGTCTACAGTTCGTAATGATATGGTCGATTTTCTTGTAGTGAATTCTACGTTCGGTTTTTTTGGTTCTCTGAGATTGGCTAATACATGAAATTAATATACGGTCGATTTTCTTGTAGTAAATTGTACGTTTAGATTTTTTCGGGTTTCTTTTTTGGGGATTGGCCAACAGTCGGAATTGGACAGTCAATTTTTTTTTTGTAGCGAATTGTACACTTGTTTTGTTCATCTAACAAATAGTGTAATTTTATACTGCAGGATGCGAAGAGAGGAGCAATGATCCGAAGCCGAGATGGAATCCGAAACCGGAACAAATTCGGATACTAGAAGCAATCTTCAACTCAGGAATGGTGAATCCACCAAGAGATGAAATAAGGAGGATTAGGGTTCAGTTACAAGAGTATGGTCAAGTTGGTGATGCTAATGTTTTCTACTGGTTCCAGAACAGAAAATCAAGAAGCAAACACAAGCAGTTACGCAATACGAAATCAAACTCTCATACCACCACCACCGCTGCTTTAACCTCAATGGTGCCACCATCTTCATCATCGTCTTCATCCGACAAATCATCAAATAATAAGATTGCACCATTCTCATTAAACATTTCTGATGGCTTGTCAAATTCTCCAACTCCTTCTGTTAATCAGCCTTTTAGTAACTTTCATCATGGTGATCAGTTTGTTCAACAACCTTTCTATTTTCCTAGTGGAGGAGATCATGCTGTTGCTTTCACCCAAGGGTTTAGCTTTCCGGAGATTTCGTCCAATGTGGTTAATCAGCAAAGTCATCATCATCAAGTGAGTGATGAGCAGACAGTTAGGAGCTACTCTAATCTTTTGTTGACTGACTTGATGATGAATGTTGGACCTATGAATTATAAGAAGGTTGAAGATGAGAAAAATGTTAAGGCATTGCAGCAACAAGAGGTGATTAGTTACAGTACCACTACAACTCCAGCAACTATGTCTGCTGATTTCACATCTCTTGCTCCTAGTGCACTTTCCTCTACTATCAATCATGTTCAAGGTACCTCTCTCTCTCTCTTTCTCTCTCTCTCTCTCTCTTTCTCTCTCTCTCTCATATTTTAATTTCTAAGTTTTGTATAGTATTGGATGTTTGACCTTTTAAAAACTAACCATGCATTTAGAATATGTATATAGTAGCAAAATGTGCATAGATTTGGTTGCAGGTGCATTGACAAAATGATTTCGAATTTGATCTTCCATTTTTGCTAAATTGCAGAAAATAGTAGTTATAATAACTAATACGCAAGTGCATATATACCAAAAAACACACTAATAAGTGCTTAAGTAGACACAGTGGCCGAATATTCATAATACTATATAATAATGAAACTTTTTGCATTTCCGGGACGGCTAGAAAAAATTTCTTTACTGATGATTTTTGGACAGTTGTTTTCATCGGTTGTAAACTACTAGTAGTTTCCTGTCAAAAAAAACTACTAGTAGTTTATATGTGAACAAAATGTGCGGGGATTTACACTAGTTTCTTTTTTCAGTGGATCAAATCTGTCATGTTTGTACATTATGCATGAATTATACACAGAGACACTAGCTATTACAGTCACCATTTACCGATCACCGATTCATGCAAGCACTTCGTACACTAGCAGAACCGAACCTGTATTTCAAAAAGTCGGGTTAAAATAAAATATCGTCAATATTTTGATGTTAGCCAGTCTTATTAATATTTTTTAACTGATTTCAAACAAGAAACTTTAAAAAAAATCCTGAGAGTTTCGGCCTAGTTCCAATTTTAACAATATTTCAATATCAAATTTTCCGTGGGAGTTTCAGCCTAGTTCTGCCCCGGATCTAGCCCTATCCATTGCCATATCTAACTATATCTAAGAAGTTCTCTTATAGTTCTGAACATATCTGCATAATCTTGAGTGAAAATGATAGTTCAACCTCAAAGGTGTCATCAATTGATTATCTGAATGACTTTTTCGTGAAAATTTTACCATGAAAATGTATATAATTTTAACCCTAAGGAGAATAATACAGTGATTAAGGTGCAGGAAAATCAACGGTGATTATAAACGATGTGGGATTCGAGGTTCCATCAGGGCCGTTGAATGTGAAAGAAGTCTTTGGTGAAGATGCAGTGCTTGTACACTCTTCTGGTCAGCCAGTAGTGACCAATGAGTGGGGCGTTACTCTCCAACCTCTCCAGCATGGTGCCTTTTATTATCTGGTGCGCACCTTAAAATTCGATACTTAGACAAAGTGGCGGAACTAGAATTATAAACAGTCGGGGCTAAAATGAATTCGCAAGTTTATATTAATCAGATTGCCAATGTCTTTAATTAGAGAATGGTCTAATTATGTCTGCATTTCATAACTATTTATCTTGGTCTGCAGATTTAGAAAATAAAGAAGATGAAGAAATTGACAGGAGAAAGATGAAGTGAGTGACTGGCTGTAGCTAGGTGTTGTTGGCTAGGATTGTGTCAGTTTGTTTACAAGTTGCTGTTTCCCATTTATAGAAATGTTGTGATCTTATGTGCATCACTGCAACTGCAAGGGACATCAAATGATTAAGAATATGTGGATTGACCAAATATATATAATAGTACTTCAAATTATTGTGTTTAAATTTTTTATTAATAATTTTCCTTCCTTGCCATTTCATGAGGTAAAATTAGTTTGTACTATAAGAAATTACTTCAAAGTTTTGGATGTGAAAGTTTAGTATCAACTATATGTTGTTCCTCCAAAAATATGAATAAGTGCAAGTGGTATATTATATATTGATAAAATTGATAATTTTCTAGAATGTTTTGTATCCCTTTTACTCATTTGTTCACATTTAAGATTCGGCCCCTAATTAACCATTAAGATTAAGAAAATACATAAATAAATGCACCTCAGGTAATGAGACTCATATTTGTATGAAGTGAATGTAGTACGGGCAAATGATTATAGTAAATTAATATATTTATAAAAATAATCTTATTAAAATTAGCGTAGATAATTGGAAACCACATATTAAAAAGAATAAGTAGGGATACACATAATTGATAAAATAATTTTATGATTTTCATATAATTTTTTACTTAATTTTGGGGGTCACTAGCAAGGCTTTCGATTTTTGTCCGTTGGATCACCTTTCCAACGACTGTGATTAAAAAAAATACATATAGGGATCGTGGACAATGCCAACTGTCCGCAGAGACGGATCGCGGACATTGTTTGCGGACTAAGTGAAAATGGACGTCCCTCATTAACATCAAGTCTCAATCGCAGACAATGTCATCGGTCCGTGATAAGACAGCAAAAAGGTAATTTCTGTCGACCCCGGACAATGTTAGCGGTCCCTTTAACTATTTTTTAATTACGGCCATGGGATGATTCATCCAACGGTCCAGAAAATCGTTTGTAACCATCCAACGGCCAGAAAAACCGTTTATTATATAACTCGTATGTGATAAACGGTTGTCACAGATCGAACCCTTTTAATATATAAAATGTAAAAAAAATTGGAACTAGGTGCTACGAATGACATGCCACATAAGTTCCAGCTGATTTTTGGTAAATTATTATCGATTGTTATTCAAGCAAAAGGTTTGAGTGCAACAAAAGGTAAGGAGGTAAGGTTATATGAAAAAAGTGAAACGTGGCTAGATTGTGTGTAACATGGCAAGAACAGTCACATACATGTATAGATTGATGGGTGTCTGAGTTCATTTCACTTTGAGTAGTATAGATTAGTAGTAATAGATTTGATCGGTCACTGCATGTGGAAAAATTGTTCAATCTCAGTCTCCAACAAAATGATGGTGTTTATATAAACTTTAAAATATATTTAACACATTTTATTCATATATGTATGAAGTGAACTATCTACTCTACTTGTAGACAACACAGGCTCGAAAAATCTGGTGATTGATTTATAAATAGTAGATTGATTTTCCTACACAGAATGAAAAGAAATATGGTTATATTATATATCAACATCATTTTGACTACATTTAGAATCTTTTATACCAAAGTCTCTGATTAATTTTATTTTTATTACCCCAAATTGCTCATGTGTACATGTTCCATTTTTTTCCTGGGCGTAACTTTGTTTCTCGTGTTGTAAACCAAAAAAGAAATTTGTCTATAATCTTTTAAATAGCAGTGATGAAGAAACAAGTCCATTCCAGATAAACTTTAACTAAACATTTCTTTTTCTCATAGTTAACGTGCTTGTGTAAAAAAAGTGAATTTTCTATCAAAAGTTGATAGGTGACTAAGGAAAATGTGAATTTCAGCAAGCATAAACTTCTTTTTTGGGTGTTGATATTAGCCCGGCATTAATATGATATACAAAAATTCAAAAATTCATCCTTTAAAAGAAGAAAACAAAAAATAAAAATAACAAGTTCGACAATGAAAAAATCTAAAGAAACATACAAGGAAAGGTTGGGAGATCTTTGAAGTGAAATTCTATCTTTTTCAAGAGCAACAAAATAATGGAACATAATCAAACGAAAAAACGTATCAGTTCACAACTGCAAGTAAAATAATTGCATAACAATCTTTATATGAGAACCACAACGACCAATTATCACTAATTCTTTGGACATATTGCTTCAACTAGACCCCGTCATCACATCATTTGCGAGCCTCTGTTTTCTTCTGCTCTTTGGCTGAATTGTAAACAACATATTAACTTTTTGATCAGAAAGAGGAAATCATAAAAAAATACAAATCAGCAAGAGATATTAATAAATTACCAGCTTTCTCTTCGTCCCTCTTTCTAGCAGCATCAGCCCTCTGTTGACGAATAAGGGCCAAACGATCTTTGCAAGGACCCAAACGACATGTGTTTAGCACAATGCATAATAAGAAAGCAAATAAATGTGCATCATCCAAACAAGAAGATGTAACATGGCTAGTGACTTGTGTTTAGCCATAAAATTTATTACGTAAAAGTGGAAGGGTAACTTGAAGAGAAGTTACCTTGAAATCACAAGAAAAACAAGTGAAAAGGCTATAATATGGGAATTGGGAAGACATGCATAACATAATAGTCCAAGACCAGCTACAACAGCATCAATAAGTAAATAGAGCATGAATCTTTTTAATTCTAGAACCCCTAGAAGCTTAATCTGTTATAACTTCTAAGCTAGGAAGCAAGGACACGGGAGCATGAATCTTTATAATTCTAGAACCCCTAAAAGCTTAATCTGTAATAACTTCTAAGCTAGCAAGCAAGGACACAGGTGCGAGAGTGCGAGAGTGCGAGAGCGTAGTATGGGATACTAGACAAATATAATAATATGGGAACACGGGTGCGGGGGGCCGGGAAAAATAAACAAAAAAATTCATATATATTTCATGTTAAACCTAGTGCCCGTTTGGTAAATCTTAAAATAAGTAACTTATGACTTAAAATGAATAAGGGACTTTTAAGTGATAAATGGATGGATACTTATAAGTTAAATAAATGTTTGATTAAATGTCAGAATTTTTTTTACTTAACTGAGCTAAAATAAATAAATTTTAAATATAATTATCTTAATTTGTAAATTTTAAATTAGAAAGAGATGTAAAAACATAAATTTTAAAATAAAAGTTAATAAAAAAGTGAAAAATCAAAATAAGTTGAGAAAAAGTACGTCGTTGCTAACATTCAACTTATCAGCTTATAAGTTATAAATTCGACTTATAAACTGGGTCGACAAACACTCGTCAATAAGTACTTACGGGCTTATAAGCGAATAAGTTACTTATTATGTGAAGCCAAACAGGCCCCTAATAAAACCTACTAACAAAACCAAAAATTGCATAAAAAATGAATCAAATGCATCATTTATTAATCTAAAACACAAAAATACAAGTATAATCTTTTAGTTTATGCAAAAATGAACGATAATCAATACTTTTGTAGTAACTAATAGACATGAATACACTTAATTTTGTGTATGTGGTTTGCTAAAATAGATTTTGACTACAATTTGTGAAGATAAAATTTCATATTAGTATCGTGGAAGAATCCGCGAGTCCGATACGGGGATACGTGTGTCTGAGTATCCGACACGGGGACTTGGCATACAACCCAAGTGTCCCTGCTTCCAAGTGAAGCTGCCAACTCAGTGCTTAATAAATAGAGTAGTCAACTATTACACATACACAAGCACAAGAGAAAAACATCCATGTAGCATGTTGGTCAAGAGCCTAAAAGACCCTAGTTCTCCTAAACGTTTTATTACCATACAGGGGTATAGGTATAGGTACATCCAAATGTACATATACATATATTTGTAACTATGGAAGCATATCTATTGCAGTATTTCTATTGAAGATTTGTACAAACTACAAACATATAAATTTGCAGATAATAATATCTAGTATCAAGTTACATAATGACAAAAATCATGTCCTCCTTACCTAAATCTTTCCTTGCTTGCTCAGTTTTCCCTTGTTCTTGCAACCTCATGTACCTTTCATGGGCTTTCTGCTTCTCTATCTCTTCTCTGAAAATAAACAAGGAAATCACAAGTGGTCATCATGACAAAAAATTATTATCACTTATCCGTATGACTGAAAGACACATTCGTGCTTCACTAAGAACTTGGTGAATGAGAATACACCTAATGAATTCCATAATTTATTAACCATGTTTGACAAGTAGCAACTATTTAGAATAAAAAATAACTCAAATCACTGTTTAGCGTTCACTATGCTCATGGATTTACAACTGACACTACTTTAAGTAAAACCTGGATGGAGGTAAAAACAATCAACTTGAACTTCATTATTAAGCAATACATTATCTAAAACAGGTTAAAACTTCATCTGTTGCAACAGAAGTAAAGCCGCATTTAACAAGCATAGAGATTAAGAATAGTGTGTCCAGGAATGTATGCGCAAGAAATTGACCACCAAAATTGGTCAAACTTACCTAAGTATCTATATATTACAAAAAAGTAAAGGAACATACACATAAATGAAATAATTTATTACAGCAAAGTAAGAGTGTAACATACATCACCACATAAAATCTTTTATTTTCATAAAAGGGTTTGTCTAGTGTGTGCCCATGGGCACATGCTAATAGGATTGGCAAAATAATCCGATCCGACGGATACCAGATTCGAAATCCAAAATTTTTGATTAACCGAACCCGATTTTTTGGATTTAAATATGGATTTAATTTTTAAACCCGAAATTTTTTTAATTTGGATTTGGATTAGGTATACCGATCCGAAATTCGAAACTCTATCTGAACCCGATCCGAAATTCGAAACTCTATCCGAACCCGATCCGAACCCGAAATCCGAAAAAACCCGAATTACATATATATATATATATTAATTATATATATAATATTAGAATTTTATATAATACACATTATTATATATATATATATATATTAATAATATACATTATACATATTATTATATAATTTTTAGAACATATATTTTTATATTTATGTTAAAAATTAACTAATTATAAAGTTTAATTAAATATAATTATTCAATCATTTAAACGGATGATAAGATTTATAAGGTTAACAAAACATCTTTTAGTAATAAATCTAAAAAACTGGTTATCAATTGAGTTGATTTTTTTAATATTAGTTATACATATAATAACACAATTAATGATGTGGTGTAGTGGTTGAAGATGATACGTTAAAACTCTTTTTCTACAAGTCGCGTGTTCGATCCCAAGCACTTGCAATATCAATAATTATATAAATTATCAGATTTCGGATTCGGGTTCGGGTTTCGGGTTCGGGTATGAATATCCAATTCAAAAAAATTTGGGTTTCGGGTATACCCGAATCCGATCCGAAATCCGATGGATCGGGTTCGGGTATTCATTCTCGGGAATTTTTCGGGTTCGGGTCGGGTTCGAGTATGGATAAAATTTTCGGGTTTGGATATGGATTATGCAATACCCGATCTGATCCGACCCGATTGCCATCCCTACATGCTAAGCACTAAAACTTATAAAGTTTGGAGTGTTTTGATTGGTGTATTTGTTGTAAATGCAAGGGGGTCCATCATCATTAAGAAGTATTGGCCAATCAAAACAGGCTAAATTTATAGAAGTTTGTGCTTAGTGTTTGCCCATGGGCACACAGCAGAAAAACCGTTCATAAAAAAAACCTCATGGAAACCCTCAAACTGACAAAGAACCTCTTCCTTAAAGAGACAATAATTAAGTCTGGCTTTTCAAAACCTGTTTTAAGCCGAGAGGAATGGACAATGACACTGATACAAAAATAATGAGATTAAAAGGATAATCCACTAAGCAAGTAAAAGAAACTGCACAGGCTAAAGTTGCTAATCAACGACATTAATTTGCTGCTTTACATCAGATAAGAAGGATAACAAAAGAGTGAAAATGGACAAAGATAAGCCATGTCCATGGTGGCTACATCTGAAGAAGCAAATATAGGTATCTAACACACTATAGTTTTGCTCCCCAAGTGTCGAACACAGTTTTGTACAAGAGGATCCGATTTGTCCAACTTGTTGTGGAAAGAGAAACCGATTCTTTTTGTAAGGCTATGAAACAGCTTTCAATGTGGTGAATTCCAATTCAAATTTACTGATACTTTCTTAGAGGATCAAGAAAAAACAACTTCTTTGAACTTGTTGGAAACATCAAACTGAAGTACTTTCATAAATTTTTGATCCAGGTGGCTACAATTTTACTAAAACCATGAGTAGCACGGAAGATTCTAATGTTAGGAAAGTTCATGAATCATGGCCCGTGAATGACTAAGTACAATGGATGACTACTTAGTAATGCATAGAATTTCATTACGCAATGTCAGTATGAAGTCGAAGTTAGTTCATAAGTCAAATCTAAGCTCTATAAATAAAAGTTCACAACATTTTCCTGTCATTTTGAAGACTACTGACTGATGATCTCCCTAATGGGATCTCATTTAAACTGAAAACCAACTCTATATAATCTCTGTCCAGTCCTGAATCAACCTATCTCAGTATTCCTCCACACATAGTTTCCTCTATTTTTAATCTAAATTCTTTCCATGATCTCTGCAAATTGACTGTTATACACTCTTAATCATCCTGTTGTGGACAAACAAAACATAACAAAGATCTGTGACAACCAAGAGATCCACCTATACTTAAAATATAAAGTATAGGCCATATATCACCTTCCATGATTATTTGGGTTATTGCAAATTCGACACACAAAATCAACATGCGCCACATATTTCTGATGGAGATTTTTACCTTCATTCTCTTTTTCCTTTTTTCTTTTGCTAATGTCATGATATCAAGTAATTTTGTTTTTTTCAGTTTTTAGATTTAGTGAAATTGTGCCATTAGTAATACAGACGCTTCCGCTTTAGCCCTAACATCACCATCACGGCACGACCTGGGTCAGATTAGTTAAAAAATTACAGTCACTTTTACTTTTAACTTGTGAGGTCCCTGTTGTAAACAAGTTCAGAACAAATCAAAACAGAAACATAACTCAATTCTATATCAGAAAAAAAGATCCAAAAAAAAACACCGTAAAGGAGCAGTTAGTCTAGTATGTGAATATTAATGAAAGACATGTATATTGTGAGTAATAATTTAAGGGGGTAAAAGACATGTACATTCAGCAAGATGAGATAATTTAGATAAGCGAAATAACAAGACAAAGGTATCATCAGTCAGTTCTGTTCAAGGAGCAAAATTTTTTACAAACCTTTCACGCCTGGAAAGTTCACTAGTTTTCTCGATCTGTAGAATCAATAAAAAGTGTTAGATAGCACCTCACAACTCCAGTTACATTTACTTCGGGACAACTGGACAAGTAAACAAGACGAGTAGATTGATTGATAGAGGAAGGTGTGTGCATGCAGCGTCTATGTGTCTACTCACATCAATATCTCTGGCTTTCAAATTTTTCGGCTTCACCAAATTAGGATTCTCAATCTGAATGATGCCTTGTGTGCCTTTCTTCTTCTGCTATAAGAAAATGATGACCAACTAATCAATTACTGTCTCTGAACTTCAATCCATAAAAAAGACAACCAGTATAACCAATCTGAAGTTCAATCCATAAAAAAGACAACCAGTATAACCAATCTGAACTTCACAAAAGGACGTTTTAGATTAAAAAAGAGTACTGACTTCCTCTCCCTCCGAATCATCTGACTCCTCTTCAGATTCTTCTTCAAGTCTCTCATCTTCTATATCTTCAGCTTCTTCCTTATTATGTCACAAAAAAACAAATAAGAATAAATTACCGATAACTAAATGACTAACATATTTGAATATAAAAAAACAATACAAATTTATCGTCAATAAGTGACACATGACATTAAAGATAATTTAATACCTGTCTAAATGTGCGAGGACGAGAGGAAGTGCCCGCCACTACAATATTCCAATTACAAGATTAGTTAGTATATAAGATCATGAATCTCAGATTTGATCATAACCAAAGCTCTTGATTGGTTAAAAAAGACAAAATAGAACAAAATCAATATTTTTACAAATGCCAACTCAAAATTCTAGAAATATATAAATCTTAGATTAAATATACCTACATATCCGAGCTTAATCACTACCAACATTCTCGCAGCTTAATTGTTTTCATGACCTACATTAACTAATTCCTCTCGATTCAAAACAACAAAATTTAAAATTGTTCATAGGCCATAGCACTAGATTTTAATTAGAAACACCTCTCAGTAACTTAATTACCGACTATTCGCAATCCATTCCCTAAGAAACAAAACCTAAATTCAAGCCCCTGCCACTGACTCCACTACTAACATGCCCTATCAATCCCATACAACTTAAAATTCAACTAAATCTATGACACTAAAAATTCTATAACTTCCTATCAAATATTTACATCATATTCATCATCTTTCTCGACAAAAAGCTCAATTCTTTACTACAAAAAAAAAATCAATTTTTTACGCAATTAAACAAACAAACCTCAACAAAATTCTAACTTTCAATTAGAATTTAAAAAAGCAACAAACTTTATCAATCTAAACTAATTAAATTCAGTTAATTAATCAATCAAACATCAACAATCAAAAAAATTATAAATTTCAATCAAAATTAAATAAAGCAACAAACTTTATCAATCTAAACTAATTAAAAACAGTTAATTAAACAATCAAAGCTCAAGTACAACACAATACACTAGATCTAATGAAAAAACAAATCAATACATACAAGATATACACACAGCAGATACGAATAGACATACCCATCTCCTCGGGAGTTGAGAATTGGCGACGACCCGTGGGTTTGCCCTTGAATTTGCCCCGACCCATGTTGATTAATTGGGTAATTTCTAAACAATTATGAAAAAGATGTGATTTTTGTGTGTGTATTTACACACACATGTATTGGTATGAAAGAGGGAATGCAAAACCCTAGTTTTTAAAAGGGGGGCGATTGAGTATTTTATTTCAGGGAAAAAGGGTAATGTTTCGGTGTGATTTTTTTGTGGTGGAGTAGCGGTTTGTGGCCGTGGATTTTATGGGAGATCATGGGTGACACGTGGACGGTTTGATGGTGGGGGGAATTTGGTTGTTTTTATGATTTACTAGTTTTACTTTGAGAAATTATCAAAAATAATATTATTTTTTAAATTTGTTTGTAATTTTACGATTTTTTGAAATTTTTTTTGCAAAGATACGGTTTGCAACCAAAAACAATCACATATGCAGATTCGCTGAAAAAGTACTGAATTTTTTTTGCTTGCAATAGAGTTTACATCGAGTTGCACTTGAGGTTGTCGCGGGTTGCAAAATCGTATTTTTGTAAAAAAAATTGAAAAATCGTACTTTTGCAAATTAAAACTAAAAAATCATATTTTTCCAAAAAAACGTGTTTTTGAAAAAACCTCTTTTATTTTTTGTCAGCTCACCGATAGAAATTACTTTATTACATCATTTATATATAGGATATAATATAATAATTTTGTAAGGAAAGAAAAATGTCTGAGAAATAATGTTTGAGATGAAAAAAATGTGCCAAAGAGGAAAGATATTTGAGAAAAGATCATTTGAGAATTAATTAAAGGTTCGATGTTCTTTATTTAATAGAGAAAACACTATTTCTGTTGGTATCAAAAAATCAAATAATGAAAATTTCATAATTTTACGAGATTTATTTATTTTGTTTTATTCCTTTGATTTCAATAGGGTGCATATAATTAAATAATATTTATTTTTTATAAATTTTCATTTTAATTTCAAATTATATTCGCTATAATTATATTTAAATTAACCTCTAATTTTTCTTTTCCATTATAGTTACATTTGACTACTTGATTAATAAGAATAAGAATAATGCTAGATAAAACAAAATTTATATCAAAATATTTATAAAATGATATGACATTATAAGTGTCAAAATTTAATTAATGGACGTATATGAATACAGGACAGATTTTAATATTATTTTGAGAAAACTTAACAGTTATGAAACATTTAAAAAAAATTGTGATAATTTTTTGGGTCTATAGCATTTTTGTAAGAATAATATGACGAGAGCAGTTACTTTAGAAAAATGGAGCATTTGTACTTGGGAAATTTTTCCAGCTTGATAGAAAACCCAAGAGCAAATTACCAAACAAACCAAATAAAATATACTATTTTATATCCTCCTCAATACTCCTAAAACCAAAAGCTACCCCAAAATTGCAGATTTTGGGCTGGGCTAGATCATTTCCTCATAATAAAACTCATATATGCTCTGCGTTTGCAGGAACACTGTAAGTTAACCAACTTATTTACATTGCAGAATTGAGCATTCACTAAAATATGCAGCGGTTACATGGCTCCCGAGTATGGTTTTGAAATTCAAAGGCCCAATTGATATAACAATTATCTAACTGATATGACAAATGGGACAGACCTTTTACGAATAAGACAGGCAATAAGACAGTCTCAATTAACTGCAGAATGTAAAATACTGAAATATAAATGCAGTAATATGGAAAATGAACAATGTAAAACACCAGGAATTTTTACTTGGTCCGGCCCTTAATGATAGTCTATGGCCTACATCCAAGTCCCTATGCCAACTATCATAGAGAATGTATTATATCAACTTCAATAAAAGAAATTACAATCTTTTCCTTGATTACAAAATATAGCCCCGAAAGAAACCTTTCCCAGCACACTTGCTATCTACCACACCTGTTATAACCTAGTCCACTGACTACCTTGGTTACTCTTCTGAAATCAACTCTTACCACAACCCGACACAAGTTGATATGAATACACGATTACAATGAATAAGTATATGAATTACAACTCAATCTAGATCCTATTCGACTGGATATGTATTGAAAGAATGTTGAACAAATGTTTGTATATTAGATGAAAAATAGGCGTGTAAGCGTTAGTGTTTAATCTGAATACAAGAGTTGTATTTATAGACGATGTCTAACAGATGTGAATTTCAAACAAGAGATAAGATAGACTTGATTAAAACGGGTTTGTTTGAAAATATTTAAATAAGTCTTGAAAAGATAATATGTTAGATTGTTTTGAAATAGATAAACTTAGTAAAAATTAAGTGTTTGAATATTCCAAACTAAATTTATCAGATAGGGTTTGTTGTAGAAAGAGTATCCAGTCAAATCAATATATACATGAAACCCTGACAAACCTAACCTGTTGAAACCTGTCTCTGATCAAAACTACATTCCCTGGAAAGTCTGAAGCATAATCATTATATTGGATTCTTTTATTTTGTTGCTTTGTATTATGTATATCACGAATATATCATCATAAATCCTTGTATTCCAATATTCTCCCCCTTTTATGATGATGACAGAAAGAACATAAAAGCTCCCCCTATCAAAAACACTTTAAGCCCTTAAGCCATGTAAAAGAGAGTTAGTAGCAACATAATATATTGCAGTTTATGATATATGTGCAACAAATGTATAAATGAGACAAGTTGCACAAATGAGACAATGATATATATGAATGAGATACTAAGTAAAAATATGAATGAGACACCCAAAGAATGAGATAATCTCAAAAGATTTAATAACTTAGTAAATAACCAAATAAACAACCCACCCATAAACTAGGATGTCTAGTTGTTTAAATATTCATAAAATCATATTATCCAACATCCCAACATCAAACATAACAAACCAAGTTCAAACAACAGCAGCACAATCATAGTCTTAAAAACCAAATGAAACAACATCTTAAAACTTAAAAACATTAAAACTTTTCCCCTTCATCATAAAAGGGGCCTTCAATCAGAGTCATCAGAAGAAGAGAGATCCACTTCAGTCTTTCCCTTGCCTTTGCCTGAACTGAGGGCTTGTCCTTTGACTGAGGATAAACCAGAGCCTTTCCATACTCAGAAAACAGTTTCTCAAAGTCATCTTGATCAGGAGCTTTGCCATCTCTTTCCTTCATCCATTCAAAAATCTCCGACTTATACTCTTCCCTAGTCATGCCAAACACGGACGGAGGCGGAACAGCTGGAAGAGGAAGAAGCGTTGTAATCTCCTCAAGGGTACAATCTCCAATCCAATTCTTCTTCTTATGCCAATACATCTTAGCTTTATCCTGCATGGCTGATAATTGTTGTGACAAAAACTTCGTTTCTGAACCGAGTTAAAAAAACAATTTCATGAACTCCTTCTCCCAGGCTTTTGTTGTTGAAACCATACCTTCTAGTAACGAACCGAACTCAAGGTCAATGGTCTTAGCAATTCTTTTTGTAATGAGCATACAAAATAGAGAGCTTATCATTTATACCATCAAGAGATTGACACACGTGTTTGTTAAACGGCTCGTATGATGCTCGCATCATACTCACTTGAGAAGTTAAGGAAGCAAGAGACTCTATAGATGCAAAATGTCGGTTCATGGATGCTAAGACTTCAGAATTCTCATTGAGTTTGGCTAAGAAAGAATTTAACAAAACATTGGTGTTCTGATCAAATGGGTCTGAGGCATAGTTTGGTGACTTAGGCAGACCACCAAAACTCTTGTGGGTTTCATCAAACAAAATCTCATTAGATTCAGAGACTATTATACCATTCAAGGTCAAAACCGAAAAACATAAAACAATCGAAATCTTATCAGAAATAACAGTTAGGGTCAACACTCTAAAATACTCAAAGACCCGAGATAACAGACCGGGATAAGAAAAGTGCATAGACTCGTACTTAACACAATGAATCATATTTGAAATAATCAACGAAGCAATGTCAAACTGGATATTTTTCACAAAAACAGATAAAAGAACAGAATCCTGAAAAGTTACTCTATCGCGACCACTTTTGCGCGGAAGAACATTAGAATGAAACAACCTAAACAATAACAAAGAGACATGGGTCAAATCATTTACCAAGGGTTTAACGGAGACGGAGACAAAATTATCACCGAGGATTGCCTTAAGTTGTTTCTCATACTGAAGGCTTGGAATCTCTTTAAAAGCCCGGTGAGCCGTGAATGGACAAGGACCTTTATCCGAGACACCGGGAAGCTTTGCGAGTAAATCGGCCTTGAAACACACAAGACTCCCTTGAACCTCTGAGAAAATAATGTTGTCTGACAAAATCCTAAAATTGGCATAGAACTCCTTGACTAACTCGGGGTAGATCACATCTGGGGGCGACAGCAACGAAGCACAACCGACTGCTTCAAACAGAGACGAAACTCCAACCCTGTTGAGGAGTTCTAAATCACAGAGCCTTTCTTTCAAAATCGACTTGGATAAAATTTTGGAACCACTTGTTTTTGCATGTCGTTGAGACGAGTCGTGAGACGCTCCGCTAGAAGCTTCTGATTCAAATTTACCAACACGGCGGCGCTTGGAGCCCGAGGCACCAGCGGTTGGGGTTTGGTGAGCTGCGGACCTTAATCGAGTAAAGTGGGTTGATTGGCGAGCCATTGTTAGAGAGAAGGTAAATGGTTAGTAGAAGGAGGGTAAAATCTTTATAGAGAATGTGTAAACAGTGGAGAAACCGAAAAGATTAGAAAAAGTATATAGGAAAGAGAAGAGGAAGAGGTAGAATATGAAGCGAAGTGTAGAGTTAACAGGAAAAAGGAGATGTATAGAACTCAAAAGTCATGCACGAAAACCAAGGAGAAGAGAAGTGAGAATTTAGGTCTTGTCAAGAGATAATCACAATCAATTTGCATGCAACACGGTAAAATACACAATCATTAATAATTAAATAATTACAAAACTAAACCATACACAACAACCACACATTAATACATATAAATATATAAAAATATGCAAGAAGAAAATATCCCCGAATAAAAATGATAATAAAAAGAAATAAAATTATAAACAAATTAAAATCACAAAATAATACACATAAAATAAGTAAAAATTACAAGGAACACATACCTAATTCACGATGCATTATACAAAAATGATCTTCAGCTAAAGGCTTAGTGAAGATATCTGTACGCTGTTTCTCAGTGGATATGTAAATAAGTTCAATATTACCTTTAGAAACATTACATCGTAGAAAATGGTGACGAATATCAATATGCTTAGTACGAGAATGCACGACAGGATTTTTAGAGATATTAATTGCAGAGGTATTATTACAATAAATAGGAATATTTGAGAAAGAAATATCAAAATCCTGCAATGTTTGTTGCATCCACAAAATCTGAGCACAACAACTACCAGCTGCTATATACTCTCCTTCTGCGGTCAAAAGAGCTACATATGTTTGCTTTTTACTATGCTATGCAACCAAACAATCACCTAAAAATTCACAAGCACCACTTGTGCGTTTTCTATCAACCTGTGACCCTGCATAGTCAGCATCTGAAAAACCGATTAAGTCAAAGGAAGAGGAGCTTGGATAAAACAATCCCAAGTCACGCGTACCTTTCAAATATTTAAAAATACGTTTGACGGCATTCAAATGAGATTCTTTAGGTTGAGACTGAAAACGAGCACACAAGCATACACTATACATGATGTCTGGACGAGAGGCAGTTAAATATAAAAGAGATCCGATCATACCTCGAAATTTAGTGACATCTACAGGTGTAACGTGTTCATCTTTCGTAAGCTTAACTGAAGTGCTCATTGGTGTAGCTTTATGTGTAACATGTTCAAGTGCAAATCGTTTGAGTGGATCCTTTAATGTACTTGCCTTGGTGAATAAATATTCCTGCATTAGACTGATTAATTTGCAATCCTAAAAAGAATTGTAGTTCACCCATTAAACTCATATCAAATTCCTTATGCATGCAGTTAGAAAACCACTTACACAAAGATTCGTTAGTAGATCCAAACACAATGCCATCTACATAAACTTGAACTAAAAGAAAATGATCACGTTTATGAAAAATAAAGAGAGTGGGATCGAGTGTACCACGAGTGAAACCATTGTTTACAAGAAATTGACTGAGACGCTCGTACCAACAGCGAAGGGATTGTCTCAATCCATAGACGGATTTCTTGAGCCTGTAAACATAGTTAGGATACTTTTCATGAACAAAACCTGGAGGCTGCTTTACGTATACTTCTTCCTTGAGATATCCATTTAGAAAAGCACTCTTGACGTTCATTTGAAAAAGCTTGAACTTCTTGTGAGCTGCAAAAGTCATTAGAATTCGAATAGAATCTAATCGAGCTACTAGAGCATAAGTCTCGTCGTAATTGATTCCTTTATGTTGATTGTATCCCTGAGCAACTAAACGAGCTTTGTTTCGAATAATGTTGCCATCTTCATCCTTCTTCTTCTTGAAAACCCAACGAGTACCAATGATTTTGGCATCCCGAGAAGGTGGGACGAGTTCCAAAATGTCACAACGTTCGAACTGATTCAGTTCTTCCTGCATTGCAACTGACCAGTGCTCATCTACAACAGCTTCTTGAGCATTCTTTGGTTCGAATTCAGCAACAAAAGCACAAAATGCACACAAATTGTGAAACCTGCTTCGAGTTGAGATTCCTTGATCTAATTCTATAAGAAGATTATCTGGAGGATGATTCTTCACTGTTCTGGAAGACTTAGGAAGACGAATATTACTCATTTCTTCTTTATTGGAATTATCTGCCTAGAACTGAATAGGAGTTGTCTCATTTGAATGAAACGGTCTCATTTCCGTTTGTGAAGATTTATCTGATGGAGAAGCAGTGGATACACTTGGAGAATCATTAGGAGACTTTGGAGAACCAGAAGAATTATTAGAATCTTGATGAGAACTTGGTGAATCACCATAAGACCGAGAGGAACCTAGAGAATCTTGACTGCCTGAAATGTCTAAAAGAGACTGACTCGTTTGAAAAAGAGGTTGTCTCATTTGAGAATAAGACGACAAATCTGCATCATCTTCTTCAATTTGAGAAAGATTATGAGTAGATTCATTAAATGCAATGTTGATAGATTCTTCCACTTTGTTCTTGTCAGGATTATCGACACGATAAACTTTGCTTGTAGTAGAATACCCTAAGAAAATTCCTTATGTCAATCTTGGATCGAACTTACCTCGATTATTCTGAGTATCTAAGATAAAACATTTTGAACCAAATACTCGAAAATAACTAATGTTAGGAGTTTTTTTCTTAAGCAATTCATAAGGAGTTTTAAGCAATATAGGACGAATAATTACTCTATTTAAAACATAGCAGGAAGTTGATAAGTGGCATTTTATACCACTTAGAGCGTCTCATAACAGCTTGAATTGGTGTCTTGGACTCAAGTATTTTGTGTATTTGATGCGTTTTTTAGTATTTTTGCATTTCAGGGTATAACTTGCTTAAATAGGTGGTTTTCATCAAATAAAGCTTAAGGAAGTGCTTGGAATCAGTCCAGGGGTGATGAGCGAAGAAATCAGCAAAAACAGAAGCAAAATAATATATTTTCCAGAAGGTTGCAAGCACCCGCTTGCTAGTAGCCGCCTGCTGGCAGGCGCCCGCGTGGAGGATTCAGGCGGCCGCCTGTGGGCGAAAACTCAGATTCTGGATTTTATTAATTCGAGTACAATTGGGCTTCTGTTGGCACGGTGGTTCCTGGACTCTTTATATAAACCTTATGAGAAGACGTTTTCCTCAAGAAGGAGACCTGGGAGAGCAATAAGAAGACCTAGAGAGCACGAGAAGGCTACAGAGAAAAAGACTTTTATTTTCTTTAATATAGTTGATACTTGGATGCTCGTTTTCAATTTATCTTGAACCCTAGTACTCTTATATTGCTTATTATCATTCTTTCATTAGAACCCATAGTGACGATGAGTTCGGTTATGAACTAATCGTTATCGTGGGGTTCTAACGGATTTACTTATGGATTTCTATAGTTAATTTATTACGATACTTTAGTGTGTGGTGATTGATTGATATCCTAGTATTGGTTGTGCTTATTCGTCTTATGTGCGTAGCTAACATATAAGATAGTGTGTTAATCTCTATTGAAGCGACAGTGAATATAGAGGTTTAGAACTTGCCATGCTAGCATAGGTTCATGTATTTGTTATGCATGATTCGTAGGTAATTTTAACCATCTTACTTGCCCTATGTAATCAAGATAGATAACTTGTGCTTAAACCGTTATGTTGTCAAATTCTATAGACATATAGGGTCTCAATATAATTGGTGCCTATTCAGCTTCTATCTCTTTTGTGGATGTCTGGTAGAATGGTACTCGTGCAACGAAAGTTGGCGTTTATCAGTTTCGTGTTATCTGATTAGTGTCATCACCATGACATGCTAAGATTAAGAACAATGACTTTGAATGAAGTAGTATTGAAGTTAGGATCCCATGTTTGTCATATATAGTAATTCAACCTCAATTCTCTTAGTTAATGTTATTTAGTATAATCTCTTAGTTTAATAAAAATCCAATTTGTTATTTGTCTTAGCATTGAGCGATAACCATACATTGTTGCATAGGTGCATAAATTGAACTTAACCTAAACCAGTCTCTGTGGGAACGAATCTGATTTATATCTTATACTACTTGCGAACGCGTATACTTGCGTGAATATTAATGCGTGATTTCGCCCTAACAGAAGTGTGTACCGCTTCAGCCCAAAATTTTCTTGGAAGCTTACTCTCATGGAGTAGAGTTCTAGAAGTTTCCTGTAGTGTCCTGTTTTTGCGTTCCACTACTCTGTTCTGTTGAGGAGTACAAGGAGATGAGAATTCATGAGTAATCCCTCTTGATTTGCAGAAGGTTATGAAGTCTTTTTCAAATTTTCCTCCATGATCGCTACGAATCGTTTTGAGCTTAAAAGAATACTTGGTCTCAAGGTTAGTAATAAAATCTTTAAACTCAACAAAAGCTTCATCTTTAGTACGTAAGAATTATACCTAAGTAAAATGAGAGTAATCATCAACTATAACAAACGCATAATTCTTGCCACCAAGACTTACATAACGTTCAGGACCAAAAAGATCAAGATGAAGTAACTGCAAAGGGTCAGTAGTTGATACTCGATTCTAAGCAATAAAGGAAGTTTTAATCTGTTTTCCCAGCAAACATGCCGAGCAAGGTTCCACCTTCTTGTATTTAAGCTTTGGTAGACCTCGTACAAGACCATGGGATGATATCTTTCGAAACAAATCCATGTGTACATGTCCAAGATGCCTATGCCAGAGATTCTGCTGATCTTGAACAATTGCAAGACATATTTCTTCGTGTTGTTCATCAAAATCTAGAACAAAGATATTTCCTTTTCTTTTGGCAACTAAAGCAAACTCGTTAATTTTAGTACCAATATAACAAACATCTTTATCGAATTTGACTTTATGACCAGCATCAGTAAGTTGACTTACACTAATAAGATTATATTTTAAGCCATCAACTAAACAGACGTTAGAAATAACAAACCTGCCATTACCAATTGTAATATACCGACGAAATTATAATTAAGTAAAATAAATTTATGTGCTTATATTATTTTTACAACTATTATGCATATTATAAAAATATTTGATTAAATTTTAAATTTTGTCTTGTGTATTGTTGGTTTGCTCGAATATGTCGAGCTCCCATAAAAAAAAATTAAAAGGGATACGGACCGAAGTGATAGGACGAGGAAGAGGAATGACGGAAAGAGGAAAGGATGATAAGAGATAACCGCTGAATAGGAATAGAAAGATGAAAATTTTAACTAAAGCACGCAAGCTAAAATAAATTAGCCCGCATCTTTTACTAGACAAAGCCTAGTAGGAAGGAACATTGCACTTGAAAGTGAAAATATTGCCTTGGAAATAAAATTAGTAGTAGAGCTCTTTTTATAGAGCAAGTATCTTGGTTAGTTCCACACCTTCTCGATGTGGGACTAAGTGGATGTAGACTAAAAGCTAAAATAACTTTCAAGTCTAGTATGATTTTTAAGTTTGTAGCAAGTCCCATTATATAGAGTTGAGAGAAGATCTCTTGCAAAACCTTCCCGATGTGGGACAAAGAGAATCATTCAAAAGCAAAGCTACAAGTCATAGTTGGTTTATTTTGAAGTGTTGGCTTCATAGCCTTGGGTTTTATAAAGGAAGAGATGTTACATCTTTTTATATCTCATCAATGTGGGACTTGATAAAGCCTAGTTAAACCTTAAAACTCTAATTTTTACTTGATTATGAGAAATTTATCTATTTCTCTTTATATTAAAACTTTAAAACCAAATTTAATTGGCTGTATTGAAGCCAAGAGAAAGTTTTAAGTTTTCTAAGTAGAAACTAAAGCTAAGTTGGGTTTATATAGGCATTGGAGGAAGGTTGGTCTCATTCTCTAATCAATGTGGGATATATGCATCTTAGGTAATAAAAAGGAGATCTCACAATCCACATCGGCAAGAGAAGAGAAGAAGACTGAGAATATATAGAAGAACTTAACCTTAAAATTTTAATAAGTAGAAGTAAGATTGATGAAGCTAATGGTGTGAGTTTTAAAAGGGTGCTTATGTTCTAGATATTATGTTCCTTGCTTAACTTTTATTTTTTTCCCTACCTATCTTTGTACCACATTGAAAACGAGAAGTGAAGTATATTAGAATAAATAGAAAGGTACCATTATATGTAATTGTGAAAAAGGAATAAATAGAGGAAGTCATGTGATAGTTTTTTAGCAAAACACGAGTGTTAGGTTGAATTTCTTAAACTATATTTTTCCAATATTGTACCACATCGAGGATGTAGGAAAAATGAAACCTTACTTTCCTTATTTAACTTTGTATAGTTTCCTTAAATAGAACTATCCGCTTCGGTTGTTTCAACCAAGGAATTCGGTTAGTTTTTCTTAATCGCCAACTTAATTTCTTTATCTTATTTAGTAATTTGGTAATTATTAGTTCAGTTAGAAAATAAATAGGTTATATTAATAATAAAATTTATGTGCATTTTTGAATTGTGTATTTAGGAAGAAAGATCGACAGTAAATCAATTCGAAGTTCGGGATTCATAAAGAATAAATTAAGCGGTGCACTGTAAGTATATACTGTACTGATTCACTGTTGATATTTTAAATGATGATTTGAGTTTGACTAAGGCTTCACTGATGAAAAATGAGTATTCTTGCATTGATATTGATGAACTGATGATGATACTTCCTAATCGGAAGTAAAGCTAAACCGATTATTTAGCTGGCCAGGATCCCAACTTGATGAATTGATGAACCTGTCATGCTTGAATACTCAGTTTTAATCTTTTGAGAACTATATGATGATTTTTTATTGATTGTAGTATCTTTCATGTCTATTTATTCGAATATTTGTTTGATGAACTTTGATTTCTCGGATAAACCTCAGTTGAATTCTACTATATATGCTTACTGAGCTTTCTGAGCTCACTCGTTTATGTCACTAACTTCCACAGGAAAGAACTTTGGAGAAGGATGTTCAGGAAAGGATAAGTATGTGATGAACTAAGGCTTAGTACACGATGAATGCCTGTAGTATCTTAATGAAAAATGCTTGTGTAATAGACTTTTGGTTGTATCGTGAACTTTGGTTGTAATACTTGGAATACTGTAAGAATTATATATTATTATTTAAGTTTAAGGTTGTATAAGCATATATTGAGTTGATTGGTTTGGTTTGGCATTCCCGGGTTCGGGATTCTGAGGTCATCCTGGGGTCCGGGGCGTCCCACCAATGGTGCCTTTACCAATGATACGAACGGTGTTAGAATCACCAAGTGTAACTAGACCTCCCTCTTTAGCCACAAGTGAGAGAAACTTGGTTTTATCACCGATCATATGGTGAGTGCATTCACTATCGATTATCCATTTATTACGTGGAACATGGACCTTCAAGCATACCTGCAAAAGTTGCTTTATCTCTTAGGTACCCACTTAACCTTGGGTCCTTGTAGGTTAGTATCACAGATCTTATATAAATGTCTATCTGATTTCTTATTCCACATCTGAACAACATTAATAGATGCATTAGCAGATTTATATCTAACAGACGATCTATAAGATGAGTTAGAAGAGTGGCCCTTGATACCACATAATCTAGATTCAGAAGTAGTGTGACCGGATTTGCCACAATCTCGACATTCCTCATAAGGCATCTTGTACTTCATTGGAGTTCGCTTTTAACCACCTTGAAATGCACGCTTCTTGATTGATTCACATCCTAATCCTCCTTTATCAAGAGAAGATTTTTGTTCAGCAAGTAAAGCATTCAGAGTTCCTTCACCATGAAAACATTTTGCTAAATCATTTTCAAGCTGTGCCACTTTCTGCTTCAGTTCAGGAACCAAATGATCAGGAGCACTGTCTCTTTTGACAGTTTCTGGATCAACAGAGGCTGACTCTTTCTTCAAAACTTTGAGACATACATCCTTCATCTCAATCTCATTCTTGAGATATTGATTTTCTTCAGTAAGCTTAGATATCTTTTCAACTAAAGATCGATTTTCAGCAACCAAAGTTTCATCCTTCATAGGATCATCCATTTCACTGAGAACCTCGCTCAATGTTTGTTTCAAATAAGCATTCTTTTATTTTAACTTTATATTTTGATCCTGCAAGGTTAGTACAGTTTGAGATATATTGGAATGTTTACTATATGAACATTATGTACCTCATCGTTGTCACTGGAGCTGTCTTCGAGTCCAGCAAAACATAGTTGAGCCACTTCATCATCTGAATCGATCTCGACATCAGAATCATCATCGCTCCAGGTAAGTAATGCTTTCTTCTTGTTCTTGAGCTTGTAGCAGTCCTTTCTGAAATGCCCCTGTTTCCCACATTCGAAGCATGTGTCCTTGCTGGAATTAGCCTTAGTATCTTTGCTGGGATTAGATTTGAAATCCTTCCTTGGAAACTGAGATTTCATAGGTCGTTTTGATGCATTCCTTTTGGCAAGAAATTTGTGAAACTTCTTGGTCTAGAGAGCAATTTCCTCGTCATAATCATCATGAGATTCTTCTGCATCTGCATTAAGTGCATGAGTTTTCTTTTGAGGAGCATCATCTTCTTCATCATATATGCGAAGCTGATTCTCGAATTCTTCCAATTCACTAAAGAGCGTAAGAGTGTCCATAGTGGAAAGAAGATTTGAATCCTGCAGTATGGTGACCTAAGGAGCAAACTTCTTTGGCATAGCCCTGAGAACTTTTCGATTGATTTCGGATTGTGGAATAGTCCTTTCCTTGAGCATCTTTGACACTTTCATCTCTTTACAACCTGAAACCTTCATAATCACTCATTAGCATACTAAGTTTAACCTCATGTACCTTAGATGTACCTTCACGGCTGACTTTAATAGTATCCCAGATTTATTTAGCCGTGGTACAAGCTGATACTTTACGCAACTCAGTAGCCACCATTCCATTTAGAAGCGAATTCATAGCTTTTGCATTATAATTCATAGCGTTGAGCTCTTCAGGAGATAGTTCTTTGATAGACTTAGGCTTGCCTTCTTTCATTGGAACTGTAAAGCCATTTTCAACAGCATCCCATTCAAAAGCATCACGCTGGAGGAAGATTTTCATGCGGAATTTCCAGTTGTTGTAATTTTCAGCACCTTGAAGCAATGGCGGGTAATTGTTTGAATACATGTCTGTTTGGGCCACGGATCGCTAGCAAAATACACACTAAACAGAGAATTAAATGCACCCGCTCTGATACCAAATAAAATTCAAAGGCCCAATCGATATAACAATTATCTAACTGATATGGCAAATGGGACAGTCTCTTATGTAAATGGGACAGACCCTTTACGAATGAGATAGGCAATGAGACAGTCTCAATTAACTGCAGAATGTAAAATACTGAAATATAAATGCAATAATATGGAAAATGAACAATGTAAAACACCAGGAGTTTTCACTTGGTTCGGCCCTTAATCCTAGTCTATGGCATACATACAAGTCCCTATGCCAACTAGCATAGAGAATGTATTATATCAACTTCAATAAAATAACTTACAATCTTTTCCTTGATTACAAAAAATAGCCCCGAAAGAAACCTTTCCTAGCACACTTGTTACCTAGCACACCTGCTATAACCTAGTCTACTGATTACCTTGGCTACTCTTCTGAAATCAAGCCTGGCCACAACCCGACACAAGTTGATATAAATAAACGATTACAAAGAATAAGTATATGAATTACAACTCAATCTAGATCCTTTTCGTCTGGATATGTATTGAAAGAATGTTGAACAAGGGTTTGTATATCAGATGAAAAATAGGCGTGTAAGCATTAGTGTTTAATCTAAATACAAGAGTTGTATTTATAGACAATGTCTAACAGATGTGAATTAAAAACAAGAGATAAGATAGACATGATTACAACGGGTTTGTTTGAAAATATTTGAATAAGTCTCAAAAAGATAATCTTTTAGATTATTTTGAAATAAATAAACTTAGTAAAAGATAAGTATTTGAATATTTCAAACTAAGTTTATCATATAGGGCTTATTGTAGAAAGAGTTTCTCCAGTCAAATCAAGATATACATGAAACCCTAACAACTTAACCTGTTGAAACCTGTCTCTGATCAAAACTGCATTCCCCGGAAAGTCTGAAGCATAATCATTATCTTGGATTCTTTTATTCCGTTGCTTTGCGTTCTGTATATCACGAATATATCATCATAAATCCTTGTATTCCAACAGCTTTTAGTAGGAAATTGACAGAGAAAACAGATAGTAGTATGTGGATAGACAAAAAATGCCCTTTATGAGAACACAATTCGCTTCTTGAAATGGTACATTTTATTATCACAACTCACAACCTCATGCTTTCTGCTAACAATTTGTCTATTTTCACCTTCAACATTGATGTGTAAAGATGAATTTAGATCACAATTTACTTTACGAGTATAGATGTAAGATTATGTTATTAAACATGTCTGGAAATAAATAGGATAGTTGACATTTATCAATGTTATGCTTAGTGAAGTAATTTATTACAATGAAGTAAAAGTTGTGAGAAAACTAGAGCTGAAGTGCCCCTTAAATGTATGTAGTATGATTGTTGCAATTTATCACTGCAGAAGACCTTGCAACTTTACAACAAAATCATCAATATAAGAATCCTCAAAATTAAATTTTAATATAAAGCTCTTTAAATTTTCCGTGATGCTCTCTTACCTCCTTCCAAGCTCACTGTCAACATCCATCACAAATCTTATAGCCTTGCAGATGTTGTGTTTCATAAAAACACCATCTTCTCCTTTCTCAACCTCCACTCCTACTTTCAAATCTCTGCCCATCACCCTTGCATTGATAAATTGATCACCGACCCTTGGTAGCAGAACTAATTGGCATTTATTTACTAAACCCTCAGACAAGAACCCGTATCCACAGTGAGTGGCGAAGCAACCCACTGAAGGATGTGCCAATAGTAGTTGCTGATGCATCCATCCTCCATGAACTACGCCTCTTTTTTTAGTTCTCTCGTTAAATCCTTCAGGTACTGCTGCTTCTAGACTCTTTATGCCAACTGGTGGCCTAAGAGCAGCCAAAAAGGGAAAAATCTGTGAGCTCAAATCCTAATAGTAACTCTTGGAACTGATCTTTTCTTAAGATATACTCACTTCCGAATGAACAGAAAATCATTGAATTTGGCTTGCATACGTCCAACCACTTCTCCTATTTTTCATCTAGTTTTTTTTAAGTTGGTTGCTCTGCCACATCCGGTCCTGCAAGTAGAATAGGCCTCTTAAAATGATTCTCTACATAGTCATAGTATGGACCTTCCATTTCTCGACAAGATTTGAAAGCAATGGCATCACTATCAGTTAATGAGGTAAAAAGACGTTCCACGAATGGTATATTTTTCTCATGTATTATCATATCCACACCACTCAGTGACGAGCTTCGTCTGCATAAAGCTCTATCATAGATGAAGTAGGGAATCCCGGAGGAGGTTTCATCAAATCAGGTTAGATAAACATTTTTAGTGACACATTTAGGTAGTTAGATAACATTTACAGTAAATTAATGATCTCAACCAACACATTTGGGACTGAAACAGTAATCCAATCAATTGAGAAATGGCGAGTGAATGAGCCAAAATTTTGCAACTATATAAACCATGATGTTTCTGCGCTTCCCTGCAAGTAGGTAACTAACGAGTTTCAACTGCTGCAAAAGAAACCATGATATTCTATATCTACCTATTTCAAATTTTTTGAGACATTTCTTTTCCTTAACTGCTTTACCCTTCCTTTAAGCAAAGAAACCTGTCCAATTGTCTAACTTGCAGGAGAGATTGGTTGCCAAAATATGCATCTAAATTAACAACCACGCAATCTTAACTTGGCTGATCTAGCTAATTTTGCTAAACAGGAGCCAGTCTTTACGGTATAAACAAGATTAAGGGTAAAAATGTTGGATATCAGGGTGCAGAAGAAGTTAAAATAACACGTACCCTGTGCAAAGAACCTAGTTGAAAAGGTGAACCAAAGTGTCATGCCGAGCTGATCTTTGAACGGTTCTTTGAATTTTGGATTCGATTTACGTTCCAAGAACCAAACAAAGAAAATAGTGTAGAACGAAATGCTAAATATCGCTAGCCTTATACTGGACATATTTTGATCGGGTGAAATTGATGATTCATAACTCAACTTCGACTCAACTTGCAGTTGGGTAATCGAACTCAAAAAACTTGCAGTCAACTATTTAAACCATTAAAAATTTGCAAATGGGTAATGATCGTTAAGTCACTTGACGGGACTAACGGAAGACTCAGGTGGCACGCTGATGTGTATTTTTTTTTTGATATTTCATGTATATGTGTAATTCGGATAAATTAGTATGGTGAACTCAATCTTTATTTTTCTTGGCCTTTGCATTAGATATTTTAGAATTCTGTTGTCAGCTATTTATTGATGTTGCAGACTAGCAATACAACAAACATAAGAGCAGCAATAGAGCTAACAAGATAATTTAATAATTTAAGCTAACAATGCAATTTAAAGAGTACCAAATATAGAGCTAACAAAACAATTTAATAATTTAAGCTAACAATGCAATTTAAAGAGTATCAAATCCAGCCTTAAATTAATAGCACCAAATCCATACAAAAGTAGTACCAAATTAAAATAAATCATAGAAAAGTTGTCTAACAGTGAAATTACTTGTCTCAAGACACAGAGTACCAAAATCAAAACATATAGTGTCACAGTGATGGTTTAAAATATATGCAGCAGTACAATCAACTGGAATCACTTTTGGGTTTTCCTTGGTGCTCTAAATTTCTTCACATTCTTTGAAACAGTTCCACTAACACTCTTTGTGACAAGAACATGTAAAGTTGGCTGCTGCGTAGAAGTAGGTATGGGGGTGCAGATGCAGGTAGGGTACTACTACTCACATAGGATTGTAAATTCGGCATCTACAAAAAATAAAGAGTATATAATAAGAACAAAAGCAAAAAATACATCTGACAAAAAATTAAAAAAAAACTTACAAATTCCATAGCAGCTTTGGATACCATTTTGGGTTGCACAACTTTAAAAACTTTAATATCATCATTCAAGTTGAGAATTTCTTGTTCTCATATATCATCTTCATTTTCCATCCGATTCAACAAATCATCCATCATCTCTGCTTCACCAGTGGCAGCCTCCTTGCTCTACAACTCTTCTTCAACCATCATTTCATTATCAACATGCTTTTTCTTTGGCCTACCTCTTTTATTTCCAGTTTTAGGAGGTGCATACCCTTCAGGTTTTGTTGGACATTTATTTATCCCGTGTTCTGCAGATTTACAATAACCACAGTGCATGATTCTTCCTTTGTAACTCATCCTAACATATTTTCCATTGCTAACACTTCCCTCCCATCCTTCTCTTCTTCTTAACTTCTTTGGCGTACCTCTAAGTTCTTTTTTAATTATTGGTGACAGTATAGTATCTCCCATCATATCCTCCCAAAATTCCTCACCATTGAGAATCTCTAAATAATGGGAATAAGTCTTCATGTATGTATCTTTTGTAAACCAGTTGGCTACAAAATCAATGGGATTTTGCCTTGATTATTGGATAGCTGTGACAGCATGACAACATGGTATGCCTGTCAAATCCCAAACCCTACAAGAGCATGTCTTAATTTTTAGGCATCAATTCTCTTAGAGCATCTGCAATGCATGAACCCATTTTTTTCTTTTTCTGGGACCCTTTTTATGCCACATATATAATACATGGTAAATGGCCAATATCATCCAGTGCAAACTTGCAACTCACCTGGCTACTTAGATTTAAATATTAATAAAACTGATCTTGTAACACAAAAATATTTCACACATAAACAGTAAAAGGCAGTGTAGCAGTAGTTGTAATCAATAAATTAATATAAATAGTACATTTCTGATCAAACTGGGCAGGGACATCAAAGAGGACTTGAACTAACTTTCTTATGCTGCTCCAATGCAAAATATGATGGTCATGTCCACTTTATTTGTCCCAATGCACTAATTGGACATGCATTGAAGTTGCTCTTATAGCCTTGTCCAGGCCGCGTACATAATAGTAATATTTAGGAATTGTTGCATTTCTATAAATATGAACAAGTTTATTAAAACTAAAGTAAAAATAAAGTTAGGTTATTTTACCTTTTGATGATCTGAGATTAAGGTTATATTAGTACCTTCACCTAAGTCCAGGTTTTGCAAAATAGAAATATTGTTTTCAATAGCATGAATGTATTGTCGAGTTCTTAATCGTTGGTATCGGGTTATAATAGCGATATGTATTCATGGATCGAGTCATAGTCATTGGGTTTTAATTTATTTTTGTTTATATTTATATTTTAATTTATGTTCAAATTATTAGGTGGCAACCGATCTCGCATGATTTAACGGAGGCCCGTCAAAAGTCAACATACGTTAACGGTCGTGCAACTTTCTTTCTGTTTAATGATTTAATCCCCATTAATAATTGGTATAATTACCCAATTGTAAATTTTTTGAGTTCGATTATTAATTATGAATTAGCCAATTAACCCTATTTTGATCGATTTGATAGTGTAGTTACATCACCCACCCCAGCATCAAAATTCTTCAAATTTTTTGTTTGATTCACATGATAAAACAAAATAAAATTGTCAACACCAAGAGCAAATCAAGGCTAAACAAACAAATGAAACTTTTCAAATATTTCCACATAGCGTTGTCAGTGGTCCCGTCAAAGAATATTCAACATAATTGTAGAGGTTTCAAATAATCGAATTAAAGTTTTAACCCAAATCAAATAACCATTCAATCATCTTTGCTTTAGATGTGATGTCCAAGTTATTTTTGAGTGAACAAATAGTTCTCACCGCTTTGTAGAACAGTTAGTGGAGCAGATAATGCAAACGAATCCACAAATGCTGCTCACTGGTAACAGCTCGGGGAGTACTCCGCTCCTCATTGCTGCCAAGGTTGGGAATATTAAAGGTACAAAGCTTTTGGTAGAATCAAACCAGGAAATGTGTCAGATGAATAACAACTGTGATGAAAACCCTTTAGAGGCCGCAGCAAATCACGGTCGGAGAGACACACTGTTGTATTTGTTGCAAAACACTAGAGATGTCGTTGGAGAGGACGGAACTAGTCCTTTTCGAGGATCACATGGTGCTGATCTTCTCTCCTACACTATCATGAGTGATTCTTATGTTAGGTCTGAGTTGCTTACTTAACGTGGTATGACAATTTTAAATAAATTTCTCTGTTTTTTATCTTTATATCTGTGTGTCGTAATTTGGTTATCAACTATTACGAGTAAGTCGTGCTCTTAAATATAGTATATGATCTGGTTAACATGGTATAACAACTCTAAAATAATTTCTCTATTTTGATCTTTATATGTGTCGTAATTTGGTTATCAACTATTATGAGTAAGTCGTGTTGTTGAATATAGTATATGATCTAGTTAACATGGTATAACAACTCTAATATAATTTATCTGTTTTGATCTTTATATTTGTCTGTCGTAATTTGGTTATCACCTCGTACCAGTAAGTCGTGTTACTGTTGAATATAGTATATGATCCGGTTAAGGCATCCGTCTAACATTTCTTCTAATTTTTTTTTGTAAATTATACTTTTCTGGTTAACTACCACTATCTTGGACAGATATTGCTCTGTATTTAGTAAGAAAGTACCCAGACCTGGTGCCGGAGAAAAGTAAAAGCAATTCCAAGCAGACCAGCTTAGAAATACTAGCAACAAAAAGTAAGGCATTTCGCAGTGGAAGTAGCTTTGGATTTTGGCAACAAATCATCTACTCATGTGAGTAATTTTCTCATGAAAACGTCGTGTCAGTCAATTTCCTTGTAGTGTTCATATATTTGTGTTCTGGTCTTTTATTTCTTATGGAAACACGATCTGATAATGAATTGGAAGGGATGCCTGTTAATCGCGAAGTAGCACTGGAATGTCCTGTAGAAAAAGCATCACAGCCGATCACAACCCAAAACTCTATTAAAGGTATAATTTCACTAATGTCAATCTGAACTATAAATATATTTATAAAACTAATCATTTCTACTGATTTATTTGCAGCAAGCTTTGGTCTAAAGAAATCCATGATTTGGAGCGTACTTCAGTACTTAGGTATCGAATCAAAGCCATCCCTGATATTGTTCGAGACGTGATTTTAAAAATAATTATAGTTTTATATGAAGTACTGCAACATAGTCTGTTCATTTGTTTTGCAACATCAAGAATAGTTATTATTGAGAGCCATTTGTTTTGAAATAGATTGCCGGATTATACGCCATTAAATTTGAAGTAAATAATTTCTGAATTATAAGATGATATCACTGCAGCACCACAAATGAAGCGGATTCATGACAGCAAGGTAAAGCACATACAGGTAGAAGAACTAGTAAAAGAAATGTGCTCAGCTATTATAAAGAAGGGCAACCATACTGATGTTTGGGATGGATTCGGAAAGGCAATAGTAGCAGCAGTAGAATATGGTGTTCATGAACTTATAGAAGAGTGCATCCAACAGTATCCAGGCATCGTCTGGTATGAAGTCAAAGGATTCTACTTGTTCTCATTGGCGGTCAAGCACCGCCAGGAAAAAGTGTACAACCTTATATATCAAATGTCAGGGCAAAAGTCATATGCAGTGGCAGATAAACGCGATGGAGAGAATTCACTGCATTACGCTGGAAAGCTAGCGCCTCCCCATCGCCTCAACACAGTCACTGGTGCAGCTTTGCAAATGCAACGCGAGCTTCAGTGGTTCAATGTCATATTCATACTTTCAATTTGTAAAATTTCTCGATTTTATTTATCTTACTTTAAACTACACACATCTGCGTTGGGAATATCTAATATTTATGTACTACTATTAATCCTGCCTTTAGTTAACAAGTCATATAACCTAATCAATATCTTGTGGTACTTAAACTACTTATTATCTTGGTTCAGGAAGTTGAAAAGCTCGCGAAACATTCACACAAAGAAGCCTTAAACAAAGAAAAGAATACACCAAATATGGTATTTACTCTTGAACACAAGGAACTCCTCAAAGAAGCTCGAGAATGGATGAAGAGTACGTCATCATCAGCCACGGTTGTAGCAGCTCTTTTTGTTACCATGACATTTGCAGCTATATTTACAGCACCTGGAGGAAACAACGATGCTGGAAATCCACTCTTCTTACACAATGCAGTCTTCATTCTCTTTGTCACATCAGACGCAGTTGCATTATTCTCTTCATCAAGCTCTGTACTGGTGTTTTTGTCTATACTCAGTTCGCGTTTTGCTGAAGAGGATTTTTTATATGCTTTACCAAAGAGATTGACAATCGGACTAATCTCGTTATTCATATCAATAGCGGCCACAATGGTTGCCTTCAGTGCGGCACTTTCACTGGTGATACGTGATGCAGTACATTCGATCACTGCTCCTGTTATTTTACTAGCTACCATTCCGGTGACATTGTTTTTATTGTTGCAGTATCCTCTACTTGTGGAGCTACTTCGCTCCACATATGGAAGGGGCATTTTCTACAAGCAAAACAATTTGTTGCTTCATTAAATTTATTAATCAATATTAGTTTGTACTTTCAAAACAACGGTTGGTGCTGTTATGCACTACTGGAAAAAAGTCAATAGACATCGGTTCTGAGCTGATGTAAAAAAACTCTGAAAACCGATGCTCCACATACAAGATGATGATAAGCAAGGACAAGAACTTATTGAAAGCAATTCACAATATAACATCACAGTAGAAGGCCTTGCATCTTCTGAACAAAACCATCAATATAAGAATTCTCGAAATCTCTTTTCAAGAGCAGCTCTCTAAACTTGCAGTGATTCTCTCTTACCTCCTTCCCAATCTCACTGTCAACATCCATCACAGACTGTATAGCGTTGCAGATGCTGTGTTTCGTAAAAGCACCATCCTCTCCTTTCTCAACCTCCACTCCTACTTTCAAATCTCTCCCCATCACCCTTGCATTGATAAATTGATCACCAACACTTGGTAGTAGCACTAACTGGCATTTATTTACTAAACCCTCGGACAAGGACCCGTATCCACAGTGAGTGACAAAGCACCCCACTGAAGGATGTGCCAGTAGCAGTTGCTGCTGCATCCATCCTCCATAAACCACACCTCTTTTTTTAGTTCGCTCGTTAAATCCTTCAGGCAATGCTGCTTCTATGCTCTCTACGCCAACTGGTGGCCTCAGAGCAGCCAAAAAGGGAAGCTCCGTAAGCTCAAATCCTAATAGTAACTCTTCAAACTGATCTCTTCTTAGGATACACTCACTTCCAAATGAGCAGAAAATCACTGAATTAGGCTTGCATGCGTCGAGCCACTTCTCCCATTTTTCGTCTAGTTTTGAAGTTGGTTTCTCTGGCACAACTGGTCCTGCAAGTAGAATAGGCCTCTTAAAATGATTCTCTATATAGTCACAATATGGACCTTCCATTTCTCGACAAGTCTTGAAAGCAATGGCATCACATTCAGTTAATGAGGTAAAAACACGTTCTGAGAACGATATATTCTTCCCATATTCTTTTACACCTGCACTACTCAATTGCCTAGCTTCATCTGCACAGAGCTTTATCATCGATGAACGAGGAAATCCTGGAGGAGGTTCCATCAAATCAGCTTCTGTAAACTGTACATTCTTAAAAGTACCTGTTTCTCTTATCAAGTATCCAGTAGCTGCAGAGCTTATGGTGCAATAATGAATAGTCCTAATGCCTAAAGGGCGCGCCACGGATGGCAACCAATGCGTAAAATCAAAGAACACAAACTGAGGCTTGTGTTCCTTAAGAAAAGCTTCAATGACTGGCTGTGTCAAATCCATGGCAGTCATGAGATAAGGCTGCATTGGATAGGCAATATCAGCAGTTGTTTCAGCACCAGGAGGAAGTCCTTCGACATGCGGGACAGTGACTGGTATGAATGTGATCAGATCTTGGTGCAGATTGAATTGCTCCAACTTTTGCAGTGTTTTGGAAGGTACAAAGAAGGAGATTCTATGACCTCTCTCTGCAAATTTATTTGAAAGATGAAGAAAAGAAGTAAGATGGCCCATGGCAAACCAGGGGTACATGACAATGTTAAATTTTTTGTCACACATTCTGAGAGGACTTGTACTTGAACAAAACAAAAGATCTTACTGTAATGATTTTAAAATGGTTAAGAAAACCCAAAATGTATTAGATGTATGTGTAGGTTTTTCAGTTGTAAATATGATTTGTACATGGAAGATTTACGAATTACCAGGAAGAAGTTGGGATCATTGAAGAACTAGGGAGACTTGGTACAACATGTCCCCGTGGAACAATAGTATGTTAGACTGCCACGTGGATGTTCTTTTTTTTTTTTTAAATAGATGAAAATGAACTATGAGTATAAATCTCAGTATCTTACTAGCTCAAAAGCTGATATCAGAGAAAAAAAACAACCTCTAGGGGAATTATCAGAGTTCAAGTGAATTTGTAGTTAAATCTGGTGTGGTATTTTTGTAAATACAGGAATCTTCTCGTACAATTGTGTTCTCGTGTAATTATACGAGAAATTTTTGTAATTACCCCGGGTAATTCTCAGGAGCATGAAAACTAAATAGTTTTATCTAGTTTTTAACATAATCCTTTAATTAGAGGTTTACAATATTAAATTTTGTTGGTAATTCCAATCAACATAAGATGATCTGGCTTGCATTCAGGAAACACAAGTTTAACATCAACACCAAATGTGTTTCATTAGACACAATTAAAATTAAAAAGGCTAGACAACCAAATAGTCTATTGCATGAGACAAAACAGAAGCAGCACAAGGTGTTATAAAGACAGAATTTTCATTAGAGGCTAGCCAGAAGCTTTCTGGATCTCTCTTATCTTCTCCAAGCAATAACTCTGCAGATCTTGTAATTTGTTTTCGGTATCATCCATGCAAGAGTCAGTTCCATTGGAGTTCATGATGTGAAAGCAGAAGTTGTTCAATATAGTTTAGATGGCTCACCAGCCAAATTACGTTAAATCCCCATCTCTGTAAATCAGCAAATAGATCTCTGTATTCAGCGATAATATTAGTGTTGAACTGGTCATTGAGGTTCTGAGAAACTCATTCACTGTGGTGCACAACATGTTCATCATCATTGTATGGAACCTCTTGCTTTTGGCTGTGGAGTGAGCAAAAGTCTCTGGGTAATTTTTCATAATAACATCAAGGAGGCCTACAAACTCTAACTTAACTTCATGGCCATGCCATAAGCCGGAATCACTATCTCCTCTAGATGAGCTAGCCCGGTCACTGGTTTCCCCTCAACTGGAACACCAATTTGTCTTCCCCTGTTGGCATCTACTACAGAATACACATTGGTTGGAATTGCGAAGGGCTCATCTAGAATCACCTTTTGGGGTGTACGAGAGACTGGCACCGCTAGATGATTCACTTTGAATCTAAAAGAAATCAACATTCCAAGTAAAATAAACATTACCAATGTGAACTGTTTAACATATTAAGTTTCTGACAAAAAGTTCAGACCGGAAATTAGTTCTGCACATCAAAGAATTTGTTCATAATGCAAGTAGAATACTACAAATATCAACATTGCACTTGCTGAGTGTAAATTTAGTCGAAAAGTCTAAGGTGTAGCCTTTAAGAATTAGTTAATATAAAGAGTCAGATTAGTCTGAATCATTTTAAGTTATGCTCTTTTTAATTGAAACATTGTTGTATAAACAGAGTTTACCTGATTTAATGAACATAAGCCATTTTCCTTAATTCTAAAGTCACTTGTCGTTCCATCATCATATATCTCTGCTCTATAACTTAAAAAATGACAATATATAGAACTATACAGAACCATAACATTAATCTAAAACCAAAAGATCATAAATCTAAAACAAAAATATTAATTATGTTCACGTCATGGATACCGAAGGCAATAACTTCTCTATATTTGCTCAAGATCTGTTCTGCATAAGCAAGTAACAACTTTGGGTACTAAGCACGTAAACTTCCTCTGGAAGTGTTATGGGAAGCTTTTAAATAAGACTGTTAAATTTTACGAATATCCTTATTTCACACCATGGTATTGGTGACAGAACAAAAAAAGTGCATCAGAGACAAAGGCTTACGTGATTGCTACTAAACAATTACCATTTTCAAAGCGTCATGTCTCTAAAGTCACCAAAAGATGTAAAAAAATGGAGATGAAAAAATTGACAACATGAAAGTCCTTAATTTGATCAAGGGAGATCAGGAAAGTCTAACACTTCTAGACAATCCCAACAATGCCAACACGGTATCAGCTAAACAACAAAAGATAGAGAAATAGAAATCAAAGACAAAAGGCTTGATTGTTTGCAGCACTAACAATTACCAATTCCAGAAGCATCATGCCTCTAAAGACCAAAGACTTATATGATATATGGAGTCGAGGAGAAAGAAATAAGATGACTTGAAAGTGCTTTATTTAATCAGAGGAATTAAGTTTAAAAGATCTGGGAATTACCTAAAAAGTCATTTGATTGTCTGCTCGGTACTGCCTGATAAAATAATGTAAGACTTCTTGGCGCTCAATTATAAATCAAGAATTGTACAAAACACTCATGTTACATTACCACAAGGATACAGATTAACTACTCTACTGGTCCATCGGAAAATATCAAAGAACTGCCAGAAATCTTGTAGACAATATTATTTATTAGAGGCACAATGCAAAAAAGGATAATAATAAATGAAGGTATAATGGAAGCCTGGAAGGCACTCTAACAGCTTTTTATGTATTTTCAAGTGTCACCATCTTTAGGTTCATATCATCATTTCCTTTAGTGTGTGTCAACATTGTGAACAAAGTTTGATGATATATAATCTAAAGGAGTTAGCTTTTGTCGATTTAATAAGTTGTTACTTATTACTAAACATATTTGGACAAAAATTAGGTACTAATAATATTGATAATTGCATGTTTTTCTCCAAGTAAAACTTATTCTATACTACTTAAAGCTTCAAATCTCTTTCAGTCGAAAGCTAAGACTCATATTTATCAAGAAGACTAGCAGAGTAGAAGAACTTTTTCTAGAACAAATAAATATACACGAAAGAACAATACGTTCTATAGAGATTCACTTTTTAATGCAAATGGATACAGAACTTCAGGCATAATTCCCCTGCCACAATAACATAATTTGAAAGAAATATACATAACTTACAAAAAAAAAATACATGCACTATATCCTACATTAAAAAAAAGACAACAAATGCATTACGTTATCGAGAAGATTGAAACAGATTCATTACATACCTGAGACAATGTTGTGACAATGGTGGCTTTTGGAGAGCCACCAAGTAAGTAGGTTCTCAGAGCACCAGACATACTTAATTCTTTATATCCCGGTGGTAACTTCAAAATCTTCAAGTCATAAAATGGAGAAGGTAAACTTGCAAGAAAATCTGTCGCTGAGAGCTCCTGCAAATTAATATAACAGGGTTCAGAAAAAAACAGTCAAGTGAACTTTCAATATATAGAGCAATTCGAAATGCAAAAAAATATAACACTGTGCCAATTTCCCATGACACGAGTGTGAGCATAGCATCTTAGTCGGGTCTTTCTGATTGAAAATGGATACATAATCTTGCAGAAAATAAAATTTAAAAATATATATGTAAGCCCTTACAACAACTTTTAATTATCTGAAGTGAGATCCAGAGAAGCTTTTTCTATGTTATTATTTTGATAGTATGCTACATGATGGACACGTACAGTTACAAGTATAAGTTTAATTTCTAGAAGACACTTTTAAAATGTAAAATAAATTAGGAATTACAATATTTTACTTATGTGATGCTTATCCCAGAATCCTAATTTTTTTAAACTAAGAATCCAATGGTTGGATCTGCACTTAGTGTCACCAGAGTCAAGGTACATAACGGAAGATAAGAAGAAGTGACATAACTACTTATCTGCTAGGGAACTCATGAATTGCAGCTGTCCACCACAGAAGTTTGGAAAGAGCATTGGCTACTGTACATTTGTTAATCTAAAATTTGTCCATCTGGTAGCAACTAGGGTTGGATATTAATCCTAAAGGTCAAAGATGTAATAGATGCTCATCATATAGTACTAGCATTATACATATATCAACATATATTGATGATTGAAGCAAAAGCGTGACTATGACAGACATAGCCAAACATAAAGATCCTGGCTTTTATAGATAAATAAAGACGTTTTAGCAACTTGGGAGGGTATAAAATTGAATGTATGTTGTCGAAAGTGTATTCCTCCACAGTCTAAAATCAACTCAGGTCTACTCATTCATTCATTGGAATTAACTGATTTCATAAAATCCATGATCAGAAACTAATTTTATATAAAAGCAACAAGTTTAACAATCAAGTATCAGTACTATCTATCTTCAAAATTAGAAGAGGGTCTAAATGGCATTGATATATTATCAAGATAAAAATTTATAGAATGTTACCTCAATGCTACTCAAGTCAAAACTAAGATTCTTGACATTACCAAGTCCGAAAGCATCTCTGTAAGCAGGTAAGATAATTTTTTCCTGTATATCCAATCCAGCTTCCCGAACCAAGGGCATGACTTTATAGTTACAGTCTCCAACTCAGGAACTTCAAATGTGACTGATAAGATACCAACACAACTGAAATTGCAAAGTTTTGGTGCTAAAACCTCGATGTTACCATAAAGGGAATCAGAGGAGTTGATCTTGATATTCAAGTTCAAGCAATTGAGGACATGATATTGTATGATATTGTTCCATGTTCGACCTCGTTAAAGATAATGTGAGATTTTGTAGATTGTCAAGTGTAGTGAATATGTCACTCATGTTTACAACAAAATCCACATCATCTAGTTCTAGAGTTGATAAAGCTGGGAAGTTCCAAATTTTTCCAGGAAATATTGTACACCGACACACACGGAGAGTTGTTAAATCAGGCAAGCTAAAAGAGAAAGATGATACTGATAAATCCCAATTTTCAAGACCAAGAGTCCTTAACGCAGGCAAGCAGGTCAAACACGATTCAGGTAACTTATGATGAATACTTAAAAAAGCACGGGAGCGCTCAGTAGGGCGCGCCAAGTGGAGATATTTTAAAGCAGGTAAATCCCAGTACTCAGATTCCACTGCAAATTCCATAAGTTTAACTCGTAATGTGAGTTCCTTTAATGACTTGGAGCTCAAGGTTGATAACTTAAACGTAAGGATGATGATAAAATATCTGAAGATTTATGTACTGGACATTATGCGAGATAGCGTACTCAACAAAGTCATCAACAACAAAGTTATAAACTAAATAGTCAGAGGGCATGCACTGTGTAACTACATAATCTCAGTTCAGAAATATTGGAATTATGGTTTCGATTCGACAAGACGTGGCGGATAAAGCTGCATGTGTTTTCAGGTGAAGAGTGTTCATACTCACCAAAATTAAGAACCGGGAGAGTGGTCCAAACAAGCTTCCATCGTTTCGAGAGTACACTGGTTTGAACTGCAGCTTTTGCATCAAGAAATGAGAGTATAGCATGAATCACATCATCAGACAATTTGCTGATTTTGTCTTCATCTTCGAAAATTCTCAGTTTCTTCACTGGAGACCCCATGTGCAACAACCTGAACCTGAGTTTCTTCAACCTGAACCTGTGTCTATTCAAGTGTCTAGGGATTATGAAACCCTAACCCCCTTTGAAGAAATGGAATATTAAACGATAAGAACTGTGTCTATACAAATATCAATGTTTTTAAATGTCGATTGAATTCATCTTCAAAAAAATGTCCCGGCAGTACACCAGTTTACAATGTCACGTCTACTCGTATTCTCCATGTTTTTTTAAATGAATTTAGTGCATATGTTTGATTTTATCAAAAGACAGAACTGAATTATTTTTCTTGATTAACCTTATTGTATGTGGTTTGAATTATAAAGAGAACTCAATTGTTTGGAACATTTATCATATTAAAATAAAGTGAGTTCTAAAACATGTAACTGAGTTTCAGCTGCTAGAACAAACCATGAAATTCTATACTGCCTACTCCAGATTTTTGGGAACATTTCTTTTGCAGGGAGTGCTATACACTTCGGTGACATTTAAGCTACAAGGATGATGAGTTTCGACCTTCCAGGTTATAGTTTACATGATTCTTGTCAAATTGTTTAAACCTGTAGGGGAAATTGGCCGCCAAAATTTGCATCTAAATTAACAACCAAGCAATCATAACTTGGTTGGTCTAGCTAATGCAAAACATGAACCAGCATTTAACGGAATAAACAAGTCTAATACAAACATATCAGCCGGATCAATAGTTTCCGATCTGCCTGGTAAACCTGTTGCAAAGAAATTACTCTGGTAAATCAACATGATACAATGTAAGCTTATAACTAAGATAGGTCAAGGACTGGGTTATATTACTAACTTTTACCAGGCAAAAGATTTCTCCCAACATGCAGCTCTTTCGATAAGGGGTTTGTTGCCCAATGATTAACAGCGAAAGTGCTTGTTGGTTTAATCTCTACAATCTTGCCCTCAGCTGACAGAATAACCTGAAATTTAACAAGCAGCACACATTTGGTTCATCAAGGCTCGTACTATATAGTATAACTACGAACAGTATTAAGTATTAACAACCAAATACAAATGAAATAACATATCAGCATCCAAAACCAAATTAGTAAAGAAAGATGAACCTTATCTACATTCTGGAAGACCTCACGAACGACAAAACATATCAATATAAATCAGATAAACATGAAGGGGATTGCCTCTGAAGCTCAGCCCATCATGGGCGATGAAGCTCCACCTATTCACCTATATGCGCCTCAGGCCTAGGTGCGCATCTTAAAGCATTGGTCGCCAAAAGATATCTTCACAGATAAGAATTTGGCATAATTAACTCTATTTAAATAATATTAGTCTTATTTGATTGAGTAAGGAATATATATATAGGGTCTTCTCCAATGAAAACTCGGGTGAGTGACAAAAATAGCCCATTTTTAATAAGAGAATGACAAAAATAGCCGGTTTCAAAAAAATGGCCAACTTTAGCCGGCGGAATACGCATTTGTGAATAGAGTAATACATATTACGCATTTGTCATAAGAGTAATATGTATTATATATATATAATTTTACTGAATACGCAAATGGGGTCGGAGTATTATATTAGTTAAGCATTCTTTGAATACTGATAAGCATTTATTGACTGCGTGAGCTTATTATTAGAGCACTAGGCTGCACTAACCATCTGACATCACATGACATTACATGTGATAGTTTTCAGTTTTTCACCTTTCTTTTTCTTTTTTCCCAACAACATTACGCAATCGATAAAAGGGTATTCAAAAGGCCATAATTTGCCAACTTTTCTAATACGGTTAGTTTTGTTAAAAATTTCTGAAAACAGGTTATATATGTCATTTTTTCTGAAAACTCTTTTTTGATGAGATATGAGATCTAATCTCCACCATAAAAATTTAAATCTGCTTTTAATCTGGACCACTTATTTTAAATCTCATCATCCCCGACCATCACCTCCTCCATCATCTTCTTTCGAATTACCACCTACCACTACCTCCAACCACCGATAACCACCATTTCCGGACACCACCACCACCAGTGACCACCACCACCTCCGGCAACCACCAGAAAATCACCACCGTCAAACATAAAATCACCAACGTCAAATCAAAAAATCACCACCGAAAAACCAAAAATCACCACTGGAAAATGAAAATTCACCACCAGAATACAAAAAATCACCGTCATCAACCAAAAATCACCACTTCTAGCAACTATTTTTCCCACCAGATCCGACTACCAACTCATTTCATAAACTCCAACCACCAACAGCGTGACAGAAATCATCATATTTAAATCTAAATCACCAACTAATAAACTATAAACACCAAAATTCAACCACACCTCCGAAAATTTATCCGACGACCTAGACCAATCCCAACAATCACCATAATCTCTAATTAATACCTAATTAAAACTACAAAGGTGTTACACAACACAAAAACGAAATTTGTGATAAATCAAATATGTACACGTTGGTCGAATTTTTTACGATGAGGGTATAGAGGAGGCCATGTAAATATCCGTCATCACTGATTTTAAGACCGATGTGGTTGAGGATTGAGATTCCAGCATCGACGATGAATGTTCTGGTGGGAAAGAAAACAAGCGGTGCAGAGAGTTGATGAGTTGGAGATTAAAAGAGAGGTATGAGCTGTGTATTGTAAAAGATGTAGATAAGGTCAGGCGGCAATAGTGGATGGCGGAGGTGAAAAGAAATGGTGGAAGTTGGGGGAGGAGCGAAAGAGCGAGAGCGAGAAAGAGCGGGAGGGGAGGGAGGGAGGGCGGTCGGTGGAGAGAGAGTGTAGAAGGTGGATATATTACGTATGCATACAAGTGTGTGTGAATGATTGTGAGGCAGATGAGAGAAACGGGGGAGAACAGATTGGCAGGAAGAAGGGATAACAAATGTGTGGTTTAGATTATAAAACATTATTATAAAATCGATGGTTGAGATTAGATCTCAGTTCTCACATTTGTGGAGGTTCTGATTTGAGCAACTCTATATATATATATATATATACCATTCAGATATAGACTAAAATATTATTTTGCCAAATAAGCTTGCTTCTCTTATGTCACACTCCTAATATTCCGGAATATCATCTTCTTTTCCCCTATGTTACTCGGACTCGGCTAGAAGTGTTTGACATGGATACATGTCCAAGTATCGGACGCGGCAGCATTTTGCAAAATATGCAAGTTTTAGCTTAAATAAGTGTACAAGTCCAAGTGTCTATGTCCGAGTGTCGAGTGTCTGACACGGGTACTCGAAATTAAAATGAAGAGTCCGAGTAACATAGTTTTTCCCCACTAATTGGTATTAAACCCATTTTTCCCTCCTATTCTGGTCCTGAATATCTGCCCACCTCAGTAATTTTAAACTTTCCCCCAGATCCCGTTGCCCATCATGGTTCCTAAATAGTTGATCATGATAAGGAACAGGAATGAAAATAAAAGGATATTTTTATTTTCCTTCATTGATAGTTACTTAAATATGTAGTTGAAAAACTAGTGTTTTTACACATGTTTGAACTACTAGTTTATATAATAAGCCCAATCGTATCGGGCCGTAGTTCATTAGGAATTTTATCCTCTATAAATAATGATGTACTCCCACATATTATTTAGATTTGATTAAACATTTTTTTATCTGGGGATAATATTGATCGATTCTTGGATATCGTATAATCTCTGCTCTTGTTAATCACCGTCCTGCATCACATCATCATCCTCGGCACATAGCCTACAGTACACTAACTTTGCAGCTTGGTTGTCACTTTGACACACCTTATCAGAAGCTATGAAGCATGGGTGCTGGGATACGCGAATTCCGCAAAATAAAAAATATGGGAGTATATATATAAATATATTAATAACCTTTAAGCGAAACCCCTTTTTAAATGGTACTATTAATTTTGGTTTCACCAATTTTTGGAACCACCAACTTTCTATTTCACTTATTCTATATCATGTAATTCTACTTTTGTTTGTCTTTTAATTCTACTAAACTTTTGATTACATCATTTATTCCTGTTATACTTCTATATGTGTTATGCTTTGGTTTTGTTTTTGTTATCTTATACTTCTACATGTCTATGATACTTTTAAGTTTAGTTTCACTTTTGTTTCCTTATACTTCTACCTATTAAGTTTGGTTTTATTTTTATCCACCATTTTGGCTTTAAGCTTTGTATTCTTTATTCCCTTATGTATTGCTAATTCAATATATTATACGTGTTTGGTATCATCAACTTTTGATTTACCCTTTTTGAATTTCATTATAACTCTAAATGATAATTTTTATTCTTTTTTAACTTCTATATGACTTATCATATTATATGTATTATTTAACCCGTTTTTTAATTACAATTTTTATATTGATTTCAACTTAGTAATCATATTTCCCATATGACTCAATAGTATATTTTTATGAAATAATAAAATTTTTGAAATCATATAATAATTATCATCTTTTTATTATAATCATAACACGAATATAGTACTCAATAGTTTGGGTTGGATTTTCTAAGTAAAAATTAGAAATTTTGACATGACACTTATATTAATATGATTTTTAAAAATTATTTAAATAAATTAACTAGGCCCGTGCGAAGCACGGGTTATCAACTAGTATATATAATTAGCAAAACCAAGAAATAGCACTCAATTTCAACGAATTAGTCAAATACATAAGTTCGTTGTACTCAAGTCTTGACAAATAAAAGACATAATAATAATTCACACTAAACATCAGTCATCTCGATGATTTAAGATAAAGCGTGGCTTCCATCTTATGCTCATCAAGAGTAGCTATCTGAAGCTCTACGGTACCATCAAGTGGATCAAACTGATAACCTCCAACATCCCACAACCTTACCTCTCCAATCAAGTAACGGCCACTCTTTCTAGAAAGAAGAGGACCATTGGTGTGAACATAAACCAAATCCTCCACCAAGTTCCTTCTAACCGAGTGAATATAAAGGAATAAGTGCTCCAATTTCTTTCACAACGAGAAGGGCATGGTTGTCCTAATAGCTTCAAAGCTATTTTTTGAATATTTGAAGACGAGTCGCCATTAGGGCTGAGCAAAACCAAACCGAAAAACCGAACCGAACCGTGTTAATTCGGTTCGGTTCGGTCCTAATTTTTTCAGAAATTCGGTCTATTCGGTCAGGGCCGAATAGACCAAAATGAAATTCGGTTCGGTTCTTTTAACAAATATTTCGGTCTCGACCGAATAGACCAAATCATAAATACTATAATTTCGTATTATATATATTTTACATATATCTTAAAAATAATAATCAAAATTTTTAATTTGTAATTATATTTATGGAGTATTAGAACTCTACATATCACATTACTTTAATTATATTTTAAATTTTATGATTTTTGTGATTTAATTTTTAATGCAATTTTCTTTTTGAAAAAATTTTCGGTCTATTCGGTCCAAAAACGGACCGAACCGAATTATTTCGGTTTGGTCCATAATATAACTTCGGTCATGTTCAGTCCAAAAAAAATGACTATTCGGTTTTTCGGTCTATTCGGTTCGGTCCGGTTTTGGACCGAACTGACCGAATGCTTAGCCCTAGTTGCCATCGCCATGGACAAGCCACCACATCTTTGACTCCATCTTCTATTCAGTCTGCACTTCCAAAGGTATCCATCTATCCTAAAAACGAGTATGCTCCGTACTTACGGCTATTCTTGCCTTCGAATCCGGGAAACAACTATTTATACATTTGTTTCTTTCTAGTGATATCTCGATAAGGAGGTATACGATTATCAGCTGCACTATAACACCTATATATAACTATTCATTTTTTTTTCGCTAGCCATTTCATATGTGTTGTCGTGTTGATGTGGTGAGGATTTTTGCAAAATGAAAAGGTAGGCCCCCGATTAAAATGTCCTTGCTATCTCACCGTCCAATTGTGATCTCAACTCAAAATTTTATGCTCTTTGGATAGGATTGTTTATGTCCGTTGCCTTTTTATCCTAGTAACTGCATCTAATAAACTCCTCTGTAAGTACTAAAAGATTGAGTTACACTTAAAATAATTCTACTACCTCCTTCCAAAGTGAAACTCAATCTTTTAGTGTCGAAGAGGAGCTCAAAAGATGCAAACGAAAGGATCAAAAAGGAAGGCAACATACACAAACAATGTTATCCAAAAACATATAAATTGGAGTTGAGATCACAACTGGATGGCGAGATCGCAAGAGCATTTTATTCGGGAGCTTACCTTTTCATATTGCAAGGAGACTACATCAAGTCATATTGCAATCAGAAACGCACTTACTCAATTTGCTCAGCAATCTGGAGAATCTTTATGTGAGGCTTGGGATCGCTACAAAGAAATGCTTAGAAAGTGTCCTACCGATGGGATGTCTGACTGGATGATCATTAACTGTTTCTATAATGGATTTGGTGCTACTTCTAGACTCATGCTTGATGCAGCATCAGGTGAAGCCTTGTGGGCAAAAAGCTACGATAAAGCGTATGAATTGATTGAATTGATGGCTGCTAATGAATACCAGAATCCTTATCAGGGACTAACTCAAGGCAAGGTAGCAGAAATTCTGGAGGTAGATGCAACTACTGCTATAGCTGCTCAGCTTAAGGCTTTGACGATGAAGGTGGATTCTTTGGCTAATTATGGAGTTAATTAGATCACTAGTGTTTGTGAGGTTTATTGTCATGCATAACTTAGTGTAGTTAATAATCATATTCCTCCTCATTAAGAAATCACAAGAAAGAAACAAGTGCATCAAAAGATATTTTCCAGATCCGGAGGCAAGAACGATTGTAAATATTGAGCACGCTTGTTTTTCAGGACAGATGGATACCTATGGAAGTGCTGACTTTATAGAAGATTGAGCCACTATCGAGCCAAAAATGTAGTGGCTTGTTCATGGAGCCAAAAATGTAGTGGCTTGTTCATGGAGCCTCGACTATTATGACAACCATGCTCTTCTTTTTGTGAAAGAAATTGGAGTACTTATTCCTTTATTCATTATGTTTAAAGGAATAAGATACTACCAACTCTAACCAGAGGGCATGGTTTATATTCACACCAATCTTCGTCTCCTTTTTAGAAAGAGTGACCATTATTGATAGACAAAGTTGTGGGATGTTGGAGGTGATTACTCTGATCCATTTGATGGTGCCAAAAAGCTTTAGATAGCTACTTCTTCTCATGATGGGCCCGAGATGGAAGCCATGATTTATCTAGATGATTGATGTTCATTGTGAACTATTATTATATCTTTTATTTTCAAGACTTAAATTTGGAGAACTTTTGTATTTGACTATTTTGTTTAATTTGAGTGTCGTTTCTTGGTTTTGCTAATTAATTATATATATAATATATTTGTCAAATTCCCCTGCTCCCAAATTCCCATATTTTTAATTTTTATTTTGCCAAATTCGCATGTCCTCGCACCCTTACCCTTGCTTCATAGAGTGCAAGTGTTTCACATTTAAAGTGAAGGTGAAAATTTATTTTCGGTATTTAAGTATCTCAATCTACACTTCAGTTACCAAAACACCTAGTGACTAGCATAATATACATGACTAAATGACTTCTACAATTATGCCTTAGTCAAATAAACATATAAATAAGCTTGAGATATTATTAGACTCCAAAATAGTCATGAGACTTCATATTGTAACCGCAATTTTATTAACACGTCCAGTGCATCATAACTTATATCCTATTTAGTAAATACCCTCACTCGCATTGTGTAAAAGAAAGAGAATACAGGTTGCCAGTATTTAAATCCACCATGTACAAGTTCCAGACAGAGATCCTTTTTATTAAATAATTAATTAATTATAGCAAATGAAAGATGACTTTTACCTTAATACTATCTTCATTAAAAAACACTTCCTGTAGATCACGTTTTATTGCTAAATAAACAAAAAGAGTTCAGTAGGCTAAAATCTGGCATGTACCTGATAACTTGCCATCTCGTGTATCAAAGTTTTCATTTCATTTTCAATGTTCTCTGATGAGGCAGGAACAGATGTATTGTCTACACCTAGACAATCGGCTTCAACCATACTCCTACAATATTCTGGAAGTTCGCCAATCCATGCAGCGCCACCACTTTGTCTCATGATATCCCCAGGCCAGCCATAAGTCTCTTTGACTGTTGCTACAATTGAAGTGGCAAGATTTTCTGGCTATGATATTAGAAAACATATAATCACTTACCAAAGGAAGAGAAAACATTCAAGCTGATAAAACACATATCTAAGCATGAAAGACCAAGTACGATTCAAAATGTGTGAAATTAAACTGCCTAGACACTGACACAAATTAGTGTAACAGTATCAACAATAATACTAAATTCATATATATGCAACCAAATATCAAAATATACCTTTGCAGAATCCACAGACTGTTGATGAATAGATTCAGTATCGGATGCTTTAGGTAGTTTATAGTCTTTAAGGTACATTCTGCCATTGCGCAGATGAGGCAAACGAAGTTGTCCAGTAGTGCTGATAGTAACTAGACTGAGTGCACTCACCATGACAACTGTTGACAGGATTTTAAGAAAAGATATTTGTCCCTGTACCACAAAATATACAGGATGTGAGGACAGAACTTGAGTACTTGACAAACCAATACTTTCTCTTTGTAGAACACTTGACGGAAATACAGTTTAATACCTTATTGCTGGACATATCCGTAGCTTTATTGAAGGCACCACATGTTAGCTCTTTATTTGGAAGAGTGTATGAATCTTCATAGTACATGTCCAGGATGTTGGCCAAACCAACCTGTTTAAGAAGCAAATAGGACTAATGAGGAATGAGGGAAAACAATAATTTATGATTAAAATCCAGATAGAGCTGCAGAAAAGATTGTGCTATTCAAACAAAATATTAAATCCCTTGTCCGTTCATCATTCCCTCTATACTTAGTGGGTGTTTGGCCAAGCTTTAAGTTGACTTAATTTAGCTAAAATGCTGGTTTTGACTTGAGTGTTGTATTTGGCAACACTCTCAAAAACCGCGTTTTCACTGCTTATATGACATAAGAAGAAAGTGATGAAGGGCTAACATTCTAGTTCTGTGTTCCAACTTATTTTTTTACAATCATGTGACTTTATAATTTAACCACTAAAACTAACTGAACTACTAATATTAATCTTCCATTGTTCACCATAAAGGTGAAAAGAGTTATTAAATTCCGTTCATTTAATAATTTTTTTAAAAAAAACTTTTATCTTATAATTTATCGAACGTATTACCAATGTATACACAAAATTATTTAAACAAAAAAATAACATATAATTAATAATTTTTACGTAAAACATGATGTGAATATTGCTCATATTACGTAAAATTTGTATTTTTTATTTATGTCTTTTATCTTTACCTTTAGTAAATTGTATTTCAATACTCCTATTTTTAAATTTGGTCTTTTTATTTTTTTATTAATATTTTAAAATTATATATTAAATTTTGATTATTTTTTAAAAAAAATTATTACTTATAAGTTATAATTTACCAAATGCATCCCCAACTTATACGTAAATTTATCCAAACACCTAAATAATTTATAAGTTACAACATTCATATAACTTTTATGGCACTTTTCAACTTTAATCATAGGTTACATATTTTAAGAAACCCCAAACGGGCAGTAGATAATAAAAAGCATTCTTAGACAACCAATTTTGAAAAAATATATATTTACAAGTCTACAACTTAATGGCAATATTTATTAACACTACAATGCGACTCCAACAGAACATCAAACAGAGACAAAAAAAATACTACACTGACACCAAGTAAATTATAAAGTTTACTGCTAAGTTTCCAAAAGAACTTCAAAGACAAAGTAACTACTTTTTACCATTTGGGAGTGGGTCAACAGAACTTCCCACCAATTATCTGAAGTATTCTTCCACCCTTCCAACTTTACATTCTTAACTTTATTGTGGTCAATTTGCAGCTTATAGGCAGGTACATACTCGCTCACCCAAGTACTAAATTCAGGGCCCCCAATCTTGGTCAATTCAGAAAATGCTGATAATGTCCACCAATTATAATTTGGATTCATACCCATAAGCTTGTGGTTTGTCTTTTCAAAGTTGAATTTTTCTAACAAACTTTGGGCATTTCTTACAAGCTCGTCTTCTACCAACACATGAATGATGACAGACATATCTTTCGATGATATCCTTTCAGGCTTCCTGAAGAAATTGAAGAAACTAGCGGAAGCCTCTTCCTAAGGATTTATCACGGAAATGTCTTTCAGTGCTCTTAAGAGCAGCTAGGCAAACAACTTCTGCAAGGACGGAAACAGGTAATTCATCTGATGAGCTTAGCGTGAAAGATGCAGGGACCTGCCGATAGGAAAGGAATAAGAGAACTCAATCCATCAGTACTACATGGCACCTGCAGGACAGACATATTTATAATGGTATTACAAATGAGAGCACTTGTTGGTAGATGATTACAAACAAGAAAAGAGAGTATACCTGACCTCTCTCAGTTTCATGAGATCTTCCATATTTCTTCGCGTTCCAGGTCTCAATATTATCATTTCCCAATTCCAAAGTTGTTCCAGAACAACTTGCCTAAAAGTCATGGCAAGCATATTTTGAGATGAAGTACTTGACAAGATTTCATCACTTAACATACTTTTAAGCTTTTTGGCTTTCTCCTTGACTTTGCTAGCAGGCAAAAACTGTGATAAAAGGCTATATCAGCATAACAATAGTCATATCAGGTACAACAAAAGAGAAATTATTATTACATGCCAACAAAGTGTTGGTGCAGTGGTTGAGGTCATGTCCCCCTTGCGGGAGGTCACATGTTCGACTCCTGGTGTATGCGTGTGTGATTAATTATTAAAAAAAAAGAACTTATTATTACATAGAAAGAACTCTTGTTAGAAACTACATCATACTAAAGCATTTAACATCTCCTATGAAAATCTATAAAGCTTCTTTACCTTGTTCCAAAAAAAACCAATTCAAGAAATATAGCCACCTACATTTGTGTAAAAAGTGCTACAGGCCTACAGCTTACAAGTCCTATTTCCGGGTGCATACTAATTCAGATGGTTGTTGATGGAATCAAGTGTAGTTCTCATAAAGCTTACAATACTAATACATCACACGTCAAAGGATGAGCCTGATTTGCAAAGCTCGAACAATTTAGAATGTAGCATTAATCATTATTTACCGTAGCTTATCAACACAAGTATTATCGGAATGCATTTTCTTCTAGAGGAAATAAAACATTCGCAAGAGTTAGTATACGCACAGTTATACATTTTCGGATTACAACAGCAAGTATATGCACATTTCAATACAAGCTTATCAAGTACCTACTTGCTAGTGCTAACTTATCGAGATTACTAATTAAATTTACGAGCACAAACTTATTGCGATTATTAACTTATCGAGAACAACCTAATCGAGATAATTAATTTATCGAGTACAAACTTACTAGTGCTAACTTATCGAGATCATGTATATACTTTACGAGTACAAATTTATCGAGATTATTAATTTATCAAGTACAAACTAATCGAAATTATTAATTTATCAAGTAATAACTTACTAGCGCTAACTTATACGAGTACAAACTTATCGAGATTATTAACTTATCGAGAACAACCTAATCGAGATTATTAATTTATCGAGCACATACTAATCGAAATTCAACACTAAACAACAAATAATCCAAACGACTAACCAGTCGAGTCGAAACAGTACTCTTATCATCACCACTACCAGGAAACACGGTCTCAACAACCATCCCCAGGCGATCCACTAACAACATGCTCCTCCGCAGCTTCACCGCCATCAGCCGCAGCAGCAACAAGCGCCTGATCAAAATCAACCGATCCAACCAGAGTAAACCGAGTCAACTCGTTCTCGTACGTTCGCACAGCCGGAAGCGCGGTGTTATCGGAGCCGTCGAAACTGGCGAGGATTTCGAGAACGGCGTCGTTTTGTGCGTTGGGAGTTCTGAGAGAGTGGCAGTGGCGGGGAATTTTGAGGAAAGTGAGGGGTAGTTTGGGAAATGGAAATGAGAAAAGAGGAGGAGTTAGGGTTTGTTTGGAAGAGGGTAGAGAGAGAAAGAGAGGAGTGTGGAGGAGAGAGAGTGAGCGTAGTGAAGCCATTTTTGTTGGTGATTGGGTTTCAAGCTCGCTGGGTTTAAATTAGTATATAATTCTAATTCTAATTTTAAAATATATTAAAAATATATTGGGTTTTTGAACATTTTTCAGTATTATGATTTTTATTTTTAAGCAGGTATACATTTTAAAATAAGTTGTATTAGGTAAACGGATAACAATTTATTTTATTATTCATGATCATCTATATTCTTGTAATAAAAAAGTATCAAAATTTATTACGAAAAGAAAAATGGTATTATTACTAAAAATGTTGAACATACTATATTTTAATGTTGAAAATGTAATTAATATATTCAAGGAATTGAGTGATTTGGTGTATGATATAAAATATAATAGTTTTTTTATTCCTTTTTACTATCAAGTTGAGCAATATTATTGTTATTATGTAAAGAATTAGCTTTTGTAGTGTGTTTAAGAATGTGTTTGAAATTAAGAAGGAAAAATGACAAAAATAGTTGATTTGTCGGTTGGGTATCTCAATTTGTATAAGTTACCACTGACAGGACAGTTGGGTATTTCATATATATGATACTCAACTAACAATTAGGTATCTCATATTACAATTGGGTATCTCATCGGTTAAAATTGCCCAACTTTTTAAAAATTGGTCATTTTTATTAATTTTATATAAAAATATGTTAAATTTGTCGTCACCCGATTAAGAATGTATTCAGTGTTAATAAGATCTCAAAACAGCACAAAATTTTATTCTCTGAACTTTGCAGATTTTTAGATGTTTAAATATAGAATATAGCATGTCATTTCTAAAAAAAATAGCAGATTTTTTCCAAGAGAAAAACAGGGATCCATGTACTTTCTCTTTTTGCATTCCATGTACCGAAGGAATTAGCAGAACCAACAACAAATGATCCCCAAACTAACTAAAAAAGGGTTAAAAATCTAGTTTAATCCAGGCTTAAATGATCAAATCATGAAGACTTTGCAGGTTTGGCATCTTTATTTTGACTGTTGGACTTCAAAGTACCAGCAAGAAGTGCTTCTCTGCGGAACTGCTCAAGCCCTTCAACTTTAGCTCGAAGAAGCTCCACTTCTTTTGCTAACTCAATATCGTGCTGCCTCAGTTGCTAAAGACCACAATGTGCGAGGCTTCAGCAATAAATAAACACAAGGAATATGCCAAATGTATTGTGTACGCGAGAAGACTATCATGTCCAGTGTTCAAAACTATGCCAAAGAAAAGTTACCTCTATTTCTTGCTTACGGGCTTCCTCCTTTTTTGCTTCGGACCTAGCATTCCTTTGGACTTCAAAGACGATAGCAGCTCCTGCAACCTAAGTAAATATAACAAGATGATGTTAATCGCTTGATAGAGTTTGTCTGTGTAGCCTTCCTATTGAACTGATTTTTGATCACAGCGACCGAATAAGTTAACCAGCAAACTGGAGGTGTTGATTCTCATGGTAACTAAGGAATTTATTACTGTAATGTAGCGAGAAACAGTGCAGCTAAAGGCAAATTCAGTCATACAAAAATAGCTTTAGGAAGCCTTGCCCCCAAATTGCTTGAATTTTGTCGTGATGCCATTATAGTTTATAATACCTTGTTAACTTGGTAATCCTTAAAGGTATCCCATTCCAAAATAACATTGTAAATAATTAATATGACCATTGCTGCAGAAGTATATGATGGTTACCGTATATTTTTGTTTCAGATTAATAAGTGTAGGTAAAAAGGTAGGCATATTGATGTTTACCGAGAAGAGGAAGGCCTCCCCAATAAGGTCAGCAGCAGCTTGAACAGCTCTCTCTTCATTTAGAGGTCGAATTTCAACATTAGTTGCACGACCATAGATTCTTCTTTGCATTTTTGTAGTAAGCCGATGATTTGCCTGGTCCACCAAACATTAGTACTGATTTTCTGAAATTTACAAGTTAAAAACTAAACAAATTTGCAAAAGAGAAGAAAGACAACATTCTTGTCGTCTTTTTCTTTTAAAAACAACAAGAACAATTTATTGTCAAAGTCTCTAAGATTTACGTTAAATCAATAATTTGCGATAAGTAACATTTATTCAGTATGCTGAAAGTGGTAAGCGGTTAAAGGAAAATCAGTCATAAACAATATTTCAACGAAATAAATAACCACTACTACATCAGTCATAAAATGCAAGATCATGTATCATAAAAAGGTGCAAACCTTTAACAGCTTAAGTATATATGACGCAGCTAAGCATTCATGAACCCTAAGGGCCAGAAATACAGCCAAGACAATATATAAACACCATAAGCTACTCAAACTTACCATAAGATACAATTCATTTTTTTTGCTAGTTCATAAGATAAAATTCACACAGGAGGCTGACAAAGGAAGAACTGACTTGCCCTTTTAGTCACAATACATTGTAAGATTTAAACGTTTTTGCTTGCTACAACACCTATCATAAACGAACTAGCACTGTCTCCCAACTCCTCCATTGCTCCTTTAAACTCTAACTCCTTTCCAAATATATAGAAAGGCTCAAATTCATCCTGCAACCACCTAGTGAACAATCTTAGGTTATCATCCTTAGTTTTTTGATATCTTCAGAGATCAGAAACTCAGATAGTAAAAGGTAAAAATGCTGATTCGCAATCCTTGTTTAAAACAAAGCAGTTATGGGCCTAACAGCATACCAGATGTCATAAGAGATTCTGATGGCATAATAGTCCTAAAGTTCTTTGTTCATGATTTAAAAGGCTGCCACGATTTTCTTTAGAATAAAGCAGTAATTGCACACCGTCTGCCACAAGGGATTCTGAGGCAAAATAGTTGAAAAGTGTTTGTTCATGACTTAAAAGGACACTTTACACGAGACCCGCATGGGATGCCCTTGTATTGTAATACCATGGTCACAACCTCATAAGTATACAGTTTCATACTAAGATCAACTTGAAACTATGGCATGTCAATGAGGTATTTGCACAAGCATCTTTCGCATGAGTGGCCTGAGCTTTACACTATGTTTGCTAAGACAATTGAATAACTAAACTTTGAGAATTTAGCAATATCAGCCACTAAAGCATCAAGATCCATCACCGAATCAAACAATTTCACAACGTTAGTATCTTTAGGTAATGGGACTCTAATGAATATCCAACTCAAACTCCCTTTCCTTTGACAACCTAAATTTTTATTTATCTCACACCTATCCTAAACTTCCAGACTGTGTTTCTGGAGCCCGTTTCAAGTTTCAGTAACCAATTTGATGCTTCATCCCAAATTTATATTACACCCTCAAACTTTCCATTAGTAAAGCACCATAACAATTCTGTTTTAGCATTTTGTCCCCAAACTCCTTGCCCCAAGATTACCCAACTAGATAAATTTTTCCTCCCTCATCATTCTCATATACAAAAAATCGTCTCAACTCTCAAATCCATAAATCATCATAAATCAGGTAAACTTCAAGTTTAACCTCTTCTTCCTCAACCCTCTTAAAATGTCGATTTGAGCCTTTTGAACTTGAACTGCTATATTTAATCGGTACATTTGACCAGTTGCAATCAAAATAGCTAGATGATCATAATTTATTCGTTCAAAAATTGCACTCGATGTACTTGACTATTCTTACCCATCAATGCAAACAAGATTTACTAATTTTTAAATGATAACAAATAACAGTACACAACAATATCAATACTAAATAGACTACTACAATGCCACAGTAGAGAACTTTTGACCTAATTAACACAAACAGTCGTGCGCGTGCACATAGGCATTGACGGAACCAAAGGGGTTAACCTAGGCCACAGAACACTTGTCCTTAAAAAAACAAAATCAATCCCCTGCTGGCCTTAAAAAAATCAGCACAATTTTTTAAGTCCCGATTAACCTTCAAAAATTAACTATCAATTCTTTATAACCCCGGTATTTCGAAATCCTAGTTACACTTAATTAATATTAACTATCATTTCATTTTACCCTGGTCTTTCGGAATCCCGGGCACCGAACATTAAATATTAACTATCATTTTTTACTCCGGTCTTTTATAATCCTTGTTCCGTTACTAAATACGAGAAAAATCGAAACACTTGAAATCAAAAAATGAATCGAAAGTACCTGAGCGAAATTAATAATATGTTGACGAAACTTAGGATGATGACCAGCAGCAACTTTGAGTCTACTAGCAATAGGTTTGCTAAGTGTTCTCAAAGCAAGTGATCCTAGTTTAAACAAAGGGAGAACCATTGCTCTCCTTGCGTTATTTGTTATTGTATCCACTTTGTTTTACGTACAATATTATAGTTTGATTATTATTTTTATCTACCAAGTGTTCGATGATTTGTCGCTAACAAAATGTAGTAATAATCGTTTTTGTTAATGCGATAACGATGTATAGATGGGAGGGTTTCTTGACAAGAAAGGCAAGGAGTATGAGTAGGTAAGGGAGTTGAGGTTTATGATCATTCCAAAAACCCAAAAAGCCATATTTTTAATAAATTTTAAATTTATATTTGATTTTTACCGGGATAATTTGCACGCAATAAAAGAGTATTCAGCAAACTCTAATTAAAATCAAATAAAGTGATTGTTGAAAATGTAACATTAAATAGTGTTTTCGGTCTCAAAATAATACACAAATAAAGCTTAAAAAAAAGAAACCAACACTAACTCTGATTGATGTAGCGTGTGCTATACAAGTTTAAAAAATATAATAAATATAATGGGTCTTAACGCCACTTCGTGTAGGAAAAAATGACAAAAATAGCTGATTTTTGAAATTTTTTAACAAAAATAGTCATTCTGAAAAAAGTGGCCAATTTTGACTAATTGAATACTCCACTGTCAGTTGGGTATCCCAATTTGTATAAGATACTCCACTGGTAGTTGGGTATTTCATATATGGGATACTCCACTACCAGTTGGGTATCTTATATAAAGTGGATACTCCCCTGACAGTTGGGTATATCCCATCGGCTAAAATTGGCCAACTTTTCGGAAATTGGTTATTTTTGTCAATTTTGTGTAAAAATAAGCTAAATTTGTCATTCACCCTTCGTGTAGTGTTTTGTTCTATTTTTAAAACATTACACAATATCCCGTTGTAAAACCACATTTTGAAACATAATTTCTAGAAGTGACATTTTGAACATTTTTTATTGAAATAGCGATATTCTGGTACATTTCTCCTATAATACTGGGCTTAAATGCTTAACCTTAACCGGACCTCTAGCTAGTTTTTTGAGATTACCATCAAGCATAAGCTGCTAATATAATTTGTCATTCTAGGATCTCTTACTATTTTAATATGAAGATCTAAATTAATTTTTATGCTAAGATTGCTTCAAAAGAGTTTCATAATTTAGTTCTTATTAATGGCCATGCATCGAATAAAAATCACCAAAGCATATAATTCACATACCGGCCAAACTGTTTCACCCTGTGACTTATCAAATTTCAAATCCATGGCGCCACTATATGGCCACAAACAAAAACAATCCAAAATTTAACGGTGACGAAAACAAACTGTATTAATCTTGTTACACTTTAGTTCACGATGATTATGCTATTTTCCTACTTGCACCAGCCGCAGAGGCTACTTTACCTTGTCGACAGACATTTTCAGCCTCGGAGATTGCTGAGCTTCAAGAGACATCTAATCGCAACATTGAATGTAAATTTCTAGGCTCCTTGGATAGATACATAGGATGAACCATTTAAGTTCTCTGTTTAGGCCTCCAGATCTGTTGTGCTTGATTCTGATTTGGCTGCACTGTGTTTGCGTTGTTGGAACGTTGCTGTGCTTGATTCTGATTTGGCTGCCCTGTTTTTGCATTGTTGGAACGTTCTGTGTTTGCTTTGTTGGAATGTTGTTGTTCTTGATTCTGATTTGGCTGCCCTGTGTTCGCATTGTTGGAACATTGTGATGCTTGATTCTGATTTGGCTGCCCTGTTTTTGCATTGTTGGACCGTCCATTTTTCCTTGTATTGCCAGTCTGATGTGATGGTGATGGTACTGCTTTGTTTACCTGAGGACCACTCCGGTTGTAGTTTCTAGGCTTATTACGGTTTCTGACTGATGAACTTATCACATGTTGCAATAACTCCTCTCTAACAAGATTGGCAAAAAGAGTAGCCTGGTTATGATCATTTGATTGAAGTTTATTGCGGGTTGCTCGAAATGCACGTGCCATTTTTGTTAGATGTCTGCTGGTAACAGTCCTTGCAGTATTACCAGGCTGCTCAAAAGGATCCTCAACCTAAGAATAAATTTATAAAAATACCGGAAAAAGTTAAATCTGGAGGCCGAAATGTATCAGTTAAGGCTTTAAGCAGTTCATTATAGGATTTCATCTGTGGGAAACATGCCAGCAGGATATCTGCTAGTGTGTGTGTGTGTGTGTGTGTGTGTGAAAGAGAGAGAGAGAGAGAGAGAGAGAGAGAGAGAGAGAGAGAGAGAGAGAGAGACATAGAGTGCAAACGTCCTGGGCAGCCATGCCATGTTCCTTTCAATATCTTCCCACTTTCCAGTATAAGGGTTAATGCCTTGTTTTGAGGCCCTCGCATCGATGTTAGAGAACTGCAAAGATTATCAATATAAAAAAATCATTTTGTTACACCAAAATTAATTCCTGGCACTTTCACTGTACACATACATACTATGAAGTGCAAAGTATTTGTGCTTTTTAGCGGGTCATGGTTGCAATTACGGTATTCTTGTTACCCGCATCAGTTAATCGTACAGACATCTGAAGAATAAACTTGAATGCAGGCTGAAATAAAGAGTTCAATGGAAAAAATGTACCTTTGCAAAGAAAGAAATGAGCAGAGCAGATAAGGAACTTCCGTTACGCCTCCTAGATCTTTGAAACCTGTGTATGTTCACAGCACATGTTTCTTCAATTTGTTTCTCAGCATCAGTTCTCACACCTGAGTGCAACAATTAAGTATTATTTAGTGCAACTTATTAAAGATTTTGAACTGCTAAAATTTAAAAGAGGTTCTGTGTTTTAATGAAAACTAAATTGCAATGTACTCTTATCAGAGCAAATGAAGTTCAAGCAATAATGTTAATTAGGACCTACTCCCTCCGTCCCTCCCAATTGTTATCGTTTCTGAAAGAGTGTTCGGCACGCATTTTAAGATGCGGCATGCATTTTAAGATGAAGAGAAAGTATAGTTCTTTAACTTTTTTTAAAAATTTTATTTTTCTGAATAAAAGTTTAAACATTCTATTTTTATTCAGAAAAAAAAAATTTAAAAAAAGTTATAGAACTATACTTTCTATTCATCTTAAAATGCGTGCCGGACACTCTCCCAGAAACGATAACAATTGGGAGGGACGGAGGGAGTATTTAACTGTAATATAGTCATAAACCCCACGCACAGATTAATATCCTGTAATCTTCAATAGATGCAAGAAGTTTACATCACCGCCATACCATCTTCTTGATCTGTATATGGTTAATCAAACCCTCGTCATACGATGACTAAATCTTCTTAACTTCTGTAGGAAATGAGAATTCCAACATTAGCCATTTTTACTCGTCAACCCTTATTTGTAAATTGGTTTAGCTGCCAAATTACATTTGAAGGACTTCAACAACAGAAATCCCCAAAATTTTAATCAATTGGCTACCATATTGCTATGTTACTCGGACTCGGCTAGAAGTGTCCGACATGGACACGTGTCCAAGTATCGGACTCGGCAACATTATGAAAAATATATATGTTTTTGGCCTAAATTAAGTGTCCGAGTCTGAGTGTCCATGTCCAAGTGTCGAGTGTCCGACACGGGTACTCGAAGGTAAAATGAAGAGTCCGAGTAACATAGCCATATTGTGTATAATAAAAACCTAAAAGGTGGAACTACAGTTTGAACCTTAAAACCTAAAGTTCTCATATTTGAATTTCGATTCAACACTAATTATTGATTGCACTGTAAACAAATGTAACGCCATTCCACTTGTTGCCTTTCAATTTATACTTGATTATGTGTGCCATATATATGAGATTTCTAAACTCTGAAGCTAGAAGCAAATGTATTAATTTTTAAAAACATATCCCAGCCATTTTGAGAGGAATAATAAAGTTTATCTAGACTTGAAATTTTTAATATATATATATATATAATTATAATTATAACAAAGTGGTACCTGAAAGGTCATGTGCCAAATCTCCTGGATACAGATTTTTAGTAGGAGGAAGGATTGCAGGTACACATGTCTGCACAATATATATGAGAATTAGCCTCGATGGTAGTACTTCTGGTTTCCATTTTGAATTAAAATTAGAAATTACATATTTGACCAATAGTAAAACAAATTTATTAATGTCAAAAGGTTACAAAACATACAAATTCAGAAATATAGTACATTCATCCTAGACCAAAGCTCTAATACCATGTTGAGTTGAGTAACCAGTTGCTCTTAAACTGTAAGGTGTTAGAGGAAGACCCCAATTGGATCTTATATTATATTCTAACAGCAAGAATATGCTATCTAGGTAGTTCTTTTCCATTCTCCATGAATGTAATTGGTTTCAAGTTGCAATATCTTTTAATACTACAAAAATGTGTTCCTTCTAATCTTTGAAGAGCTTCAGATGACTTAAACAGTGATATAACTATTCACTTAATTAGGAATCAGTTATATTGTGAAAAACAAATATGAAAGACATGTCAAGGGACTGATATAACCTGAAAATGAAAGAGAACCAGTAAGGTGAGACAGTATGAATTTAAAGTTCCAGAGTCCGATTCATTTATCTCATGTGCTTTGGCCCATTCCTTGACCTGCACATAAATAAAACACATGTCAAAATGGTGTATATGATTCCCGAGACAGGCATCTCAAATTTGCTTTGGGGAAATACCAGCAAAACCACATCACGAAAGCGTTCATCAATCTCAGTTATCCAGAACAGCAACTTGGACTTCATTTGTCCATTCAGATTATTAATGCATATATCACAAGAGATGCGTTGAAGGTTGTGCTCCAACCTCAAGAAGGGTACTTTGGCATTACTTATTAATCTGAGCTTTCGCCATGTACCTGCAAACGACCCTTGTTAAAACCTAAAAAACACGGTACACTTCTAAGAGTCACTCATTTCAAAGTTCCCTTCATTACATTATATATTAATCGACATGCCAGTTGAGCATATAAACCAATATATCTCCATAAAATATGTGTACACAAGTAACAGACTAACATGTGCCATTTACCTTTTGGATCTAACGGTTTGACAAACCTCGAGTTTTGACAACCAGCAGGCTGCAAAGAGGGTGGCAATGAGAGTGGGGGGAGGGGTGAGAGAGGGGGAGTGAAAGGGGGAAAGGGAGGGGGAGAGGGAGAGAGAGAGAGAGAGAGAGAGAGAGATCATATGTACTTATTTTTAACATCTCCAACTTTTCAGAGAATGAATCGTCGAATAATGCTTTTAAGAGTTTCCAAGTCAAAATGAAACATCAAGCTCATTAACAATATATGACAACAATTTAGTGAACTCACCTACATGTTAAGCAGATTTCTAATAAGGAAGTAGATGCAACATGAGAAACATTACTGAATCATGATAGGAAAACTAAATATATTTATCTGCCTATCCATGTTTGAAGTGCCTATATACACACCAACACTGGAAGGTATGATCAGGTAGCTGACACCGGCAAACTTTGCAAGTATTTGTTGGAACTATTGTTTATGTATCTGCTAATCCATGTTTAAAGTGCCTCTATATACACACCAACACAAAAAGTGATGATTGGCTTTAATTCATATTGTAAGATGTCACAAAAGGCACCAATAATTTCACTGTAAGTGTACAGTGTCCGGTGTCCAGAGCTTGAAAAATATTACCTTTACTTCTAAGGGCATTTAGTACTTCTGTAAGAAAATCTTCCTTTTGTTTTCTCCAAGTATTCGAAATATGTGATCTTGTTAAAATTTCGACAGATAAATCTAAATCCCCACATCGGGTGAATAGATTAGAGACAAAGGAGCCAATCGGTTCCATCGTTGCACCTGTGCACAACAGTTCAGCTGTAAGTTCTTCGGCATAATGCCATTTTAAATTGAAAAAAGAAAAGAATAACCATATTCCGTCCTATAATGTAACAGATAAATATTTAACATACATAAATATTAACCATCATAAAATATCGATCTTAACACTTGACCCAATTTGGCATGCCTCTAATTATTCTATCTATGTTTGTGATGGCATGCCACCATTAAACAAACCTGTGGCAATAGGTAATTTCTGATGTAAGAGACCACAAAGGTAAAGTGTGAGCAAAATAGAATTTATTAAAGAACTTCAGTCCTCACCAATCTCATTTCATGTCTTAATCCAAAGATTAGCTTTGTTTCTGCTGGAATCAAGGATGTACATAATATGCTAGGGAGCTACTACTTGTTATAAAGCATTAATAATACCTCTAAGACTTTCCAGAGTCTGAACGGCATCTCCAACTTCTTGAATGATTTGAAATCTAACTGCCCAGTCATCGTTATTAGGTTTGATCAGAGAAAGAACATCCTGCAGAGTTTGCTCCACTCGATTGTACGAATTCATTTGCAAATACTGAAAGAATATTTATACCATCAGACAACACTAAAGATATCTGAAAGTCAGAAATGAACATTCTCTGCATTTATCAAGAAAAAGTATAAAATGATGCCAGAGAAAGAAATGCAAGTATTATCACATAACTGAATAATTTATTATTATTGTTTAAGAAAATACAACTGTAACTAAATTATTTAATTTAAGCTTTTAAGTAGGCAAATTCCGAAATTATATAAAGAATATAAAGCTCATTATGACGGCAGTAGAGCAATATAAGCATTATAGCATGCGTTTTTCCCGACTTAATCAATCCATAGTGTCTGGTCTAGCATACATGCATATGGAAACAGTGAAATTATTTCCATACACGCATGAAAATTAAGCAGATCCGAGATAAATTTGTGTGATGATTTCATTGTTTCAATGCTTCTGAAAGATGTAAATTGAAAAACTTTTAATTGGATGGGTCTAGGAAGATAAATTAGGACAAGGACTTGTACATGCTTGGTAGTTTGAATTACACTTTCATGGTCATTAGTAAATGGACACAGAATGTTTAGACAAGGAGAGCCAAAATACATTATAATCTTTTCCACCAATATATGAAAAATTACATCAAAAATTAATTCTGTTACATAAATTACCTTTCAACGCTACTCTAAAGGCTTTGTATTTAGAAATCTTTGAAGTATATTTGAAGTCTTAAAGGTTCAAAAAATCTCTCCACGCTTGTCACCAATATAACATGTATGATGCAGGACAATGTACTACAACAAAGATGAGATGATAAGAGAAGAATCAAATCAAAAATTATATGATATCCTAAACATAATCAATCAAATATTCTTAAGAAATTGCATATATTCCATGCATAACCAAAATACATGTAATGTTGTATAAGTATTAAACAAAACAATAACGAGCTTACAAACCAAAGTTCAAAAACTTGTGGAGTAATCTATTATCCAACAATGAGCAAACCATCCTGATATGGAACACGAAATTAAAAAATTGGTTTATATTTAATTTTTGTCATTAGTTGAGAACAATTTTGATTGTAATTTACTAGGTATTATTCATATTAAATGAATAGATTATTGAAAAAATATTCTAGATTATAGTAGTAGAATAATAAAAGGATTGGTTTATAGAATATTTTTACGTGGTGGCTAAGTTTGGGATTCACTTCTATATAAGATGTAATCTTTTATTAATAAGAAGACTTTATTTGATCAATGAATTATGGTTGTTGTGGGTTTGCACATGTGATCCAAACAAATATTTTTTCATCCTAACAAACATCGGTTGAGAAATCCTAAAGTCATTGGTTCTTCAACGGTTGAATCACCATAAATAGAGTGAGTTTTGAGCGATTAATCCACAATTATTTATCTTTTTATTGTATTTTTATTCTTGCCCTGCATCAAAGTGGTAACAGAGTCACTATTCACCTAAACCTTTTATCAAACACTTTCCCTACAATTTACCCAAAGAAAAAATGTTATTGTTCACAGTATCTAATCATTGACTGTTCATCCAACACTATTCACAATATTGTCCATCGGCACTTCCCCATCAATTTAACTTCGTTATGTTGCCTTTCACGCATCGAATCTTAACAAACTTTCATTAATTTATTGTGAAAACTAAATATGTCTTTGACACATGGACTTGCGCTAGCTTTAATCAGTGGTTGGGGTTCCTGAGTAACCCTGTCTTTCATTCATGATAATATCGCTCCATGATTGCCAAGTAATTAACATTCAAATTCACCAACAAATAGCTTATAAATAACGAATATCACTTTTAACATCAACCATCAATGTCCAATGAGTATCAATTTCTTGAATTTTAATTAAAATCAACATAGAACAATAAAATGTATAAATAGATAGATACATGGTGGAGATAAATTAGGAGAATGATTTATACCTTGAATAGAGAATCTGTCTTGAAATCAAAACATCAAGATAACTCTGGTTGTTTGCTAATTTTGGGTTCCAATCGAATTAAGGATTGCTTTTTTTATTGTTGTTAAAAAACGGCAACACGGATTTTGATATCGAAGAGGCGATAGAGAATTGTCGAATACTTATAGTTTTAGAATTTAGAGTTTAACAGTTGTGATCTAGTAGGCTCCCGGTGATTTGGTTGGGCCTATTAAGGTAAAATTGGGCGAGTCGGGAATATTTTAGTATTATATGAAAAACAGTTTCTTCTTTAAAAAATTTGAGTAGACGGAAAAAATGTGAACTTTGCTATTTTTCTTGTTTTAAGTCTTTCACAATTCTTAACCTCACCCAAAAAAAATCGTGAAAGACTTAAAAAAGAAGAATAACAAAGTTCACATTTTTTCATTTATTCAAACTTCAAAAAAATTCATATAATATTAAAATATACCCGTCTCGCCCAATTTTACCTTAATAGACCCAACCAAATCACCAGGGAGCCCACTAAATGACAACCATAAAACCCTAAATTCTAATACTAAAAGAAATTGACAACTTCTTTACTGCCTCCTCGGTATCAATATGCGTGTTGCCCCTTTCTAAAAACAATAAAAAAAAAATTCAATTTGATTGGAACCTAAAATTTGGCAAACAATCAGAGTTATCTTGATGTTTTTTAGTTGAAGACAATTCTCTCTTTAAGGTATAAATCATTCTCCTCATTTATCTTCATGGATCTATCTAATTTAAACTTTTTAATGTTCCATCTTTCTTTTACATGTTTTTTAGCATCATTTCCTACACCTTTTTCATTGTATGTACGTGATAAAACCATCATTCACAGAAATCTATCTTAGATCTGCCTGATTCCGATGACTGTGTATAGAAATAATTTTACTTTGTCCATACACATGTATGCTCGAGTAGCAATTTTGGATTGATTTAATCGGGACAAACGCACCTTAGATTCTTATATTGCTCTACTACCATCATAACGAGATATTATTTTTTCGTAATAATTTACTTACCTAAAATCATAATTTAGATTTTTCAACAGTGCGAACCTTTTTTAAACAGAGGGAGTTGATAAATATTAATCTCTGTAAACCTTAGCAGTTGTACTCAAGAAGAAACACCTTTATGTAAAGATTACGAAAGAACACCGTCATAACATTTTTTAAGTAAATAATTAATCCTTTTTGTTGTGAAATTTTGAATCTAAATAAAATCCTATGTAAGATTCTATGGTGTTCAATTCTTCATGGAACATTGGTCTATAAATATATATTCTATAGACTTGTATATCAGTTTTGGACTTTAGTTTATTCTACTAATATGTCTTATTTCTCAATATTTATATTAAACATTGTACATATATTTCTTTATGTTTCACTAGGCACCAACTCGAGACAATATTCACGTGGAGTTCGGAGTAAAGGCAAACTGGGCACCAACTCGTGTCGCGGAGTGAACATATGAGCACGTCTCTGGGATATGAGATATCAGTAGATCATTATTGCTATTGTATTATTGAATATTTTTACATTCTATTTCTTGTACTGGATAATCGAGGAAGAAATTGATATCTTGTACTTCAGTAGTGATTTGAGTTTAGCTAGTATAGTTTGGTGTAAGAGACCCATTTTGTACCCACTTTATTTCCTACCCGGCTTTATTTTTGAGTTATTTTGGATTGTTGTACCAATTTGTTAGATATTGTCAACTGTTTTGAGAATATTTATATTCTTTTACTATACTCATTGATAAATTATGTGATAGTAAGACATGATCCCCTCTATCGATTTAAATTTCATTTTAAAATATATTAGTATCGGGTATTTGGCTAATTTTTATTAGCTCCGTTTCATAAGTAATCAAAGATAAAGTGGGAAGAGTGCTGAGTGGCCCTTAGTTGCGCTCTACCTTGGTGGATTTAATTATTTTGAGAATTCTTTTAGTTGGTTGAAGACTTTATTAGTATCATAATTATTTATGCATTAAACTTTTATCCAAATGTTTGGGTTTTTTTTATTAGAGCTTAATATGATTTGAAGTTAATTCAGTTGTGTAGCCTTAGCATTTTAATAGCAGGGTGTTACACAAAGTGTGTGTTGAATTAGGTCTGAAAAATAGTTGGGGCTAAAAAACGAATTCCTTTGGACTTCAAAGATGATAGCAGCTGCGGCATCCTAGGAAATATTACAAGATGATTTGATAGAGTTTGTATGTGTAGTCTACCACCTACTGAACTGATTTTCGATTTTGCGACCGAATGAGCTAACCACCAAACTAATGCTCTGATTGTATCTAATAACTGAGGAAATGGTGCAGCTGGAGTCAAATTCAGTAACGGAAAAAATAAGCTTTACGTAGCCTTGACCCCAAATTGTTTGAACCTTTCCGAGGTTCCATTACAGTTTATAATACCTTGTTACCCAAGTAATATCTACAGGTTTCGCATTCCAAAATAACATTGCAAATTATTTATATGACCTCCTAGATAGTAGCTGAAGATGTTTATGCAGTTACTAATTTATTTATTTCAGAATAATTGAATGTAGGTAAAAAGGTAGGTAATACTGATGTTTACCGTAAAGAGGAAGCCCCCCTAATAAGGTCAGCAGCAGCTTGAACAGCTCTTTCTTCATTTACAGTTTAAATTTGAACATTGGTTGCACTACCATAGACTGTTCTTTTCACTGTTGTAGTACGCCGATGATTTTCCTGGTCCACCAAACACAAGTATCGATTTTCCGATATCTATAATTAAAGAAAAGGCGAATAAAAAGAATAAGAAGAAAGACTACATTCTTGTTATCTTTTCCATTTCAAAACAATAATAAAATTCATTGTCCTCAGATTCATGTTTAAGCAAGAAATTTCAACAAGTAACATAAATTTAGCTTGCTGAAAGTGGTTTACAAGTTGTAAAAGGAAAATCACTTAAATATAATACTTCAATATAATAAATAATTAACCACTACTTAAACTGTACCAATTATCAGAGGACCTTAAGATGACAGTTATACTGTATTTCTCCATAAACACAGAAACCCAGACAATTATACAATTTAAGTTGTTTAAGCCAATTAGATAGGCATTTGTAAGAGACACATTTTACACAAAATGTTACCCTGCATAGCCATAATTGTTGTCTATATGTTTCCCATCACATTATGTAATGGGAAATCGTCAGATATAAGTTTGGAGCTTCCCTCAAAGTAATAATGTAAGGATCATGTAAATAGAAGCTTTAAACTTTTTACTGCATAATTATACACGAAGCACAAATAAGTAGCTGTGAACCCTAGAGGCCAGAAACATAGCCAAGACAGTGAACAAACATCATATGCTACACGAACTAGTATAAAATATAACACAACTTATCAAAAAAATGAGATAACACATACAGGAAGCTAGAAAAATGAACAACTTTTTTAAAAGTTTTCACTGTCTAGAGCACTTGTCATAAACAAAATGGCATTGTCTTCCAACTCCTCTGATACTCTGTAAAACCGTTCCTCTGAATACATAAAACGTCTCAAATTGATCCAACAAACAAAACTGCCTAAAGCACGACCAACAATGTAGAAGATGGTATTTATAATTCAGTATCCCTGTATAATGGAAGTCATGCTGTATAATTGATACAGTTTCCCTAGATAGATGAATAATATTTTATCTTAGTTTATATAGAATCATACAAAGTTAATACTGAATATTTGTTACTTATTAGAAAATATTCTCTTGTCTGCACACAGCGAATATAAAAATATCATCTTCAATGAATGATATACAAAATTCTGATTTCCACATTGCATCGCAGCTACATTTAAGAACTAAAAAAATCATTATTACTCTCAACCTTATTTTACTCATGTCAGGTCCTCAAGAAAACACATCAGATTCTACAGTCTCTAAAAAATATTTCAGGGGGTTCATCTGCCTACAAAACCCTACTGATACTTCTTATACTGATTTTGAAAATCAAAACTATCTCCAAATAACCATTTACAAAATGAGCGGCCAAAATTATCTTGAATGGTCACAATTTGTCGAAATGTACCTCAGGGGTGTGGGGGTTATTAGGCTATTTGAGCGGATCTGTAATTGCTCCAAATAATGCAGACCCTTCAATGCAAAGTGGGAATCTGAAAACTAGTTATGGCCACGTTAATTAACTTGATGGAGGTAGTTAATTAACCTCAGGGGTCGTGTCGTGTCAACACGGGTACGGAGGGGTCTAGAGGCAAGTCCGAGCATCACAGGCTAAAACATATTTGTTTTTTCAAGAAGCATACTCCGAGAACTCCACACAAGTTCTTAAACTCTAATCCAAACTGCAAGATCAACACGTCAAAAGTCTCTCACGGTTACCTAATTCTACAACATTCTTTATAGATGTGGCATGAAATCGACATGTTCTTATGATGCATATTACTAAACAAATGCTTTGTCATAATAGACTTTTTGATTTCCTTCATGGCCTAAACCGTAAACTTGATGAGGTTCGTGGCCACTTGATGGGAAACAGTCTTCTTTCTTCGGTTTGAGAAGCATCTGCTGAAGTCTGTAGGGAGGAGAGACGCGAGAGAGTCATGTTAGGATCTTTAGTTGTTGATACAGATCAATCTGCTATTGCTACTCATCATACTAATATTGTCAAGAACGACCCGTGCACTCAGTGCAGCACGGGTGGTCATACAAAAGGAAACTTTTTCGGGTTATCTATGGCAAGCCAAGTGACTGAAAACCTTGCTCATCTAACATGCATTCTATTGGATGTAAGCCTCCTGCAACTAACCAGACTCCTTCCGGTAGTAAAGCTCTCGTTGCTGCTACCTCAACCGAGTCTTATTCCTTCTCTGAAGCTCAGATAAGCTGATAAACCAACTCCGTCAACTGCTCAATGCTTCCTCCACTCCACCAGCTGCACTAGATCTTTCCAATAGTTGAGATAACACGTAATTCCGCTTCCCTCACGACTCAAAATTCTTCTTGAATTATGAACTCAAGTGCTTCAATCCACATGCCTCCAAACTAAGACACCATGGTGTATCTTCACTTTAAACTATAAACTAAAGACACCATAGTGTACACTATATACACAACAAAATGACTATAAACTATAAATTATGAGTTATGGTGTTTATAGTGTATCTTCATAAATATCGAAGGCACCAAAGTGTATCTTCACTGTGCTGAAAATGACGGACCTAGGACAAGTTAAGACTATAAACTATGTTTGCTAAGACAATTGAGCAATTGACCTTTGACAATTTAGCATAATCAGCAACCAGACCATCCAAACTGATCCATCACAACAATAAATGGATTCCATAACGACAGTATCTTCAAGTGATAAAACTCAAGGTACCTCCCCTACCAAAGTACTCTACAATTCAAGTTCCCTTCTCTTTGCCCAACAACAGAATAATTGCGTTAATGATACCTATCCTTAAATTCATGAAATGTTCCTCGAACCCTGTTGTTATAACGGAAGCAAAAAAGATTATAATAAACGTAAAGAAAATAACACAAATCGGCAGAAGAGAAAAGTTTTATTGATCTTAAGGATACAGATTACAACATACATTTAGGTTATGCCGATACAGATTACAGAATACATGTTTAGATTATACCCTAGGGCCATGTTTGTTTCATGGGATTATAATCCCGGGATAATAATCCGGGGATTACTAATCCCATCAAAATTAGTCTTATGGATTAAATAATCCTCTCCTAAGTTTGTTTGGAAGGATTAAGTGTAGGATTGTAATATAATCCTTTAAAATTTTATCGTATGTTTGTTTTGAGGGATAGTACTAGCGATTGGAATATAGTCCTTTAAATTTTCCAATCCTATGTTTGTTTCATACGGGATAACAATGAGGGGATTATAATCCTTTAAAAAATGACTTGTAGAAGGCGATAAAACAAAACCTCCTCCCACCAAGTATTAGAATGGATTATAGTCCTATCATCTACTCCAACAAAACAAACATGATAAAAGATAATTTAAAAGATTATAATCCTTGGATAACTCTTCACTAATTTTTTACAAAACAAACATGGGATTGGAAAATTTAAAGGATTATAATCCTATCCCCTACTTAATACCATTAAACAAACATGGCCTAGAGGGTTTATATAGTACTCTCTAGGTGGTTACTGGAAAAGTCCGGAAAAATAGGCCCCAAACAGATAACCCTCTGAAACCAGATTCAAGGCATATTCTAACACCTGTCTCGACTGTCAGGCATCGATATGATGCTTCATCCCAATTTCAGATAACAATACCCTTGACCTTTCTGTGGTCATACACTATAACTATATTGCTCAAGGAATAGTATCAGATAAATCTTAATCTCTTGGCCCAATATTGCACAGCTTGAAAATTCTTTCCTCCATCGTCATTTCCATATTCGCAAAATCATCTCAACCCCGTATTTTTCAACTAAACTACCAGCAACCAAATTCAGAGTATAAAGCTAATCCACATTCCCAAATATGGAGTATAAACTTAATCCACATTCTACAAGTCTTTTGTTGACTTGTACATCGGACCCTTCGCGATCAAAATAGCCACAGAATCAGAATTCTTCTGAACAGAAACATGCAATTCTCTTGTTTTACAGTTTTAACAGATTCTCCTATTTTGTTAAACTAAACAGCTACGCACGCAATGGTATAAAAAAGGACCATCTCTATCAAAAGTGTGTTTGATTACACCCCGTTTGATAAGCTACTATTCAACTGTATTAACACTGAGTCACATCCACTAGGTGTTCGACGAGTTGTCGCTGTCAAAACACAGTCATCGCCTTTTTAATAACAAATTACGAGGAGGGTTTATGTAGTAGTATGTAATGATAGTTATGCAATGGAAGGGCTTTAACTAAATTATAAGTATTTCATTTTCAAGCATGTACAATTCATATTCTTCATTTATTACAAATTTGTTCAAGCAAATGGTCGGGTTTGATTAATTGAAGGAAAATGCTAGGTACCCCAAAAATTCTCCAAAAAATTTCCCAAATGGTGATGTGTCACTTGAATAATGGTAAACCCAATAACAATATGGGACCCGCGTGTATACATATGTGCCCACAAATTAAAAGTTGATATGTGTCGTGCCAAGTCATTTTGGGAAAATTTGGGTAAAAAAATTGGGGTACCTAGTATTACTCTTAATTTTATCTCATTTAAACTCTCAATGATATCAAGGTTGTATTCATGTACTATTGACAATTTTTAAAGTTGATAAAAATAGTTTAACACAATAAGTTTCATTCATTCTAATCAAAACTATATTTGAAGCTGAAAAATTTGAAGACTTTACTAGTAGTAACTCTACGGGCTGGACAGGCTACTTTCCATTGATAGGTTCACTTGATAACCATTTCCTAAATCAAGCTGAACGAAGATTATTAAATATACACGGGTTCGAACCTTGTAAAAGATAAGGCGGGCGACTAGCCAAAAAAACACTTCTAGTCCTGAGAGGCAACCCTCCATGACCAAAGTCGGGGTTCAGTTCCTCGCTCTCCTCCCTTAAAACAGCTGTATATAACTAATAACTCATCAAAAAAATGAGGGTATAAATTTAAATTAAACAACAACGCCAACTACAAAAATCTGTTTAAATTTGTATAGCTTTTAATATAAAATTTGTTAAGCTCTTTCAAACTGGTACTGAAATGTAATATTTAACGTTTAAACATTGCCAGCAAAGAGATAATTCTGCAATAAATAGGCAATAATGAAATGCATTTTAACTCTAATGTTTTGGCCTCCAAACCTGTTGTGCCTGATTATGATTAGACCACACTGGTCTGTTCTTATTCGCATTTTTTGAACGTCCATTATTCTTTGAATTGCGAGTTTGATGTGATGCTCTGTCGACCTGTGGACGACTCAGGTTGTAGCTTCCAGTCTCTTTAGGGTTTCTGACTTTTGATCTTGTCCGTGGTGACAATCGGTCTTGTCTAATTAGTGTAGCAAAGAGAGTAGCCTGGTTATGCCCTGTTGCTGCAAGTATATCGTGTGTTGCTCGAATTGCCTCTGCCGTTCTTGTCAGATGGATGTTGGTTACGGTCCTTGCAGTATTAGCAGGCTGCTCAAAAGGGTCCTCAACCTAAGAATCGATTTACAAAAACTGAAAAAAATTAGATCTGGAGGTAGAAATGATTTTATTAAGGCTTTAAGCAGTAGTCGGGTCCCTAAATGAGATACATGCCAGCAGGGAATATCTGTGTGCGTGTGTGTGAGAGGGAGGGAGGGAAGGAGAGAGGGGGGGGGAGAAAGGAGACCAAGATAACATACATAGAGTGCATATTTTCTGGGCAACCATGCCATGTTGCTCCCAATATCTTCCCACTGTCCAGAGTAAGGATTAATGCCTTGTACTAGGGCCCTCTCATCAATGTCAGAGAACTTCAAAAAAGGAATATACAAAAATTATTATGCTACACCAAAATTAATTCATGGCACTTTCACTGTACCCACACATCAATATTGTGAAGTGCAACGTCTTTGTGCTTTTCGGCAGACCATGGTAGTATACTTGTAAAGTATTATTGCTACCACAGCAGTCTTCATTGGGGATAAAACAATTCACGAGTATAATAGAGAAAATGTAAAAATACCTTTGCAAAGAATGATATGAGCAGATCGGTTAAAGAACTTCGGTTTATCTTCCTAGACCTACGAAACCTGTCCATGCTAAGAGCAAATGTTTCTTCAATTTGTTTCTCAGCATCAGTTCTCACACCTGAGTGCAGACAATAAAAGTATCATTCTGTGCAACTTAATTTGGATTTTAAACTGCTAGATTCTAAAAGAGGGTCATGTTTTGGGGGAAAACTATCTTGCAATGTTTCTTATCAAAGCAAACGAAGTACTATATCTATAATTAGTTAGAACCTTATGTTCATGTAAAATAGTCCTAAACCCCACACACAGATCAATATTTTGTAATCTACAAGATTGCAAGAAGTTTACATCATCGTCGTGCTAGCTTTTTAATCTGTATATGTTTTCATCAAACCCTCTTCCTATGATGACTAAATCTTCCTTACTCTTGTAGCAAATTATAAATCAAACATCAGCCATTTTTATTCATGTCCGTACATCTGTAAATTGGAATAGCTTGCACTTCAATCTTTAAGGACTTTCAGCAACATAAATAATGCAAATTTCAAGCAATTGAATTCCATAATACGTACAATAAAACCTAAAAGGTGGAACTACAATTCAAATCCCTGAGATTAGGGTTTAAGCTCAACCTCAGTCTCTTATATATAAAGTTCATCTCAACACACTTGCTATAAAGTGAACCAATGTACCGTTTAATTATATGTGTTACATATATATGAGATCTCTGAGCTTTAAAGTTTAAAGCAGATGTATTAGTACTTAAATAATTTTACCCGCCCGAAAGGAAAAAGAGAGTTTAGCAGTGCACATGATATTTTTTGAAATATATAGGTGCATCTATATTTCAAAAATTTCATGTGCATATATATATATATATATATATATATATATATTTTACCTCCGAACATTTTAAGTTATAACTCTAACAAAACTGGTACCTGAAAGGTCATGTGCCAAATCTCCTGGATAGAGATCTTTTAGAGGAGGTAGAATTGCCGGTACACATGTCTGCACGATATATATATATATACACACACATAAGAATAAGCCTGGAAGTAGTAATTCTGGTTTCCGTTTTGAATTGAACTTAAAAAATTCATGTTTGAACCGGACAGAAAACAATAATAGATACATATACTATAAACACGAGTCATGACGACAATCTTCTCATTTTGAGCAAATAAAGAACATGGAAAATTATGTACAAAAGGCTAAATAATACACGCGCAAGAAAATGGTACATACTAAGTTGTTTTTTCCTTTCTCCATGCATGTAACTGGTTTTGAGTTACGATATTTTTAAATAATAGAACAGGTGTCCCTTCTAATTTCTGAAGAGCTTAGGGGGGGGGGGGTTTACTAGTGATATAGCTATCACTAAGTTGATAATAAGTAATGGTGTGAAAAACAAATATTCAACACATATGAAAGAGACTGAGATGACCTGAAAATGAAAGATAACCAGCAAGGTGAGACTATATGAATGCAAAGCCCCAGACTCTGATTCGTTTATATCGTGTGCTATTGCCCATTCCTTGACCTACATATAAGACACATTTTAAAATATTGTATATGATTCCAGAGGCAGGCATCTAAAATTTGGCTGGGAAATACCAGCAAAACTATTTCATGGAAGCGTCTATCGATCTCATTGATCCAGAATAGCAACTTGGCCTTCATATGACCAATCAGATTATTGATGGAGATGTCAACAGAGATTTGAAGGTTGTGCTCCAATTTCAAGAAGGGTATTCTAGCATTGTTGACGAACCTGAGCTTACGCCATGTACCTACAAACACGACTTGTTAATACTTAAAAAAACAGGTACGCTTCTATGAGTATCATATTTCATAGTCAGCTCATAACTTTATAATGAATCGTCATACCAATTTTACATATATACGCAACAAATATATTTTCATAAAATATGCGTACACAGGTAACATGTGCCATTTACCTTTTGATCTATTGGTACAACTAAATCCATTGAATCATGGTACTATATCTATCCTTTTCGAAAAACTATTCTTTAAAATTCATGCCAATCCATGATCGAAATGTCTATAAATTTACACTGACACAGGAAACAAGGATCAGGTAAATCACATCAGCAAATTTTGGTAGTATTTGTAAGAATGGGGAAACTATTAATTGGATATCAATTGTCTATGATTCATAGTGAGATTTCACAAGGGACAACAATAATTTCACAGCATGCGTAGTGTCCAGGACTTAAAAAATATTACCTTCACTCCTAAGAGTTTCCAGTAAATCTGCTAGTAAACTCTCCTTCTGCTTTCTCCCAGCATAAGTAATATACGAACCACTGAGTATCTGGATAGATATATCCAGATCCCCCCGTCTTGTGAAAAGATTAGAAACAAAAGAGCCATACGGCTCTACCGTCGCACCTGTGTGCACCAGTTAAGCTGTGAGTTCTTTTTGGCACAACGCCATTTCAATTGAAAAAAACATATTTCTAAATTCTGTCCAATTAAGCATAAATTAAAAATAAATATATGAACCATCATAGAGTATCTTAACACTTGACCCAAATTAGCATTGCCTTTATTACTTTATATATGTTTGTGATGGCATGTCATTAGGACACAAGCCTGTGCCAATTGGTAATTTCAGAACTAAGAGATCACAAAGGTAAAGTCCGAGTGAGACAGAATTTATCAACACTTTGCCGGGAAAAACTTCAGTCTTAATATGACGATTAGTTTTGTTCATGCACGAAACAGGGATTCACATAATATGCTAGGGAACTACTTGTAATAGTGCATTATCACCTCTAAGGCTTTCCACAGATTCAACGGCATCTCGAACTTCTTGAAAGATATGAAATCTCACTGCCCAATCATCGTCCTTAGGTTTGATCAGAATAAGAATCCTCTGCAAAGTTTTCTCCACTAGACTGTAGGAATTCATTATACTAAAAAAGTCCAAATACCATCAGACAAGACTAAAGATATCTGTAAATCAAAATGAACATTCTTTTCATATATCAAAAACAAGTATAGCATGATGCTGAGAAAGAAATAAAAACATTACCAGATAATTAATTTATGATTTAAAATTATTAGTTAAAAATTGACTACTGTAGTTAAATAATCTAATTTTAGCTTTTAGGCAAGTAAATTATAATGAAGAATTTGTATCTCCTTAGGAAATTAACGTGCATTTGTCCAGATTTAATTAATACAATAGCCAGTCTAGCAGTTGTGCATATGGAAAGAATGAAATTACTTCCATACACGTGTAGAAGCAAGCAGATCCAAGCTAGATCTGAATGAACGATGATTTGATGTAATTATTGCCGTGCAGTGACAAAGGTGTAAGAACTTGTTGGGTTTCAGGCACATTAACGCAGCGGAAAATTAAAATTTAAAACGAGTGACCGAAACCCCAATACAATATATGCGGAAACAATTAAGTCAGAGATCTGGATTCTTACCGAGTGATTGAAATGGAGAAACAAAACGAAGAAAGAAAGGAGAAAGATCCACGAATCCCAACGTATCCGGTTCGCACGATGTACACTTCTACGGTATCCACACGAATGCCTAACGCCTGAGAATCGTCCTTCAATCAACAAAGGACCTTTCTCTTCTTTCCCAAATATCCCTTTTATGAGCGGCTAGTTTTCCTTTCTTCTATCTGATTGATATACTATGACAACGAGATATATTGTTTATATAGTATATACAGGCATCAAAACCCTAGTCTTATGTAAGTAACTTAATAAATCCAAAATTATATATATTTGTAGATATATAAATATTATATATATAGGCTCTTGTTGAAATGAGAAACCCCACGAATGCGAGAATTGAGATCTAATCTCAGCCACACAATTTTTATCCCTACATTAAATCTCAACCACCCATTTCATATTTTATATTTTATTTTTTATCTTTAATCTCTCATCCAACACTCTCTCTACCCACCCCTAGCTCACCAGCCCCCACCGGCCTCCGCCACCAACCACTGGCCATCACCGTCGCCGGAAAAAGCACCGGATCTAAGATCTCCCCTCCCTCTCTCTCTACACCGCCATCGATCACCATTACACCGCCTTCAACTCCGGCTACACATCTATGTCACCTTCGCTATCATCAACACTTCCTTCAAATCAAGATCGTATGCTCCAATTAAATCGTTGACGATGTTGAGGACGAAAGAGATTAATGTGCGGGAATCCTGTAGCGATCGAGACGCCATTAAAGCTATGCTCGAGCTTCAAACGGAGGCGATTTACTGATTTTCCGTTCAGATCTGAGGATTCTTGGTGATTCAGTTTGATATTCGGTGATTTTCTGGTTGATTGCAAAGATTAATCGTATATGACGAACATGTGTGATTGTGGTGTGGTGGTTATGATAGTTTGATTTAGTGAATTATGTGTTTAATTGTAGTGATTTTTCTTCGACGGTGGTAATTTTTTTTGTTCTGGTGGTCAGAGCATGGCTGGATATAGTTGCAGTGGTGGTGATTTTTGTTTTTTGGGGGTGACTTAGTTTTCCGATGGTAATTTTTAGTTTGGTGGTGGTCATTTTATATTTCCGATGGTGATTTTCTGGTGGTGGCCGGAAATGGTGGTCTCGAAGGTGGCGGTTGGAGATGGGAGGGGTAGTGCTATAACAATTGCAATGATAAACAGTTAAATCACCAGCATAAATGATATAATCACTAGTTAACATTTCAAAGGGATTCTCATTAGAACGCGACCATATATATATATATAAAAAGTTATAAACACACAGACATACAGATATTAGATACATGTGGGCAAAAACTAAATGAAGACCACTTAAATTCATATTTTTTAATTAAAACTCACCGAGATGTTTTATGTGTGTGACCCTAGTTCATTATGACGTTGACAATAATTTTAATATCGAATATAGAAATTACAAAAATGAGTAGTGTATCATTGCAACCCAAATAAAGATTAACATTTTTACAATGTGACTTAATCCTTTTACTTTTAACATTTTAGCTTAAACTCGAGATGCGACTTATGTCATTATCTTCAGTATTTAATCTCTATTTTTTTATCAGTTACTACATTATTAATATAAATTAACATTTGAGCACAACCACCCATTTCATAGTCTTACTCGGTCAACAGGCATCTTGATCATTCATATTTCTTAGACTATTCACCAGTTCATGTATTAGGACGGTTAAAACTAGTTATTGCATAATCAAGAACATAATGTCAACTAATACAAAATAAAATGACTCTAGGGCATAAACATAAACTTGAAGAACTAAAGCTCAGACACATCTTATCGAATGTTATCGAAAGACAAACATAAAAAAGCTTTGATTTGATAGGTCGGAGAAGATAGAAAAAAGATTACCAAGCGAGAGTTTGTCTTCAAAATCTACCTCGAGACTGATTGTTAGCCAATTATGAATGCCAACTGAATTAAAGATAATTTTTTTTATAAGAAACAAGAAATTGTTGTTGAGAAAAGGGCTGCAATAACATCAAGGAGGCGACCAAGATATTTTCCAATACTACAAGCAAAAAAATCTTGGAGTTTACGATAGTGATATGGTCGATTCCTCGGTGATTTGGCTGTGATTTGGTTAAGCCGGTTAATGCGAAATAGGATGATTTGGGTATCATTTAGTATTTTATAATAAACGTATCTTTCATGTTCAAACTTGAACGCCGGAAAAAAGGTGAATTTGGTTATTCTACTTGTTTTAAGTCTTGTTCATTTTTTCATTGTGGACAAGGTAAATTTAAAAAAAAAATTATACACTCACACGCACATTTGTCTCTAGTGACACCCGCGGAGTAAGAAATTAAAATATTAATTTTTATGTATTTTATATTTTTTTACTTTTGTATATGAAATATATGACCAAAGATAGTAACGACGAACTAACTGCCATTTATATATTTAATTATTTCACATAGTCTATTCAAGTATAGGACTAAGTGTAATATACGCAATATACAAATTATTTTCCTAAAATTTAGTTAACTTCGTCCAAATTGTATCCCACCAAAAATAAAAGTATTTCTTAACTAACTATTGGGTAAATCATAAACACATTTTTGTTTATCGAAAATAATTCAGACCTTTTTAATAACTTCAAATACATCTATAGTTCTAAAAAATTAATTTTCAACACTCCCTCTCGATTAAAAGTTGAAATTTTTTTATGAAGCACTTTTCTCATTCAATCATGATCTCATCACCTTCAACTTTTGTTACTTGATGTTATTTTTCCAACATTTATTGTTTAGTTTTTTCGAACATTAGAGCACTTATCTCAAGTGTTACACATGGCCGAGGACAGGTAAAAAAAATTATATAACCAAACCCAATTTATTTAGTATGTGAAATCTTCACCCATTATTAAATAAATTGTTTCACAACTAACCCTATAATATGAAGATCGCACTGGGTCAGAGGTCGGGATATTTAGGTCAACAGATTAAATGTTTAAAAAAATAAGTCAAATTATATCTAAAACATAGAAAGGCCGCATTGTATGACAAAAAATATTGATAGAATGTCTACTTTGATGTGTAAGACAATTTAGGTGTACAGTAAGCTTAGTTTATGGTATGATGATATAAAGACATTACCTAGTAGTTATGCATAATAACCAAAGATTATTAAACAACCATTATTCTTAGAAAATAAAGAAATAAATCCAACACATGTTTACAATGCATCTTAATATTATAGTCGAAAGTATTTATGTACGGAGTTGGGTTTATTTAGGTGAAATATAGTTCGACCCGTGTCTAACCCAATTGAACATGTCAATATTTGTAAATTGTAACCAATTAATATTCAATTTATAAGATATCAGTTTAAATAAGTCCAAAAAGGGATAGTCTAGTTCGGTTTAATAAAACTCATGAACGGCCCTAGACTTCTCTTTATGGGGCACAGTGCACTTCTCACTCATAGTTCTAAATCAAAGTCTCTTTAAAGCCACCCGTGCCATAATTTCCTTCTCACTATTGTCATGCCGATCATAGGTCTAGTGCCTAGGCCTTGAGCAAAACCGATCTGAAACTAAAATTTGGTATTTCAGGTATTCGGTCTATTAGTTCCGACCGAATTATATTTCAATTTGGCTCGGTTCGTTTTTTATAGACCCGGGTCCCGACAATTTTGGACACGACACGACTTACACGATACGAAACGACAAGAAAATTTAGTGTTTGTGTTTGCCTTTTTAGTACACGCCACAAAAATACACAAACACGAAAGTACACGATCGAGATTTAGTGTCGATTTTGTGTTTTGCCTTCAAGTATACGACATGAATAAATATTATATTTAAATATTAATATTTATAATGAATATATGTATATTTATAATAGATATATCGTATATACATATTTATTCTTAAAATAATTACCTAATTTTATAATATGTATATAAATGTGATCTAAATATATTTTTTTAATATATTTTGTAAAAAATTTACCTAAAAACTTACATTTTTATTTATTTATTTATTTTAATTATTATTAATATTCGATTTTACACGAAAAACACGACACGAAACGAAAGTACACGAACACGAATGTACACGAACCCTAAACATGTCGGTTTTGTGTTTGACCTTCAAGGACACCAAACACAAAAATACACGACACGAAAGTATACGACACAGACGAATTTCTAGGTCTAGTTTTTTAACAAACAAATTTGATTACAGGCCGAATAGACCAAATTAGATATATCACACATTTATATTTTATCTATTATAGATATAATACATATTTTTAACACATTTAAAATTATATCCACTTATAACTCAACCCTTATCAATTCTTTGTCCACATTCAGTCATTTATAAATCCTAATATGTAAATAAGCATGTTGTAAAATATAGGCTAAATTCAAGGATGGGCCATTTGAGAACAGCACAACAAATATAATAGTTTAGACTTTGGTACTCAAGTTGAACAAATGTGATTATTGAACTATTTTCGTTTTAGTATCCCTACGTTTGAAACAAACATTGATGAGCTTAATGGTCAATATTGGTCACAGTCCAAGTGCACCTTCTTCTTTTAAATCTTCAAATTCTTGTCTGTTGTGATTTCGTGATTATAAGTAATAAATCATAAATCAAAATGCAAAAAAATTAAAAATTTCGGGTTTTTTATGCACGAAAGCAAATAGATCAAAATATTTCGATTAGGTTCTTGTTTGGTCCGAAATATTATTTTGGTCTGGTTCGGTCTATAAAAAATAGAAATTCGGATTTTGGGTAATTCAGTTCGATTCGTATATTGGACTGAACCAACCGAATGCTCATCGCTAGGCACTGCCTATATTTATCGTATCATGCTACCTTTATCCTGTTGTTTCTCCCATGCTTTATTCTCACAAATCTCCGCAAATTGCCTTTATTTTTCATTTTGTTCACCGAAGTTCATCATCAACGCCCAATTACTCAAAATAAACCTAGCTCGAAAACCATGTTGACTTTTATATATATATTGTATTTGTATATACATAAAAAGTAAAAAAAATCAATTGCCGCTTTTTATTTATTAAACTAAGATATATATTATAGGCAACATACAAACTATTTAGCTATAATTTAGCTAAATCTATCCTACTAAGTGGTTGAAATATATGAAACCAACATTAAAACATATTCTTATCTTAATAAATAAACGAATAGTTCATCAACCTGCTTTTGTTTATAATAATTCATATAGTTACTTTATATGAAGTGATGAGTTGTAGGATAAATCTACAACTTTAAAATATTTTTTGGGGTGATAAATTCATCTATTTGGTTTTTCTCTTTCCTCGAGGTACTTTCTAATAAACCTATATTCTTTCTCCCTCCTCCCCTGTTAGTCGAAATTCACAAGGAATCGACACTAGAACGCATGATATCCATTGGTCGTTATTTAAAATAATATACAATATAAATATACATTCAACATACACTATTCTTTATAAATTATGCTATTTAAAACACAATATACATACATATATATGGGGCAGTTTCATGGCTTCATAAGTTGTACACAACTTTTTACACAAGTTTTGGGCCATCAGAAATAAGAAAGATTTAAAGGCCACAATTTATTTAAACAATCACGTGCAATTTCCCTCTCCTCCCTCGATTCATTTTCTTAAATAGTATAATTTTTTTCTAGTGGACGCATTTATAATGACATAAATTTGAATAATGGTCTCATTTTTTTGTTGGTTACAATGTGTTCAAACATTTGAATATATTCCTTTTCCCGATTATTTATTCAATGAATTTTTCCTGTTTTTGTTAGAATTAATCAATCTAAAAGTAGATTTTGAAAAGGCTTATTTTTAAAAAAAAAATACTATATTCCCTAATAATATAAAATAGATATAAAAATATTTAAATATTAAAGATGAAACCAATATTGAATTTCAAAAAGATTTAACGATAATCAAAAAAATTGAGTTGATTAATAATACTGAAGAGAGAGTTCAAAATGCCAGGAGAAACAACTGAAGACTGGGTTAAAAAATCAATTATGAAAATAAGAAGATTATTTATGTAAATACAAAAAACAAAGAATTATAAAAATTCATCTAATCGTTCATAATAACTTAAGTTTCCTAAAAACAGAATAAAATTATAAAAAATGAATAAAAATAAAAATTTGTAATTTAGATTCTAAATAGTAAGCTAGTGTGAGAGAAAAGAAGCAAACAAAAAAAGGAAGTTAATTAGTAAAACGGAAAAAAGAAAAACAAGTTCAGATGACGAGGGAGGGAGGGACTAGTTAGCGGCATTGCATCCTAATCGTCAAGTTCAATTAAATCTAATGGCCCAGGACTTGCGTACAATTTATGGTGTCATGGAACGGTTTTTGGGGGTTAAACCCAATAGGTAGTATGGGCTTGGTGATAGAAAACATAATTGGATTAGGTAATAATTATATGGGTAGACAATTATAATCATAATTGAGTTGGGTAATAATTGTATGGGTAGACAATTATTATTATAATGGGATTATGTTATTAGTCTTGGTGGTCAAGTTTGAGATGGTTATATATACATAGTCATGTTATTCATTGTTTTGTTATGTGCTTGAGTATTGTTTGACTTAAGAGTCAATACCGTCTGGTGAGATTGATTGTATTATTGATAATTGTTTGGATTAATAATACAAGTTGGGACGTGGGTTTTTTCGCGTCATATATTGAGTGTGTGTTTTGCATTGTTTGTTTGGTTCTATATTTGTGTGTATTCCCCCTAACACGGTCACCCTATATAAATATATAGACATATGTATATATATAAACATATATAAACATATATATGTATATATATATATGTGTATATATTACCTGGAGAACAAACAATGGAGTGAACGGAGACAAAATGCGGGTCAAAATCCGCGAAATGGCATGAAAAAAGCCTGAAATGCATGTAATGTTTATTATAAATAATGTTCAATCAATGAAGTCGAGGTGTGTATTTAATTAGGGTTGAGTAAACGAACCCCAAGTTCCTAGATCATGTCATGTCCATCTTGATTTTTTGTATGTACATTTTCATGAACTAGCATTCCCTGGACTTCAAACATGATAACAGCTCCTCTGACCTAAGTAAATATACCAAGATGATGTTAATCACTTGATAGATTTGTATGTGTACCTATTGAACTGTTTTCAATCATAGCGAACTATTGAACTGATTTCAATCACAGTGACATAATAAGCCAACCAGCGAACTATGGTTTTGATTGCATAATTTGGACTAATACTTCATGAATATATTACTATGAGAAACAATGCAGGTGAAGGAAAATTCAGTTATAACAAAAATCATCTTTAAGAATCCTCGCCCATATTACTTGAACTTTTTACATGATTTCATTACAATTTAGAATACCTCGTAACCTTGGTAGTCTCTACACGAATTTCATTCCAATATAACATTGTAAAGACCTCCCCAGTAAGGTCAGCAGAAGCTTCAACAGCTCTATCTTCATTTAGAGGTAACTTCATTATTAGTTGCACGACCAGTCGACCATAGATTCTTCTTAGCATTGTTGTAATAAGCGGATGATTTTCCTGGTTCACCAAACATTAGTACTGATTTTCTGATAGTTAAAAATTGTTAATAAAGACAAGACAAATCAAAGGAATAAGAAGAAATACTACATTCTTGTTGTCTTTTCCTTTTTAAAACAATAAGAAAAATTCATTCTCCTAAGATTTATGTTTAAGCAAAAAATTTCTAACACATAAATACGGTATGCTGAAAATGGTTTGCAAGTAAATTGGAAAATGTTTAAAAATAATAGTTTGATAAAATAAATAGAAAAAACAACAAATATTCCATCAGATCTTTAATTGTACCAACTATTAGAGGTGAGAGGACCTTAAGATGATAGACATACTATGTTTCTCAAGTATCAACACACACACGCAAATAAAAAAGAGACGAACAAATATACAATCTAAATTATTCAAGTCAGTTAGACATTTATAATAAAGCACTGTAACCCAAATATTACTAGCAAAGCCCATAATTATTGTCTACATGTTTCCAAGCAGAACTGGTAAAGGGAAACCTTCAGTTATGCTTTTTAGAGATTTAACAAAATAATAATGTAATGCATGGATCATGTAAATTAGAGGTGCAAACTTTTCACTGCTTAATTATACATGAAGCACACTATTTCAAAAAAAAAAAAAATTATACATGAAGCACAGTCTAGTGACTGTGAACCCTAGAGGCCAGAATCACAACCAAGACATTTAACAAATACCGTAAGATAATCAACCTAGAATAAAAAGGATATAACGTATACAGAAGGCTAGAAAATAAAGATCTGATTTAAAAAATTCACTCTCTACAGCACCCGCCGGCCGCCATAAACAAAATCACAGTCTCCCAACTCCTCCAGTGCTACTTAAAAACTTTCTCTTTTCTGGCCCCATAAAAGGTCTCATATTGATCCTACAAAACTGCCTAAAGCCCTACCAATGATCTTAGGACTATCATCCATAGTTTAACTAAAAGATTAAAAAGATCTGATATATAACCTTGTTTAACTAAAGTATTAACTGCACACCATCTACCATAAGGAATTCTGAAGCAGATATTCCCAAAGTCTTCGTTCTTAATTTCGAAAGACCACTTTTCACAAGACCCTCACACATGTATTCTTATGTAATATCAGTCACAACTTTAAACATGTAAACTTTCATACTTAAGAGCAACGTGAAGCCGTGCCATGTTAAAGAGTGATCCACCACAGTGTGTCTTCACAGTGCTGAAATGACCAACTTAGGACAAGCTAAGACTATAACATATGTTTTCTAAAACAATTGAACAATGGACCTTTGACTATTCAGCAAACTCAGAAACCATACCATTCTGATCCATCACAACATCAAACAGATACCCCAGTCCATCTAAGTGACGAAACTCGAGAGCTCCTCCCCTACCAAACTACTCTCAAATTCAAATTCCCCTAAACAACAAAATAATTATGTTATCAACACCTATCCTAATTTACCTATCCTAATTCAATTAAGTTTCCTCAAACCTCGAGTCATGTTTCAGTAATCCATACGATGCTTCATCTTAATTGTAAATAACACCACCCTCGAACCATTCCGTAATAAAGCACCAGAACTCATTTGGAGTACAAAATTAATCCACATTCCCATATTCACATATTCACAATGACAAAATCATATCATCCCCGTGTTTTTATCGCTAAACAACCACCAAATTTGGAGTACAAAACTAATCCACATTCCGCAACTCTTTTATCGATTAATGCCTTTAAACCTTTACAATTGAAATAACCACTTATCCTATTTCTACCTAATGAATACAAACAAGACTAAAAAATTTAAAAAGTTAACGAACTATTATATCAGATATCAGTTCAAATTTTTAATTATAAATTGTTTTTAATACTAAATCTTTTGAAATCCACGTAATTCAGATAATTTAAACACTGAACATGGAATTTAGAGAGGGCACCAGTGATTCTAGTCTGAACCATTGCTCTCGTGGCGTCAGTTGTCACCGTATCCACTTTGTTTTATGTAAAATATCTGATGATTATGTATATCCACCAGGTGTTCGACCGTTTGTCGCTGAAAATGGACAGTTATCAGATATAGAAAACGATCCCCGCGAATCTGGTATCAGAGGTAGAAAATAGGCCGGAAAAATGAACAGTAAATTACTGTAATAAAATTTCGGAATGAATAGTAACCGATGAATAGTAAAAAATGAATAGTAATAGAAAAAATGAAATATTAAATTAAATGAGACCTCCAGCAAAATTACTAAAAAATAAGAATAAAAGTTATAAATCTAAAATAATAGCAAATCTATTAATTTATTTTATAGTAGAGAATAAAGAAACGAAACAAATGTGTAAGAAAAATCTATATAGACAATTAATATATTTATATAAATAAAATAAATATTATATTTATGGAAGATTATAAGTTAGAAAGTATTAAACTAATAGCAGATAAAAACTTTACTTTTAATAAAGATATAAATCAACATATTGAAAGTTGTAAAATAAGTATGCAAATAATAAATGAAAAATTGGATATTATAGTTAGATTACGAACAATGTTGGAAGAGAGAGATGAAAAAATTAGAAGACTAGAAGAAGAAAAACTTTTAATAAAACGAGAAAAATTTATTAAAGAAACTAATTTAGAAATTCAAATAAAAGAATTAAAAGAAGTATTAACTGAACAATATAAATTAATAAATGATTTAAGGCAAAAAATTTAAAAAAATGAATTGGATAGATTCAAATGCAATAACTAGAAATAATAGAAAAATAAAAGAATTAATAAAAAATCAAGAAAAACTAGAAATAGAACTAGATAAATTGCAAGAAAGAAAAAATGAAATTGAATGGACAAGAGAAAATAGGGATGAAATAATAAGATGTTATCAACAACTTGGAAATATGATAATAACATTTAGAAATAGTAAACTAAGAATTCAAGGACTTAAAAGAATAATTTTATCAAGTAATATAACTGGATAATAATACAGTTTGAAAAATGTCATTAGAGAAATCAAGTGAAACACAAGATGTATATTATCAAATGGATGAATACGAAGAAGGAACATCACAAACTCTAAGTTTTAAACCAGATATATATAATCAAATCCAAAGTGAAACAGAAGAACTAACAATAAAAAAGATATTCAAAACATCATATTTTGAAAGAAATAAAGAAGTTAGATATATAGTTCAAAAACATGAAAATATAATAGACATAGATACAATAAATGGAAAAGCAAAAATAAATTTAATAACAGATGGTTTGATAAAAAGAGAACTATCTAAATTAAAACAAAAAGAAGCAAATAAACTAAAAAATATTTATTTTGGAGCAATAGAATTTACAATAAAAGCATATTTTCAGAAAAATATTGATACTCCTATACAAATATATGTACTAGACGATAGAATAATAGGAAATATACAAGATTCATTAATAGCAGTGGTAAAAGGAAACTTAATATATCAGAAATTAAAATTTATAATACAACCTGATTTTAGCATATCATTAAGAGATGAAAATAAAGAAAGATCTTTAACATTATATTATAAATTAGATGGAATAAAAATGCAAAAGGGAAGTAAAGTAATTAGTATAGAAACTAAAATAGTATATGCTATGACTGGAAACCATCATGTAAAGAAACAAACGGAATTAGGAATAATAGTACCAAAATTATATAATGATATATTAGAAAAAATTGAACATAAAGAAGAATCTCAAATAACAATCCGAGAAGAATTTACAATAGACTTTAGTAATAGACAAATAATTCCAACACAAAGAATTAAACCAATATTAGAAGGATCTAGATTAAGTTTTAGAAGAGAACACAACCCTATAAAATTAGTTAGATCAATGAGTATGACCAGTAGAAAATTAGATTTAATAAAATTACCGTGTTACGAATCAGATAAATTACGAATAAAAATAATAATATTTAATGGAATATTTGCCAAAGAAGTCATAACAGAAATAAATACGGGAGCAACAAAAAGTCAAATACATATAACTGAAGTTGACTCAAACAAATGTGAGGAAATAGAACCTCAAATAATAACTGAACCAAATAGTTCGAGAGAAACAATAATAACAAAATGTATAAAATTAAGATTAAAAATTTTAGACTTAGAATATAATATAAGCCTAGGAGTAATAGAAAATGACGTTAGTTATCAACTATTATTAGGAATGGATTTCTTAAATGAAATAAAATATAATATAACCAATGAAGGAATAGAAATAAATGATCAGAATAAATTAAGATTTATAGACAGAATATGAACCCTGAAAAGGAAATAAATGAAAAGAAAGATGAAATAGAAGCTATTAATAGGATAATAAAAGAAACATTAATTATGTCTCAAGAAAAAGAACTACAATACTTAAAAGAAAAAGAAAAATTAGAGGAAGAAGTAAAAGAATTAGAGAAAATAAAAGGTAAGAAAAGAAAAATATGGATAATTAAAGGAGAATGGAGAAAACGAGTCTATAAATATGAATAATACTGAAAACCAAATAAAAGATATTTGGAACGAAATATTTATAAAAGAAAGTTTAAACGCTATATTAAAAAAGATGGAAGAAAATCAAGAAATTAGTAGAAAGATAATTAAGGAAGAAATAATAGCGTTATGGAATATATCAGAAATCCCAATCTTTAAACAAATATTAGATAAGTTAACTATTATACAAAATAGTTTAGAACAAAATAAAGAAAAGAAAATAATTAAAGACGAAACAGAAGAACCAGAACTAGTACCTATAACAGTAATAGGAAGAACTAAAGAACCTATATTAATGGATATAAGCAAATCAAAACCGAAAATAACTATAGGGGTTAAAAGAACAATAAATGGTTTAGCAGAGCTTCATAAATCAGGAAAATTCTAGGAAAATGTCTATAACAGAACATAGTGCAATAACATTTCTTAAAAAACATGGAAAAGAATTACTGGAAAAAGAAAGACAGAAATATGAACCTATAAAACAAGAAATAAGAGAAAATGAACTAAAAGAATTAAGAAAAGAAAATGCTAAATTAAAAACTAAAACTAATATAGAATGGTTAAATAAATATAAATTTTATAAAAAAAAATATAAAACCCAAAAGAAAGAATTAAAAGAAACAAAGTTAGAAGTAATAAATGTATTAAAAGAAATAGATAATTTAAAAAATGAGATTAATCAATTAAAAATAGAATTAAAAGAAAAGGAAATTATTAAGTCTGACGATAGTAATTCAGAAACGAACAAAGAACAAGATGAGAGCATTAATACAAGTAAATCAGATAGTAATCTAGGAGAAGAAGGATTAAATTACTTAGAGGAATCAGATAATGAGGAAAAGGAAATAGTAATAAAAGAAAATAAAGAAATATTAGAAGCCCTCGGAAAAACCGTAAATGCAATAATAACAAATGAAGAGAAAAGCGATGAAAGTGATATTGAAGAAAGAGAAACTTCACGTAAACAAACAAATTATGAAACCGAATCAGATAACGATGCATACCCAGAAGAAGAAATAGAAGATCATATAATAACTAAAAATAATATTAAAATACCAGGAAATATACCTATACGACAACAAAATGAAGTACAAGATTTCATAGGATCAATACACCAAGGAATAAATATAAATGGATATTTTCTAGATTTAGATAATGTCTACGACGATCAAGAAATAAGTAGAAGAATAAAAGACTGGAATTTAGGAATGTATATAGCCTTAATGAATTCAAAAAATATAGAAGATCTGGATTATGTTTTTGAACTAATATCAAAAACAATTATAGGAAAAGCAGCATTTTGGTTAGAAAATATTATTTATGAATTAAAGGGACAAGTAAGAACATATGCTAGAAGCTGGAAAGATACGTTAAACGCATTTGATATATTATTAAAAAGAGAATTTCTAGGAGAAAGATGGTTTGTAGCTCAAGAAAATATAACAGTAGAAAGAAAATTAGAAATAACAATGTATCTAAATAATATGAAATGTTGTAGGATTAGTAAATTACCAGAATATACTATAAGTTTTACTAAATTCTTTTATGAAGCTAAGTTTTTACTTAATGAAAGTTTAGTATATCAACAACTGTATTATGATTATCTACCTTCACCTTATAATACCGAAATAACTAAAGAATATAATAATCTAGAACCTAAAGAAAATACATTAGGAGAAAGAATTAGATTATTAAGAGCATATTTAACTCGAAAATGTGAAGAATATAGAATTCAACAGAAAATTAAAAAGGATAAAAAACAAGGATTAAGAGAAATCTGTAATTTTACGGAGAAAAAATTAATATTTGGATGTGATAATCAAGATTATAAAACTAGAAAGAAGTATAGGAAATATAGGAAACTAGATTATAATAATCAAAATGAATATTATAGAAAACAAAATAAAACCTATAGACCTTATAAACCATTTAATCGAAGATTTAAAAGAAGAAAATTTAAAAAATATAGAAATACTCCTGAAAATAGAAAGAGATTTAGATATAAGAGAAAGTTTAGAAAAAGAAATAAAACAAAAATAGCAGATTGTAAATGTTGGAATTGTAATGAAAAGGGACATTATGCAAATAAGTGTCCTAAATTACAGCAAAAAGTAGTAAAATACATAGATACCACCGAATTAATAATGAAACTAGAATACATAAGAGAAGATAACAATAACTGGTATGATGAAGAAGTATTCTATATAAGTAAAACAGAACCAGAAGAAATAAATTATATAAATGAAAATGATAGTAATAATGAAAGTTTAACTACTGAATAGAATAAAATGGTAGCTATATATATTGAAGCACAGGTAGAATATAAACCTACGAAATATATAAAACAAAAGATATTTATAGATAGCGGAGCAGATATTTGTTTAGCTAAAGAAGAAGTATTTACTCAACACAAATGGAAACGTACAAAAAATAGAATAATAGTAACAGGATTCAATAACCATAAAAAAGAGATAGATATAATAGCAGAAAATGTAAGATTTATATTAGGAAAAATAAGGTTTAGGTTACCTATAATATACCAAGAAAATAATATGAAACAACAAATGTTACTAGGAAATAACTTTTTAGATTCTTTTAAAACTCAAATAATAAAACAAGATAGGATAAGTTTGCTAACACCTTGCGAAAAATGGATAGTATTAAAAAGAATAATACCTGTAAAATCAATAGAAATAAGTAATATTAAAACAGAAAGAAAAATGAATTTAGAACTATTAAAACAAAAATATTTAAAGGCCTTAGAAATAAATTTTGGAGAACATCCAATGAAGTTATGGGAAAAAGAAAAAATTTATGCTGAAATAAAACTAATAAACCCTAATGATATAATTAGAAACAGACCAATAAGATATAGCCCAACAGATCAAAAGGAGTTAGGAGTTCAAATAAAAGAATTATTAAACTTAGGACTAATACAAGAAAGTAAAAGTCCGCATAGTAGCCCAGCGTTTTTAGTAAGAAATCATAATGAAGTAAAAAGAGGAAAAGCTAGAATGGTAATAGATTATCGAGAACTAAATAAAAAGACTATATTTGATGGATATTTTTTACCATATAAAAGAAATTTAATCAACCAAACAAGTAATAAAAAATGGTTTAGTAAATTTGATTGTAAAAGTGGATACTGGCAAATAAAATTAACTAAGGAATCTAGATGTTTAACAGCATTTAGCGTTCCACAAGGACATTATGAATGGATAGTACTACCATTTGGATTAAGAACAGCTCCACAAATATTCCAAAGAAGAATGGATAAAATATTTAGAGAAATGAATGATTTTATTCTAGTATATATAGATGATATATTAATATTTAGTGATAATTTAACAGATCATTCAAAACATCTAGATATATTTATTCAGACTATTAGAAAACATGGAATATTATTATCAGAAAAGAAATCAGAAATATTTAAAAACAAAATAGAATATTTAGGATATATTATAGACTCCGAAGGAATTCAATTACAAGAACATATATCAACAAAAATAAAGAATTTTAAAGAAATTTTAGAAAATAAAAAAGAAGTGCAACAATTCTTAGGAATAGTAAATTACGCTTCAGATTATATAAAAGATTTACCAAAATTAAGAAAACCACTACAAGATTTAATAAAGAAAAATAAAACTTTTGAGTGGAAGGAAGATCATACAAATGCAATAATAACGATGAATTGATAGGCCCAATGAGAATTGGTGACCTATGGATATTACAAATGATATTTCGGCCCAATGAGAATTGGTGACTGAAAGCATATTACAAATGATATTTCGGCCCAATGAGAATTGGTGACTGAAAGCATATTACAAATGATATTTCGGCCCAATGAGAATTGGTGACTGAAAGCATATTACAAATGATATTTCGGCCCAATAAGAATTGGTGACTGAAAGCATATTACAAATGACACTACGACCCAAATTATATTGGTGACTGTAAAAAATCAATAATTTTCAGAAAAAAAAAAGAAAAGAAGACAGCAACAACAAAGAAGAAAGGTTACTAGAAGAAAAAGACAGCAGCAGAAAAGACAAGGACATTTACCAGAAATTTTATCTCTAAAGTCAAAAAGAAGGTGGAATGGCAGACAAATTACAGAAAGTGGATTCAGCTTTTGAAAAAGAGGAAAGAAAAAGAACGGAGGAAATTAAAAGGGAATCTTAGAAATAGAAATTAGTAGGATCAACAGAGATGGGAAAAACTCTATAAAAGCCATCTTGTAAATCATGAAGAGATATCGAAAGTTTTCATTAATAGAAATGGCTGTTTATAAATTTTCTATGAGTAGCTAAACCCTTTACTCTACAATCTCTATACAAGAAAATATTGTGAGATCGAAGTAAATATTATACTATGTCTATGTTTAGTAATTGTTAAGACAGATATAATATTTTATTAAGTGTTTTAGAGGATATCCCAGGCGATCCCAAGGTCAGGCTATATCCCGAAGCAAGGAAGCGAGAAGGGAAGGAGAGCCAAGACAGGTTGACAGCCATAGGTGATCTAGGATACTTATAAGGTATTATTCTGAATTTATGATTGCTAAATTATGATATTACTAGAATGTTTATGGAACAGATCACAATATGAGTATTGTTATGAGGTTGTAGACATTTAAATAAAATATGTTGATTTTTGGATTTAATCATGAAGATAATTGTTTATTATATATCTGTGTGCCTTCCCTCTTTAGGGTTATCAGATATAGAAAACGATCCCCGCGAATCTTCCCCTTTTCTATTTTTCGTTATCCACTTCTGTAAATTCGAACCTAACTTATTAAGCTATATTTCTATAATATACTACTCTCTCCGTCCAGGTGGGTTGTTTACATTGGGAGACGGGATCGGCAGGCAATTTAAGACTCCTGTAAAATATGTTTTCTAATAATTTTAAATATTTTTTTCTTTTAAATAAAAATATAATGTTTAAACTTTTATACAGAAAAAAAAATTCTAAAAAAAAAATTATAGAACTATATTTTATAGTATCCTTAAAGTGCGTGTTAAGCATAAGACAAAAGTATGTAAAAAATTCAGTGGGACGGAGGGAGTAATGTATTAAGCGGAATGAGATATAATTTATAACTAGTCAATGTGCCCGCTATGCTATGGCATCATATAATATAATAAATTTTTATGCATCATAAATATAATAATTGCAGAGTTTGTGAGGTATTCATTTAAATATAATAACTTTAAAAGCTTTAAAGTTATTTTACATTAAAAAAATTCAGTTTAGACACAATATTTATCGTTAACTTCTAAAGATAAATATTTATTGGTAAAAGTATATTTAACGTTTGAATAAATATTTATCTTAAAAAGTGTGCAATGCAATTTTATCATTAAAAGTTATCTACAAAAATGTTCTTGCGTGTACCATTTACACCTGCTCCCGAGTTTTTTAAGGAACGAAAGCAAGAAAATGTAAGTGGAAGTAAATGAATGGGAGTGAAACAGATCTCATCAGCTTGCTCCCAAGTTACATGGAGTGCAAATAAAAAATGAGTGAAACTACTTTCATTCACCTGCTCCCAATTAGGAATGAAAGTAAATAATTATATTACAATGACAAGTTTACCCCTGCTGTATCAAAAAAGAAATGAACTGTATTGGAGTAAATAAAAGACTCAATCTTATTTCTTTTTAAATAGATTTTCGAGGACAAAAATAAAAAAAAACTTGTTATTTTATTCATTAGCAAATACATGTTCACACAATCACGCTCACTTTTTGAAAACTGAAATTTCATTATAAAGAAATTAAAAACAAAACTATCTAAATTTTTTAGTTATTTATAACTTACAATGACATGGGAATTTGAAAAATTATGTTATAAATGAGAAAATATGATAACAGTTTTAATAAATAAATTAATACACAAATAAAAAAATTAAAAATTTTGAATTTAATTTTTTATATATTTAACACTTAGTTGTATAGCAGTAAATACAATAATAACTTAAATATGAATGTAAAAAAGTTGAATAAGTAAAACTTAGGATATAACATCATTTTTTGACCAAAAACACGTTCAAGTGAACTCACCTTTCAGTATCATATTAACTCCAATAAAAAATATATTAATATGCATCATTTAACCAATAATGCAAACATTGAAAAGAAATTCACATAAATTCAATTAAAATATTCATAGATATAACCTATCCAACAAAAGACATAATAAAAATTTTACCACCAAATTCAAGTCTTTAATAGAAAAGTGAATGAGATTTTAACAATAATCACTTTAATTTTTTCCAGCCAGAGTCCTAATTAGGAAAAACAAAAAATCACCACTGTGCCTGTCTGATCAAGAAGAAGCTCTCTTCATGATATCTTCTAACAAACACTTGCGCATTGGAAGTGGACAATCAAACACAATACGTGCATCATTGGGATTTTTTGCTAAAAAAGATAAGCATCATATATTTCATCTGCTTCCAGGCCGATAGTTTCCAACTGCTTGAATATTTCTTCCTCAGAATAAACACGCTGGCGAGATTGTTCAAGAATGAGATTACTTTCCTTAAGTATACTGTTACCTTCTTTGATTGCATCAGCAACATGTTCCATTGAACTCACAATCTTTTCTAATTCACCTTCAACTTCAAGTTTTTTCTTCTTACCTTTTGAATTTTCTATTTCATCTTCACCATCATTCTTTCTTTTTCTGGGCATTGACTTAGAGGAGTTGGAATGATGTTCTGGTGGACAATCAAATCCTGATAAAACTTGGAGATCCTCCGCGGCGCCGAAATTTTCTAGTGTCACCTCATTACCATTTAGCAGGTCGTCAATTTGATCAACTGTGTTAATGATACATGAACCGATGAAATACTTATAGATAATATTCCTTTCGTCCCTTTTTAGATATCATGTTTGACTTTTCAGTTTTGACTAACTATTAAAACTTATTCATTAATAATTTTAAAAAACAGGTTGGTTCTAATTTTCAATAATATAATTTTTGAAAATAATTTTAATTATATAATATACTTAAATTTCGGTCAAAATTCGGTTAAATTGACCATGACAACTGAAAAGAGACGCCCGGGGAGTATATATTAGGGATTCGGAGAAAATGAGGTATTTCACCATATTAAACTATATAACATTAGGAAAAAAATGATGTAAGTTATCCAGGAAAATTATATAGTGTTATTTAGTAATAAATTTAAAAGAAAAATGCTCATAAGTACGTACTTATGGCAGAGTTATAATTTTTTAAATAAATTATGTAATTACGATAAATACCCTTCGTGAATTTGCATTAAAAAACTCTTTATTTTAGCTAACTTAAGTAAGTACTACTTAGAAGTACCAATTTTTTGAATTTAATACATTCAATTAAGTTGTGTAATTACATATGTACCATCATATTCAAAATTGAAAAAGCCTTTGTACACCTTGAGTACGGAATTAGAAAAATAAAACTCATAACATTATGCAGGTGGAGCATAAAAGTGGAATGATCTTTAAAGTTTTAATTTTTCATTGATATTACGAAGAAATAGATTGTGATGTTGATCGTGGAACTAAAGTTAAAAAATTTAATCAATACGCCCGATGTCTCATTAATTTATATGCGAATAATTTGGACACGTAGAATAAGAAAAAATATAATTTAATGAAAAAAATAAAAAAAATTGGTAAATTGGTTGGAGTAATAAGTATTTAATATGTAATTATAAAGTGAGTGTATTGAAAAAAAGTAATGGATTTAATTGTATATATTTTTTTTTGCTAAATAAAATTATATATGGTTAGTTTTTATATTATAAAATTTTGCTAATTTGATAATTTGGAAATGTATTGAATTACAAATATGGTTAAAAAAGTAAAAATTTAATAAAAGCAGAGAAAATATTACTAAGAAATGATTATAATGAGACAATGGAATCAGTAATGACTTATTTCAGAAAATATTACTAAGAAATGATTATAATGAGACAATGGAATCAGTAATGACTTATTTCTTTTAGTTCATAATTCGATTGTCGCTGACCCAATTTGTTTGTTAGAACAAATATTCGCATCGGAAGGCATATAAGTTTAATTATTAAAAAAAAACTATTCTCAATGCAATGTCTTGTTTTCAGGAAATTATTTTGACGCTATAATGACTATTACAATTATGGCTCCACCCTTGCATTTATAAATTAACATTTTATTCCTATATTTAAATTCTTTGCAAAATGTACAAATTCTTATTTTTATTTTCTAAATTGGGAACAAAATATTTTTATAAAAACCGAAAACCAAATTTTATTGATATCATTATATTACCAATTATAAAAAAACATATATAATTTTTACTAAGTACCGAAGTAGAAAAGAATGATAATTAAGTAACTATTAGTACTTTCTAGTATGTGCTACAATTTTTAGTGAATAATATAATTTTCAAATAATATATATTGAAATTAACATCACAGAATTAATATTTATTTTTAAGGCAAAATAGTATTTATTTTAAAATAATTAATATCTAGTTTTTTTATAAAATTAATACTCATAATAATAAATTATATTTTTACTAATTCTAAACTTTTGGCAAAATAGTATTTATTTTAAAATAATATTTATTTTTAAGGCAAAATAGTATTTATTTTAAAATAATTAATATCTAGTTTTCTATAAAATCAATACTCATAATAGTAAATCATATTTTATTAATACTCATAAAGTAAATTATATTCATTGAAACATTTGGCAAAGAAAGGTCATTACAAATAATCACAATGTTTGAAAATAAAACTTTTTGTTTTAGTTGAGACTTGAGAGGAACCCAGACAAACTTACAAATATTTAAATTTAGAATAAAATACTCTTTTTTTGCATAATAGAATAAAATACTTAAGTTTATCACTAATCACTAAAATAAAATGTGCCTAGAAAGAAAAGCTAGAATCTTCCCAAATATTAAAGTGGTCGTTCATGAGTTTCAAAATAAGATAGTACCACTGGTTAGATTTTACTTAACTAAAATAAAGCTGTTGAAGATCCCATCAGTTTTATAATATTTTTTTTATTTGATAATCAAAAGATCCCATCAGCTTTATAATATTTTTTTGTTTGATAATCAACCATTGTATTAAAAAGGAAACAAGACAACACGCGCATAACCTCGTATTGCTATAAGGGAAAAGAACACAGCCGTTGAGACACCCATAATCTAAGCTTAGACCATTGATGTCCATGAGCACTTCCTTCTATGTCCATGAGATTAAAGTTTTGACTCTCATGTCCACCTTTAAAAGATTTTGGATAGTTAATTTTGGGGAGCAATCAAATTAATAAGTTTTTCAAAATCACCAATGAATGCAATATTCATAGATCCTTCACACAGTAGCCTTCAAAAATTTGTTCCTCCAAGTCCATTAAACTATTGAGGTTACCTTCATCTAGAATTTACACCGCTTCTTGTGACATTAAACCATCACCATTGAACACACAGTCTGGGTGATAATTTACATTTCCCTTTGTCATAGGGTTGAACAAATTTTTGCCTTGGGGATCGTATGACCGGAAGATAGTGTTAAACTGAAAGTTTCGATTGATGTAAAACACAATATAACCTCCCGCAGAATTCGCATACATATTTTGAGTTTGAGAAAACTCATTTTTTGTATATTATGAGAGATTAACAAACTGATTCACTCATTTTCTGTATCCGTGAGATTAACAAACTGATTCATTTCAAATGATATGGAGATGAGAAGTGGATACCTCGCCTTCTCGTATGTTAAGAAGCATTTCAGTTGCAGCTAACCCCATATCCAGACTCAAGCATTCTTGCAAAGTTGGAAAGACAACAGAGATGGAAACAAAAGAGATATAACTCTATCCATGCCTTCATTTCCCAACATGACAGTAGTATGGTTCAAATCTGGAGGAAAAACGAAACCCTCAGCATTGTGGTAACTTAAAAATATCATAATTTTAAATTTGAATTAGGATGGTGTCACACTTTAAATAAAACTATTCCACGAAACTCCACACAAGAAATCCAAAAAGAGACAAACAAAGAGACCTTTAAAATATAAAATTAATCAAAGAAATATTTCTTACTCCTGGACAATAAACTTAAGCATCAGAAATATCCAGATGACCGGCCTTAAATAAAACTACTCCACGAAACTCCACACAAGAAATCCAAAAAGAAACAAATAAAGAGACCTTTAAAATATAAAAATTAAACAAATAAATATATCTTACTCTTGGACAACAAACTTAAGCATTAGAAATTTTCATATGACACTTTAAATAAAACTATTCCACAAACTTCACATAAGAAATCCAAAAAGAAACCTTTAAAAATATTTGTAAGTTGCATGTTGTGAATTGTGAAGGTGTAATGAAACATATATAGTGACACCAATTGCAATACATAAACAAAAAATTATCTTGTGACCATCAACATCACTCTGTACCGGCTGTAATATTTTTACTGCAAGATGGCAGCCTCATATAAGAAAATCTTGGCAAGCCCAACTAATTATGGGGAGTTCGGAAAAGTAACAACATGACTACTCTATGAAAATCATCTGGAAATATAGGTGAAGGGTGTCACAAGAGAAGGAGCAACCATTGTATACAACAATTTAGAATATAAAAATTAAATAAAGAAACATTTACTGGAAAGTTTAGGCAGCACTTATGTTATTTCTAGAGTGAAATTTAGATAAATAACAAACATGCACCTCTAGAGTTAGATTAATTCATTCCTTTAACATTAGCAAAGCTGAGTGTACTAAATAAATCAATCTTTCTCAATTTTCTAGGGTGTGTGCCTATATAAAGGAAGTTAAGGCAACATCTTAATTGTAGATCTTCCTTAATTGTAACCGTGTGTAAGGCTATAGTGGAGCTTGTTGTTGGCTTGGCAAATTAGCCTAATAAAACGACCATCATTACATATTCAAATTACAACATCTTAATTGTAAAGCTCATTTTATTCATCATTCATCAATTATAAATTATTATCAAACTTTATAATAATAGTTATAAAAACTTATTATATATATTGTATATAATAAATATACAATATATATTGTAAAAGAAGTTCAAAACCCTTTTAGAAAACATATTTATATAGATATTTTATTGTTTTTCAGCATGCCAGAGTGACTACACTTCTAGTTTAGCCAAATTTCTTACTACAAACATGAATCTTAATCAAGAGAGGAGGATGAAATTTTAGAATTATTGTAGCATCACGTGAATTGGAACATAAAATTAACATTTAGCTTTAGAAACTTCAAGAATAATCGACATTCAAGGTATAAACTTGATTATCGTGGCAACATTCTTGCATACCTCTGTTTACATCAGAATCTTTGTCCAATTCAAATTATGAGTCATTTAACTTCAGATAACTTTATCCATGCAACATGCAACTAATCAATAAGAATAAAGAAGTGCAGAAATCCTCACCTCAAGATTTAAGGTTAATTTCATTCTCTTTTTTTTTGGATTCTCATCTTCATAATTTAATGATTTCTAGTAAAAGCATATTGTCACCAAAATGGGTAGAATCATTCTTGATAAATTACAGAGTGATTGCCTCTAAAAGATTTCTATCAGCTTCTAAGTGTACACATAATTATTAATTTTCTAGTAAAATCATAAATTATGACTGATCTTGACAAAAGTCCAAATCTAGAAATGTCAAATTCCAGATATTAGCAATATCGGTCAGATTCATAGGTGTAATATCCCGTAATTTTTAATATTAGAATAATAATTGAATAATATAATAAAAAGGATTAAAATTGGATAAGGATTATGATTTAAAATATAATTAGACTAGTAGGCCTAAAATTTGGGTCAGATTCTAATATGGATAACTTGTAGGTTAAGATATAGAGTTTTGTAGCATTATAAATACATCTTATTCGTCTTCCTCGTTTTTTATATATAAAAATTCTTAGGGCTGTTTTCAGCATAAATCAGCAGTCTTGTAAAATTCATAGAAATTTCATCGTAAGTCAGTATTCAGTGATCCTGGACTTTTCGGAAAGGTCTTTTCGTTATCTACAACTTTCGTACTTTGTATTCTCCAAGAAAACATCGTTTAGTGGGTCAAAAAGTCTATATTCAGATCTGGTCAGATTTTGAGGTAAGTTTTCGATCGATTTTGCTAGTGTTTTCTAAACTATATGTTACGTGTGTATATTTGATTATAAAAATTTGGGCCAAGTGATAATATATTTGAAAGTATTATGTGTTATAGAATATGTCTCGATGTGTATGTGTAGTGTCTAGACGATAATTTTGGATCTCTGATTTATGCCATGGTTTGTGAAAATATCGAATAAGAACTTGAGACCGCAGTCATCGGATTGTAGTGACAGTTTTCAGAAAATTTAGGACCGTTATCACCGGGTTGTAGTGGTCGTGGCATGGGTTATGGATTTTGAATAATTGTTATTTATGTGTTATGTGTATCGAATAAGAATAAGAATGTGTATTGAAAGTGTTTGTTTCGTATATTGTACATCGTATCGTATAGATTATTGTATTTTATTATATGTGTTCATGTTACTTGGCCTACTACTTGGATCGATTGATTTTTTGTTGGGCTGTATAGCTCATTTTACAATTTCAGGTTTCGTCTAAGTTTCAAATTGGATAGCATTGGAGTTCGAGGACTTAGGATTGGACTAGAATGACCTTTGAACTTCCGGTTTTAGCTGCGCGTTCATATTGTCACCTCTGTAATAGAATTTTAGATTAATAATTGTATTTTGTATTAGTTTTTGATTTAGAATTAATAGTCCGAAAGTGCGGGCTGTTACAATAGGACACAAAGCTCTATTCTTAGAGACATGTTTGCTCTACACCTAATAAATATCATACCCTTCATATATTAGGCCAATAGGTATCTAAATTCAAATATATATATAGTCAAAGGTAACTAATTGCAAGTAACTAACTGGTTAGTATGATTTGAATGAAGAATACATACTCAATACATAATTAGAAGCAAATATATATTTTATTTAAATGTGTATTAAATATGTAATTTAGAAATATTTTTCTGATTTTACAAAATTAGTCTTCAACATGTCATATTGCATCTGTTCTTAAAAGCAATAAGCAAGAAACTTAAATTAAACTTGAGCATCAAACTTGATTAGATATTGAAAAATATAACGTTTAAAACAAAACTTCCTTGCACGAATGTGGATGCCTCTTCATATATTGAGTTCTTTTGCACCATGTTAAAAGATTTCAAAGTTTCTCCTACACCCATTCAAAAACAATGAAATAGAATACGGTTGTAATTGAACTAAAAACATCATCCCTATATAAATATAGAAATTTATTATCATAAACACCCAACAACCAAAAACTATATAGGATCTTTAATCAAACACTTAGAGTGCATAAATATAAAATAATTAATATATAAAATATTGAAAAAGAATTTACCCATTTATTTGAGTCGATTTATAAATGAATAAAAGATCGTCGTAACAAAAATCACTCATTGTTCGTGTACCTGATACATCACTAAAAATAGATCGACCAGATCAAGATTAGTACCAACTGGAATGAACAATCTAGTTAAATAAGTAATCATATTCAATTAAAACAATTAAATGCAGAGATCCAAATAACAAACACATATTGCTTATATAAAAAGTTTTGATAATTTGATGCAGAAGGAATGAGATGGAGAGAAATGAAATAAAGAGAGAAATGGTTTTAAAGCTCAAATTCAAAATTTGAAATAGAGAGACAGAATGGCACAAAAGATATAGTACATGAGATTTCAAAATTCAATTCAGTGTACATGGATGAGATTTCGATGAATGTTTGAAATTTGAATTATTGAAAAATGTTCCTGTTATATACGTGTAGGTAGCGCGTATGTATGCATCTAATATATCTTGAATATAAACCATACTGCTATGCGCGTGGGTTCTTTGGAAACTGGAAAAAAAGTAAAAGAAATTATGGTGTACTGTGTTTGGATGGGCATTTTATGTAATTAGGTATGAAGTTTTGGGGTAGGGGTTGTAAATAGTCATGTTTTAAGTGGATTCGGGATTTATTATATATATAGAATATAGATATATAGATATAGAATATATAGATATATATATATATATAATAGATTTGGTTAACCACTCATTTTGGTTATCCCTTTCCATTCCATCACGATCATCGAATTTTCTTCATCAAATAATCAGAGTCGTTACATTCAAATTCTAAAAAATATACTCTACAAGTTCTCAGATTCAAATCCCGTCAATAAAAAATATTTATATTGTTATTATAATACATATAAGTTCTCAGGTTCGAATCTCGTTAATAACAAACATTTATATTATTATTTATAAAAATGCATATAAGTTTTCGGATTTGAAACTCACCAACAACAAATATTTACATTATTATTTATGAATCAGATCTTTAATGATATATTATTTATACTATTTGAACTCAACTTCAAATTATACATAATAAAAGTATATTTATATCATCATTATTTAATATTTAATTATTTTTATTTATATAAAATTTTAATGAAATTATATAAAATATAAATATAAATATATAAATATTAACCAAGATATGTGCATCGCATGGGATTTAAGCTAGTAAAATTAAATAGACATTATACCCCTATCTTTTGCCGAGAAACTTGGAACATTGTCGTGCATTATTAAAGTTTAGAGCAATTTCAATAGTTCACCGTTAGGCCATCTCCAACAATTTTGATTCAAAAATTCAAATTTAAATCACATATTAATCCAGATACTGATCCAAATTTCTGACGAACTCCAACACTGTGATCCAAATTATATTTTACATATTATAATACATAAATATTATATTAAATTCTTATTTTTAAATTTAATGTATAACCATTATCAACTATTTATATTATATTTGATAGATTATTTAAATGAAAGACAAAAAAAATTAATGTACGTAAAAATAATTAAAAATTATATGCATAATTAATGAGAAACACATTCATTTCATTAATTAAGATATAAATCATTATTAACATTCATTAATTATTAACAAATTAATTTTAAATCTAATAAACTCAAATATTGATAAGAAAATTATTATTTTATATTAAACTAAATTTATTTATTTTTTTATCATAGGTAACCCGCAACCGCTATCCTTTAGATCAGTGAACAGTGGTGATCCAAATTTGGATCAATACTATTCATTGATCCAAATTTGGATCACTATTTGGATCACTGTTGGAGAAGAACTAGGGACAATCTGCCCAAAATTTAGATCTTTGGATCACTGTTGAAGATGCCATGTTCAGCTATTTGGAGTCCTAAATTACAATATAAGGAATACGGCAAAAAAAGGTGAAATACCTAAATAACCATTTTTGAATAACAATCGCCCAAAATATCCACAATAATTTTAAATTACCCAAAATACCCACCAGATACTCCATTTTCAGTGGTATGTCAACTTCATAATCCACTAACATAGGACTATCAGGATGATACTCCTTTCCCAGTGGAGTATCATGCATGATACTCTTTTGTCAGTGGAGTATCGGCTCATATACTTATTTGTCAGTGGAGTTACATGTGAGATACTCATTTGTTAGTGGAGTATCATCTAAAATTTTAAAATTTTACTTTTTCATTTTTTAAATATTTATAAACTCCATATGGTAAATTGTTAAATCATAAAATATTAAAATTTCAAAATATGGTACATGTTTAAATAATAAAATATTGAATAAATATTTAAAGTTTCAAAAGAAAATATAATGCTCAAATGACTGTGGAGTATCAGACATGATACTACACTGGGAAAGAGGTATTAGGACTAATACCCCATTGACAGAGAAATATCAGCCATGATACTCTACTCACAAAGGAGTATTATCCTCATACTCCACTGAAAGTGGCGTATCATCGTGATACTTCAATGCCGTGGTGGTGGGTATTTAGAGCACCTTATTTTAGAATGGATATTTTGGTCAAAAAAACATCTAAAAAGAGGTATTTTGTTCATTTTTTTCGTAAAAAAATCACTCCAACTCCGGTCATATTCCAATAATTCCTTAAATCATCTGGATTCATTAAAATCTTCTTCCCATTGCTTGATTGTAGCTAACCTCTCTCCATTTCTAACTCTTATTTTATAATATATACTAGCTAAATAGTTGGTTTAAGTGTTATTGAAAACTTTTTAAATAATTTTTTATGTATACGTAATTGTTAGTTTATTTTAAGTTGATCAATGCCTTGTTTTATTTTTAATTTTATTATTTTTATAAAAATAGCATGTAATAATTAATTTTTATTTTATTAATTTGTAAATTCTTAAAAATTAAGAATAAGTACAAATAATGATATTTTTTCTATTATTGTCATTTGTTAACATGTTTTTGTATTTTTTTCAAATTTATGTTGGTTTAAATACGAATATCATTGAAAAAATGCCCAAAATAACCAGTATAACTACATCCATGTCCAATCTACCCACCGGTGGAATGTGCTTACCATTTTACCCACCATATACGCTACTATAGAAGGCGTATGTGACCAACAGTCAAAACAAACCCAAAACCCACCAAACACAAAACATAGTAAACCTAACTTCTCATTTTATGGTCCTGCTATGATTGAGATCACAAGCTGCAATCAAGATGTAGCTGCAATCAAGATGTCTCACAGGGGTTGTTGTTTCCTTTTTATGATGGATAAATTTTCCTTAATACCTTGTAATTCTGGTAGAAACAAACGTACATTATACAAGGCGTATCACTCAACGAAGGCCTACCGGTAGACGTATCTGTGCATTCCGACTTCCTTGGTGGTGTATAACCACATATTCATTTTCTCTCTGGTTTGTCCTAATTACCTTAATACATGTGTTAAACACCTTGTTTAATGCAATAAAATCTAATTATGTTATTCGTTGTCTACTCTAGTAGATGGGTATATATTGGATACGGATCATCTATAGTCGTATCCATGTGATACCGCTCCCGCAAAGGTGTATACATCCGATGGATGCTGCACTGTTCATAAGTCTTATCTGGGTATATGTGGGTATATTGGCGTGATAGATGATGCACCGTTTGTAGAGGCGTATTGCGCGGGTATTTAGACCATCAGCAGTGGTCAATCCCTTTTTTCTCATTTTGAAGATCCCACAACACAACCACCTTAGCTAAACTAGTCCAGGGTGAAGAAATAATGGCCAATTGCTTCCAATGCAATGGTCATTTCACTCTTTTCAAAATAATATTATATTCATATTTTAGGCCCCCTTTATAAACTATTATAATAAATGCTCGTTGTGTATGATTCTCTAACAACATTTTTCGCTAACTAAAGAATACAAAATATGTAATTAAAATGCACCATGTAATCGAAAACATCAAACTTAAAAAAAAATTGATGTCTTTATTTGATCCCGCAACTCCAACAAATGCATGTCAGATTCATAGATCGGATGAAATAATCTACTGGTACATTGAATGCAATCAACTGTATATGTAGCGTCTAGCACGTTGCACCCATTTTCACCTTTATAACCGCTCCAAATCATGGCTGTAAAAACCGGGAATCGAAACTAATCGGTGGAGGTACCGATTAGGGATTAATCGGTAAATCGGAGATTAATCGGAAGGATTAATCGAACCAATAATCGGATATATATTTTTTAAATAATAAATAAATATAAATAATAATATTTTTTTAATTTAAAAGTATAAACATTAAATATCAAAAAGATTATTTTTTTTTAAAATGTAAACTTTTAACATTTTACCGAAAAAGCTTATACTATACAAATCTTACATTATACATCTTTATTATTAAATATTGAACTAAGAAAAGAGTAAGTTGTACACTTCTACCTATTCTCTCAAACGTCTCTCCCCTGCTATTCTCTCTCCACTCTCATTTTCTCCGGCGGATCGTCATCGGCGACTGCTCTGTTTAACTATTCTGCCTAACATTTCTATGTAATCGTCTTCTCCAAACGCAAGTTTCTTCTTCCTTACCCGATTCTTGACCCGATTAATAAGATTTTGACCGTTTTTCTAAAAAAAACGTTTTTTTCCGGCGATTAGCTATAATAAGATCGGCACCACGCTGATCACCGATTACTCGGCCGATTAATCGGAGTAATCGGCGATTTTTACAACCCTGCTCCAAACACATAAAAATAAACAATATTTTATTCATATTTTAAGCCCCCCTTATAAATCTATTATAATGAATGCTCATTGTGTACGGTTCTCTAACAATATTTTACGCTATTTAACCTCAATTTGCTAATAAAAAATATATTTGTAAATTTTAAAATAAAATTATAATTATAATAATCAAATTAATGTGATTAAAATTTTAAAAATATTATTAAAATGCAAAATTTGTAATTAAAATGCACCATATGTAATCAAAAACATCAAACTTAAAAAAGAAACCTGGCAGAATAGACATACTTTATCATATTTTCACATTGTAAATAATTAAAATATTAAAATGGGGCAGGACCACCGAAGTGGGACCACCCACTTTATTATACTTTGCTCCAACGACAGGGAGTCCCTTTTTTCATTTCCAAACCACTTCACGTGGCCCAATGCATGATTTGGGTCCGCGCTGGAGTTGCTCTTAGGGCACCTCTCTCGGGCGTGAGCAATTCGGTCTTCAGCTACCCAAATTTGGGTAAAATAGTAGTTCATCCAATATCATTTTAATGAGCTAAGTGTAACATATGTTAACATAGGTTAATTAGTTAAATTTCGTTTTAGTAAAACAATATGGATGTTATAGACGTATTAGAAAATCATTTACTATGTAATTTCGTTATATTAACCAAATCTAATTATTTAAATTTTATTTATTTTAGCTCTGATTAAAAATTATTTTGTTTTAACACATATATGAGTAATATATATTATTTTGTTTTGCTTGATGTCATTATATCGACCAATAAAATATTTTTCAATATTTATTTTATTTTAACTCAGTTCAGTATTATAATTTTTTAACTGCATAATTAATATTTATTATTTTATTTTAACCCGATTTTTTTTAATATTTCTTCTTTCATATAACTAATTTTAATTAGTTATATAATTTTGAAAGTAGGCAATAAATCCTTGCATAAGATAGTTTCGAAATTACAGAGATTTACGTAGTAGAAGTAAGTTATTGAAAGTAGGCAATAAATTATTGCATAAGATAGTTTCAAAATTATAGAGAGTTTTGTAAAAGAAGTGAGTTATTGAAAGTGCATAAAAGATAATTTTGTATTTATTTAATCTAGAAGTCCTTTACAATATTTTTGAAAGATTTTAACCAAACTAACCAAATATATTCGTAACCCTAATACTTATATTCACGCGTTTTTTTTGCCAATAAAGGGATGATTTTATTGCTTAAAATCATTACATAAAATAGAAAGGAAGTCTGGATGAACATTATCTTTTCCCCACGTACGATCAGCTATAGAAGAGCTGTAACTCGCTAAGTAGTGAGCTACACTATTCGCTGATTGTTTAACAAATCTTAACATCACGTTTTGACTCTTAAATCAACAGAAGCTGCCTACACTCTTCTACTAATCTGCCAATATATGATAGAGTAGTATACGAGCTACGAATCCACTGGACTAATGTCAGGCAATCCGTTTCGACCACTGCATCTTTTTGATTCTTCCGTTTCACCAAGCTAAGAGCTTCGTGAATTCCCATTGCCTCTGCCACCTCTGGAGCCACGTTTCCCTGATAGCATTTGGACATTGCTTCAACCAAACTACTAGTGTGATCTCTTACGACTTGTGCATGACTAAACTTGTTGTGACCACTAAAAAGTGCTGCATCAGTATAAATTTTAACTCAACCATTTGATGGTGCCTGCCAAGTTGATCGACCATCCTCAAGAGACATAAACCCTAAGGAGTTATCGAAGCTTCTATCTTGGACAAAATTCCACTGGTTAAAAACAAACATTGCCGATGTCACCACTTCTTGAACAGTCAGACATTTCTGGTTTCACACTAAATCGTTTTGATTTTTCCAAAGCATCCAACAGACCATTACTGAAGGGGTTAAATATCAAAGTGGTCACTCAACTGAAGATCATATATCAGTTTAATCATCAAACTTAACGGGGTATCATTTGGATCTCTAAAGTAATAATAAAAATCAAACATATACCTCAAAATATGTGCTCGAGAATTAAAATTTATTTTATGGAGTTCTAAACATTTTTTTTAAATCTTATTACAACCAAATGAAAAGTTATGAATTCATAGTATTTTAGATGATTTTTTGAGATTTTTAAAATTTATCTACTAATTATTTTTATTTAAATAAAGTAAATGACTACAAAATTAAAAATAAATAGTAGATAAATTTTAAAAAATCTTATTATATTATAGAAAATACTAGAATTCATACATTTTTATTTGGTTGTAATAGGATTCAAGAAAAATATATAGAACTCCATAAAATAAATTTTAATTCTCGAACACATATTTTGAGGTATATGTATGATATTTATTATAACTTTAGTGATTCAAATGATACCCCGTTAACTTTGATGATTAAACTGATATATGGCGTTCAGTTGAATGACCACTTTGATATTTAACCAATTACTGAAGTTAAGACTGATTCATTATTACCTTGGTTAAAAAGCATTTGTAACCAATCCCCAAAGGTCTGAACATTATCTACCAACACTGGAGTTGAGGCTAACTGCAGACACGATGCTGCAAACGAACACTGAACGAGAGTATGCAAAATGGACTCTGGTGCTGCATTACAGACTGGGCAAATGTCATTAACTGCTACATGTTTAATTGGAAGGAGATCTTTAGTAGGCAGACAATTATTTGCAGCTCTCCACAAAAAGTTTTTAACTTTTGGGGGGATCTTATGATGCCAATTTTTTCTCCAGAAGCCTGAGTTGTCCGCCTGAGGGTTTCTTCTGTTATTCTGCAGCATAACATAAGCCGTTTTGACCGAATAAACACCAAGCTTCGCATGCCTCCAATACCAATTATCTTCAAGTTCCACACCCAGCGGGATGGATAAAATAAGATTTGCATCTCTGTCACTGAACATATCCCGGATTAAGACTATATACCAACTTCTCTCACCGTTTATCATAAACAAAGAAACCGTTTGGTTTATAAACGCTGCACTGCTAGACTGGACATAAGGGTCTTGTTCATCTGGTAACCAAGGCACATCCTTTATAGAGATTGATTGACCACCGCCTATACGACAAGAACAACCTTATTTCAGCATATTTTGTGCTTCGAGAATACTTCTCCAAACATATGATGGATTACTGCCAATTGTAGCTGTTAACAATGTTCCAGACGGGTAATATCTGGCCTTAAAGACACGGGACATTAATTTATCCGGATGTACTAACAGTCTCCACGCCTGCTTACCTAGTAAAGCGACGTTGAAGCTTCAAACATTTTGAAATCCCATTCCTCCATCGCTCTTCCCCATACTTAATATTTCCCATTGATAGGGCATAAGAGACCCGGGTAGGCGTCAACCTGGACTAAAGGGAGGCAGGCTCAACCGACCTGCTAAGACCCCCCTCTCCCAGGCCCATCAAACATAGGAGCCCAGACCCGGGTCTATCCTACTTCCCGGATCCGGATCCGCCTGCATACCCGGATCCGGATCGGGGCCAAAACCACAGTGAGGGAGGTCCCAGCAAGCACATGCACATCCCACAACCCGCCAAGCAAAGGTACGTGGGCACGTGACTATGACAGCTATCAACAACCATCACACCAGACAAGCACGGCGCGTGTCATGGGCCGTTAGGACACTCTGGAGGTGGTCCTCCCCTGGACACATGTAAGCAATCCACCCAAGTCAGGCGTCCTCTGGTCCCAAGATCCAACGACCCAGATTTAGAGGTAACTACCCCTAAACCCTACCTTGGGGCTATATATACCCCCAAGGCTGAAGGGTTTAGGGGTTGGAAAATATTTTTACTCTTACACCCACACACTCTCATACACTAAAAAACACACAGCAGCCATCACATATAAACACACACACACAGCAGCCTCTAAATTACATAAACGTATATCCCTTCATCTTCTCCAAAACATGTTCTCATTCTCACACCGGAGGCGCCGTGGGAGCCAAACCCCCCTTCCGGTGTTGTTTTGCAGGCGCCCAACCAGCAGCTACACCTCACCCCCGCACAGAAGATCCAGGAACGCCGTCGGACGGAGCCGCCCGCTCACCGGAGTTATCATTTGGCGCTAGAAGGAGGGGGCTCCATCCTTGGGTCTCGGTGCCCCTGGATTCATCTTCATCAGCAAACTCTTGAGAGAGTCCACTTTCAAACCTGTAAGAACATAAACAACCAAACCCTTTCTTGAATATGAGTTTTCATTTTAGCCGCGTTTATATGAGCTTGTTGTTTTAGGTCGTGTTTATGTGAGCCCGCCCTTGTTTGTTAAGTTTTAGTTGTTTGGGGTTTGATAATCTTGGTAATCTCGAAGCCTGAGGTTTAATAGTCTTGGTGATTTAAAACCCAGAACTGTTTTAGCTTGCATATTTTCTTTTGTATTCAAGAGCCTGCTGTTCTTGTTTGGTATTATTGTTAGCAAAACCCAGAAAGTTTGCTTGCTGTTATTCTGGAAAATTTTTGTAACATTCAAAAAAGCAACCTCAGATCCACATTTGTAGCCTCAAATATTGGTCAGTTGTTTGTACAATTGTGGTAATGGCAAGAGCAGGAAAAAGTACAGCTGGTAGGCCCTCCGCCAGTACCCACATTCAGGATCAAGACCCCTCTCAAGTTCAAGAACCTGGGGGAGACAGTGAGACCTTCCAAGAGCAACCACTGACACATCATACTCCAATCAGGGATGCTAGAAATGTCATAGAGCTAAATCAGTACAAGTACACCAATGTTCCAGTTGCAGAGGAGCATATGGCTAACTTAACAAGCCATGAACTTGCTGAAGCAATCAGGCTCTACAGAGATGAACAAGCCCGGGCTCAGATGGAATTTGAGCAAGATGATGAGCAAGAAGAGTCCGGGGACTCTCAGCAATCCAGGAGATCTGTCTTCGACCGAATTGGGGCTAAGGCAAAAAAGAATCAAAAAATACTCACTCAGGCTCAATCCAGAAAAATGCACATTTGGAGTAGGGGCAGGAAAATTCCTTGGATTCATGATAAACAACCGAGGAATTGAAGCCAACCCAGAAAAGATAAAGGCAATCCAAGAGATGAAGGCTCCCAGAACACAAAAAGATGTGCAGAAGCTAGCAGGATCACTAGTAGCACTCAGAAGATTCATCTCCAAGCTAGCTAAGAGATGCCTACCCTTCTTTGACCTGTTAAAAGGAGCAACCAACAAGAGAGAAGTTAATTGGAGCCCGGAATGCCAAAGCGCATTTGAAGAAATCAAAAGGTACCTTTCTCAACCCCCTGTGTTAACAAAAGCTCAACCAGGGGAACCCCTATCCCTTTCCCTGTCAGCAGGGGCCCTGGCAGTTGGAGCAGCCTTGATCAGGGAAGAGAATGGCAAACAACAACCAGTTTATTATGTGAGCCAAGTGCTAAAAGATGCAGAGACCCGGTACCCGAGGCTAGAAAAGTTTGCTTATGCCTTAGTCACAGCATCCAGGAAACTCAGACACTACTTCCAGGGAAGGGAGATTCGAGTTGTAACAAACCAACCATTAAGGAAGATAATACACAAGCCAGATGTCTCAGGGAGGTTGGTAAATTGGGCAGTTGAGCTAAGTCAGTTCAATCTAAGTTTCATTCCTAGAACAGCAATCAAAGCCCAGGCTCTAGCTGATTTCATCATAGAATGCAATTTCCCAGAAGAAGAGCCCGTGCCCATGTGCATTGACCCTGAGAGAAACACAGATCAAGAAACAGAAGCCTGGGCTCTCAAAGTTGATGGTTCTTCAACCAATGAAAGATCGGGAGCCGGACTCATCCTAAAGAGCCCAGAAGGGTTCACAATCCAAACATCAATCTCCTTTGCATTCTCAGCAACAAACAACCAAGTAGAGTACGAGGCCTTGATTGCAGGACTGAAGCTAGCAAGAACACTCGGGATCCAGAATCTCAAAATCTACAGCGACTCCCAGATCGTCGTAAAGCAAACAAATGGCGAGTACATAGCCAAGGATCCAGTTCTAGCCAAGTACCAGGCTCTGGTCCAAAGCTACCTCGCCTTGATACCAAAAATACAAGTCATCCAAATCCGCAGAGAGGAAAATTCAGAAGCTGATACACTATCTAAGCTTGTTCAAAATTCATCAGACCTGGATTGTTCCGTCTACTTCGAAGAATTGCAGAAACCAAGCACAAATTCTGAGGAAGTCATGGAAATAGACAACAATCCAAATTGGATGACCCCATTCATTAACTACTTGGAGAAGGGAGAGCTCCCGGAGGATAAAGGGAAGGCGCAAAGGTTAAAGGCAAAAACTTCAAAATTCTTCATGGAAGAGGGAATACTCTATCGCCGGACCTTCTCCTCCCCCATCCTCAAGTGCATAGGCCCAGGAGAGGCACAGTACTGCCTCATGGAAGTTCACGAAGGAATCTGCGGGGACCATATGTCCGCAAAAGTACTAGCTCATAAAATCATAAGGCAGGGGTACTACTGGCCTACTATCCATCAGGATTCAATAGACTTTGTCAAAAAATGCAAGAAATGCCAACTCTTCAGCAATGTGACACGGATGAGCCCAATCCTACCTTCTTCAGTCTTGTCACCAATCCCATTTGCCGTATGGGGAATTGATATCATGGGACCCTTTCCCAGGGCCAGAGGAGACCTCAGATACTTACTAGTCTCAATTGATTATATGACAAAATGGGTAGAGGCAAAGGCAATGAGAACAATAAACCAACAAGACTGCATCAAGTTCATGGACAACATATTGATGAGGTTTGGGATCCCGAGGGTACTGGTCTCAGATAATGGTCCACAGTTCGTTGGTTCAGAATTCGAATCCTACCTTCAAGAAAGGGGCATCCGGCACAAGAAGTTATCGGTAGCCTACCCTCAAGGAAACGGCCAAGTTGAAGTAACAAACCGAATACTTCTCAGGGGGATAGAGAAGAGACTCAGGGAAAGCAAAACCAAATGGCCAGAAGAATTGCCTAACGTACTTTGGGCATACAGAACAAGCCCCAGAACAAGCACAGGAGAAACCCCCTTCAAGCTGGCTTATGGAACTGAAGCCATGCTACCAATTGAAGTAGGATCCCCCTCCCATAGAGCAATCAACTTTGATGAGATAGCAAATGAGGAGGGGCTCAGAACGAATATTGAGCTAATTGATGAAGTCCGAGACCAGGCAGTGGCAAGAATGGAAAAATATAAGCAGAAAACAAGAGAGCACTTCAGCAAGAAGTCCCGGGTCAAAAACTTTCAAGTTGGAGACCTGGTACTTCGAGATACGGAAGCTTCAGACCCCATCAACACTGGAAAGCTAATGCTAAAGTGGGAAGGCCCATACAAAGTCAAGGAAGTTCTAAGGCCAGGGACATACAAGCTCATGAACATGGATGAGTCTGAAGTACCAAATATATGGCATGGACTCAGGCTCAGAAAGTTTTACCAGTAGAAAAAGCAACCAAAAGCAACAAGAACTTGTAGCCTATGGCAAGCAACCAATCTATGATCCTATATTTTGTATGAAAAAATTTACAAATCAATGAAAAGAAACTTCCTTTCTCAGAAAGTTATTACTTTTAAATTACCAGTTATGGAAGCAAAAAACAACCCGGGTACCTTCTCATACCCGGGTTAGAAGCAAAAAAAACGAAAGCAACCACTATTCGCTTAGAAAAATTCTAAGTACATGGAGCAATCACCAATCCGGGTTAGACATACCCGGATTGAAATCAAATTTAAAAGCAAAAAGCAACCCGGATTAGCATTCAAATCCCGGTTGCAAACAACCAATATGTACTTAAATTTTCCAAGTAAATAAAGCAGAAAGGCAAAAAACAACCCAGATTAGCATTCAAATCCGGGATGCAAACAAACATTATGTACTTAAATTCTCCAAGTACATAAAGCAAAAAAGCAAACATCAATCCGGGTTCAACATACCCAGATTGAAAGCAAAATTAAAAGCAAGTACATAAAGTAAAAAAGTAAACATCAACCCGGACACTGTCCCATACCCGGACCAAACCCGATATAAACCCAGTCCGGGTTAGGGGCAATAACAAGGATCCGGATTGCTCAAAAAGGAAAAACAACAGATAAAAGAAAAAGCAAACATTTTCTAGGACGAAAGAAAATTTCAAAGCAGGATCCGGATTGACATCAATCCGGAACAAATCCAAATATTACATATAGTTCAAATCAAAGCACGAAATCAAGAAATCCTATAAATGAAATTACATTGGCTGGGCCCGAGAAGCTTTGCAAAGCTGGTCCGAATCTAGAGGAAGCTGGGGCTCGGACCATCATAGGGTTCCGGTTCCCCTTGACCCTGCTCAACCGCAGCCTTTGCAGCAAGGAACTCTTGAATAAAGCTCTCCCAGGAAGCAAATGGGTCAGTCTTTATATTGCGCTCGGCAACAACCCAGGACCTGCGTACCTCGGGAACCCCGACCTGAGCAACCTCGAAGTCATAAATATCGCTAGCCTTAAACTCAGCAATGATGGCCTCTTTGTTCAGATTCTCTTTAGCAGCAAGCTCGGCCTTGAGCCTCTCAACTTCCTGGGCCAGCCCCTCAGCCCGGGTTTCGGAGTCCTTCAACTTCTCATTCAACCCGGCCTCCACCACCCGGAATCCCTCCCGGGCCTCCTCCAGCTCACCCCTCAGGGAATCAGAAAGCATCTTCTCAGCCTTAGTCCGGTTGTTAGCCTCCTTGAGCTCAGTGAAAGCAACGTCAGAGCAAATGGACATTGCACTCCCAAGCTGAAAAAAAAACACAAATCTATGAGCAAAGCACAAGGTAGATTGAGGGGGCATAATTCGGAACTAAGAGCATAAAAAATCAGAAATTACCTGCCCCCATTGACCTGTGACCCTCTTCAAGGCAGCAGCCATATTGTAGCCCTCAACCTCCTCCCAATCTTCTTCGGAGGGGATACTGGACATGAACCCGGCCAGATCAATAAGGCTCTTTGTCCCTATCCGGATAGGAGCCCCATCCGGTCCCTTCCCTTCCGAATCACATATGACCCGGTCAGCAACAACAGTTTTTCCGCGGGGAGGCTTTCCCGGGGCGGACTTCCTCTTCTTCGAAGGAGGTTCCTCTTCTTCGAAGGAGGTTCCTCTTCAGAGATTTCCTGGACGTCCGGGTCCTTGGACAAGGGCGCATTGGCCGGATCAGACACATTCCGGGGGGCAGAAGATTCGGCACCACCCTCTGCATCCGCAGATCCGGATCCGGTACCAGTGGCCCCCTTTGTTGTCTTGTATGCCAATCCCAATGAGTTAAAAGCTGCTGCATAAGCTGAAGAAGACATTATGGCCCGGGATGCAGGGTTGTAATGCGGCAAACCTGAAAAATGGAAAAAGAAAACTATCAGCATAGGATTGATAAAAATGCAAAGACTACCAAATCCGGAAATAAAATACTGCAGTAAGCCCGGACCATGTCAAGACGTTTTATGCAAATTAGCTACAAGTAAAAAACCAAAAGATACGTTGATCCGGATCATGAGGAAAAGCAGAGGGACCCGGATCAAAGACCAAAATAGGCTTTGATCCGGACCAAAAATCCGGTTCTCCAAGCTGGGATGGGGACCCGGATCAAAAAAAAACATTAAACAAGAACTTACAGCCAAGTTGGAACAGGAGTTTATGGTTCATAAACGTATCCCGGGTTGGCTGGAACCCGAGACTACCACAAAATTTTCTAATTTGATCTACAGCCTCCCCCTCTAAGATCTCTGGGTTGAACTTCGTCTTAACCTCCCCAGCTGTGAAATAAGGAAGATACTCCAAATCGTACCCCTTCAACATCAATATCTCCCCATTCCAATGTTTCAAAGAAGTCTGGTACATAACCGGTTTGGACCTGCCCGGACCAAATCCGTACTCTTCTGCCCGGAATCTCACCTCGTAAAAAGGTTTCTGGCTTGACCTAGAAAGATAAAATATTTGGTGGAACAACTTGAAGGTAGGCATGAGCCCGGCCTTGTTGCAGCAAGCTATGAACCAGGTCATAGACTTTATTCCATTCGGGGTTATCTGCATGGGGGATATCCTATAGACGTACTTGCACAGGTGCTTAAGAAAAATATGGCAGCGGGGGCTCCACCCGGACCTTAAATGTTCCAGCCAGACTGGAACAAAACCATCCGCAGGACGATGGAAGATCCTCTCATACGGCTCGGGCCACCTCCAAGCGATGTCAGGAGTCAATTGAAAAGCAGCCCGGATTGCCTTGTCCATATCACCCGGATCAGAGTCAGCATAAAAATCCTTCAGCTGGTAATGATCCCAGCTGATCCCAAACGAAGCAAAAGCTGCCTCCAGGGCGCCCTGATCATAAACGCCCGGGTGGCCATCCTCGTGCCTCTCATATCTGACCCGGGTATAGTATATGCTATCTTCAAACCCAGGTGGCTTCCTAACAAAGTGATATTTAATATCGGACCAGCGGCCATCCGGAGTGAAAATAACAGAGTTCTCTGGAAGCCTCTTGAACCGGAAGCTCGTAATCGTTCCCACAGACCCGGACCCCTTTCTAACCATCTCACCCCGGATCTGTTCTCTACCAGTCAAATCCGGATCACTCTCCTCGTCAGAAAAGTTGGGATAACAGTTGTATACTTTCCTAGCTCGCTCCTTGATCCGGACCATATACCTATTAAAATGAAGGTCAGTTAGCCTGGACCCTACAGATTTTATTTGTCTTACTAAGCGGTCCGGATCAGGTACGTTATGATTAGTTTTACCATAATCTAATGATCCGGACCACCAATGCAAGTCCAACCCGGAAAAACATCAACGATCCGGATCATGTTAACTACAATCCACAAAAGCAACCCACCATGGACCCGGATCTTGATGGAAAAAACCCAGATCCGGATCCATAGCAACAAAAAACTTGAACCAAAACCCATATACCCGCATCCCAACGACAAACACCAATGCCCGGATCAAAATCAAAACCCTAACCCACAAACAGTGAACCCAAGAATCAAACAGCGAAATTAGCACCTTTTACCTATACACACATATATTTCACCCAAGAACACGAAGAACAACGGTAGAAAAAACCCAAAAAAATCAAACGAAAAACCCATACAAATCAACAAAAATCGAGCCTAAAACACAGAGACACATACAAATCTACAAATAAACAAAAAACCAAGCAACAAAAACAACCAAAAACCTCGATTTCCATTTCGAAGAAATATAACCGAATCTCAAGCATGCAAAATCAAAATTCGAAAAGCAAAATCGGAGAACAAATGGAAAAAACAAGAAAGAAGAGATCTTACAAGTCAATTGAAGATGGACGGAGAAAGCAGCGACATGCGGCGGCAAGAATCAACCAAGAGCAACGACACTTCGTAGAAAAATGAGAGAAAATGAAGAGAGAACTAAATGACTGTTGATTTTCCTTTTGATGGTGAATAAAAAAGAAAAGAGGAAGAAAATGGGGTCGGCCTTTTATAGGCATAAATGAGGACAACTACCCCTGCCACGTGGCAGGATCCTACTGGTTCCAGAAGCAGTTACAAAAAAAATTAATACATATATATGTGTAATTACACACATATAAATGCAAATTAAACCCATAATGATTATGGGCCGAGTTTTTAGGAAATAACTGCCCAAAAATTCAAATTCGTGGGAGGGAATAAACTGAAAGACGTTAACAAATCCCAAACTTTTCAAATTCCACAGCCCAATACCCGGATCAATAGCAAAAATCCGGATCATTGTCAACCAGGATTATTCTACTATTCTACCTTAATCCGGATTGGTATCCACCACACCAGATCCGGATTGGGGGGCAACCAGGAGCAGGAATTTTTCCTAAGCAACTATTCTACCTCAATCCGGATTGGCATCTACCACACCAGATCCGGATTGGGGGGCAACCAGGAGCAGGAATTTTTCTAAGGAATCAACCATTCTACCTTAATCCGGATTGACATCCATTACACCAGATCCGGATTAGGGGGCAACCAGGGGCAGATATTTTTCTGAAGAAACTATTCTACCTTAATCCGGATTGGCATCCATTACACCAGATCCGGATTGAGGGGCAACCAGGAGCACAAATTTTTCTGAAGCAACTATTCTACCTTAATCCGGATTGGTATCCATTACACCAGATCCGGATTGGGGGGCAACAGGAGCAGGAATTTTTCTTTACTAAGCCAAATATGCAACCCTACTCTACTCCCTCATCCAGAAAATCTGCATAAGGGAGTGGGGGGCAAATGATAGGGCATAAGAGACCCGGGTAGGCGTCAACCTGGACTAAAGGGAGGCAGGCTCAACCGACCTGCTAGGACCCCCTCTCCCAGGCCAATCAAACATAGGAGCCCAGGCCCGGGTCTATCCTACTTCCCGGATCCGGATCCGCCTGCATACCCGGATCCGGATCGGGGCCAAAACCACAGTGAGGGAGGTCCCAGCAAGCACATGCACATCCCACAACCCGCCAAGCAAAGGTACGTGGGCACGTGACTATGACATCTATCAACAACCATCACACCAGACAAGCACGGCGCGTGTCAGGGGCCGTTAGGACACTCTGGAGGTGGTCCTCCCCTGGACACATGTAAGCAATCCACCCAAGCCAGGCGTCCTCTGGTCCCAAGATCCAACGGCCCAGATTTAGAGGTAACTACCCCTAAACCCTACCTTGGGGCTATATATACCCCCAAGGCTGAAGGGTTTAGGGGTTGGAAAATATTTTTACTCTTACACCCACACACTCTCATACACTCAAAAACACACAGCAGCCATCACATATAAACACACACACACACAGCAGCCTCTAAATTACATAAACGTATATCCCTTCATCTTCTCCAAAACATGTTCTCATTCTCACACCGGAGGCGCTGTGGGAGCCAAACCCCCCTTCCGGTGTTGTTTTGCAGGCGCCCAACCAGTAGCTACACCTCACCCCCGCACAGAAGATCCAGGAACGCCGTCAGACGGAGCCGCCCGCTCACCGGAGTTATCACCCATGACATCCAATGGATAGATCGTGTTCCAGATGAAGCTGTATTCCACCAGAATTTACACATTACAGGCTCTAGTTCCCTGCAGATTTCCATTGGCAACAGGAAAACACTCATGGTATAATTGGGAAGGGTCTGAGCCACTGATTTGATCAAGATTTCCTTACCACCTTTGGATAATTTATTACACAAGAATACAAAAATATCACCTCGACAATTTCACCCCTATGAGGAGTGAAAGAAATCAATTCATCGACAAAAGCCTATCAACAAACAGCGCGGTGCATACTCACACGGCTTTAAACGCCAATAAGAAATAAAATATCATTTTTCGGTGCCCGTTTTGAATATCTTTCAATCAATTAATATTAGTTAAATAAATTAAATTTCTATACCAAATAATAAAATGCTATAAATAGGTTTTTTAGACTTAATCTCCGTTAATGCTATGTTCGTTGACATGGATAAAAAATATATCACAAATACACATTAAATGTCGCATTGATTATGTGTGAAATTCTTGTCTAAAATCCAATACAGACCAGACTGGTCTAGGCCCGTAATAGACTAAAGGCAGGCCCAAGCGGTCAAGGCCCACTAGCAAAGGTCGTCAATGTCCACGAACATGAGTTGTTCATGGATTAGGCCCAATATGGCTAGAAGGGCAGAGATCTGTGTCCAACATGGACACAAATTCCTACAAGGAAGGATCTGAAATTCCTTCCCTTACAGGAGTCCTAATTACCATCTAAGTTGGAGATTTTTCCACCAAGTATCCCAACACAAGTCTAACCCTGGACTCATCTCTATATAAATGGCTCTACCTTCAACTCATAACTACGTTTTTGACTTGATTTATACAATACAGTGATAGGATGCATCTTGCGAGGGCAGCCAGTCCCATCGCGGGAACAATCATTAAAACTCGAAACTCACACACCTTAGCATTAATTACTAATGCACCATAATTTTTATTTCACAACATTTGGCGCCGTCTGTGGGAACACAACAACAACCATAATACTCACACGGAGCACAAACAACAGTGGAACCGACGATCCTATCCTATCACGAACAATCTCATCGGTGGTGGAGATCCACCCGCGCTCAACCTATGCCGCCACCCAAAGAGGAACCCCTATAGGGGCATCTGAGCCCAGCCTCAAGGGACGAATCCCCCAATCCAAGATCCTGCTCAAGGGACGAATCATCGAGCTCCTCAAGGGACGAATCCCAAATTTCAGCAACTACATGCAATTATAAACCCTCAACCCATTGGTTATGAGTACTCAACGATCATAACCCCACAATGCATTAACTTACCTTATGGGATACCCCTATACCCCGAGATTGGAATAAATGGACACTATAATCGAAGCGAAGAACAAGAGCAAACGTTTCAATACGTCTGTGACTTGATTCCCATCCCTGAGAACCGAGAGTTCTCTGGATCCTACTACGCTAGAGACTCCGACTCGTCGAACGATGAAGTGGTTCCAAGGAGAAGACTCCGACGCTAGAGGCCACACAGATGTTAAACTTCCAGGTTGTTAAGGCAACCTCAACCTACAACTCTATCACGGAGATAACAGGTATCCATGCGTTCAAGGCCGTTCCCTCAACATACCACATGGTGCTGAAGTTCCCGACTAGGAACAGTGTTGGAGAGGCAAAAGGAGATAAAAAAATGGCCCGTAGTTGATATGTTGCCGCACTTAGGCTTGAAGGAACCGGGAAGCAGGTCCTCCCCATACAAGACATGGATGTCTGTGAGAATGAAGAACTCCGAGGGAAGACAGTAGAGGATTTAGTCCCAATTCCCCTATAAACTCCTTAGACCCGGAGAAGGGCACATATGTTGGAGCATCTTTGGACAAATCCCTGAAGGGTCAATTGACAACTTTCTTACAAAAGAACAGTGACGTGTTTGCTTGAACGACAACTGATATGTTTGGGATTGCCCTCAACCTTATAGCTCATAATTTGAACGTAGATCCCACTCGGAAGGTCGTGAAGCAGAAGAAGAGAACTTATGCCCCAAGCAGGCTGTAAGCTATCAAACAGGAAGTCGAGAAGCTCCTAGAAGATGGATTCATTGAGGAAGTGCAATTCCCTAAGTGGTTGGACAATCCCGTAATGGTCAAAAAGGCTAATGGGAAGTGGATAATGTGCATCGAATTCACTGACTTGAATGATGTTAATGCCAAAATAATGCTTGAAATTCTAATAACAAATTTTAAATTAATAAAGCCTACAATTTCGAATCAAAATTATATACACAAGATATGTATAAAAAAATCATGAAGAACATAAAATGCAAAAGACGAACTGTCATTTCATCACTGTGAGCCATATAATCATCTATTTAAAAATGTATTTAGGTTATATTAATTTATAATAATTTAATTAATATACACATTATTAATTTATATTAAATATGATAATCGGGGATCGAGGTTGTGGAACGGGGCAGGGATATCGGAATCCCTAACCCCGATACCCCTGCCCCCGCTCCCCAATTTATTTTTTCATAAACATTATATTTTATAATAATTTATTATATACCAATGCAAATTAATAATATAAATATTTTTCCGGCAAGTGATATTTGATAATATTTTTGAAGTATAGTGAAATAATAATAAAAAAAAATAAATAATAAAAACACACAAGATATGATATCCCATTCTTGAAAACGAAAAACTCAAATCATTGCTTGTTATGTACATAAAAAAAATATTCTTGATAATAAACTTAATATTTGTCCTTAATTTACTTAACAATATAATAATATTTATTTTTTATAAATATTCCAACCAAATAAATAATCGAAATATTCTTATGCTTAATTAGAGTTAGAGTTAATGAAAGGAGGAGTAGTATTTATCAATCTTCGTCGAAAGAAAAAACAAATGTCTTATTAACATCTTCTCAGTTTTCACATTTCAACCGCCCAAACTTTCATTATTTTACTTAGTCAAAAATTTCAAATCCCCCGCCTCACTACATCATATCATCACACCAAAACAAAATAAAATAAACGGCCACGATCACCTCTCACTCAATCCCACCCACCTCCACGTCACCGATCCGCGTCAAACTCATCTCAACCGTTAATCCCCAACCCCAATCCAACGCTCCATATTAACCCAACATCTCATATAAATAACCCCTCAAATCACGCTCACAATACACTCTTCTCATTCTCACACAAAAATACACAGTTAAACACAAACAATTAGCAATGGCAAGAACAAAGCAAACAGCTCGCAAATCCACCGGCGGAAAGGCGCCACGTAAGCAATTGGCGACCAAAGCCGCCAGGAAGTCAGCTCCGGCCACCGGCGGCGTGAAGAAGCCTCACCGTTTCCGTCCCGGCACCGTCGCTCTCCGAGAAATCAGGAAGTACCAGAAGTCAACTGAATTGCTGATCCGAAAGCTTCCGTTTCAGAGACTTGTTCGAGAAATAGCGCAGGATTTTAAGACTGATCTTCGATTCCAGAGCTCTGCAGTTGCTGCTCTCCAGGAAGCTGCTGAGGCGTATCTTGTTGGATTGTTTGAGGATACTAACTTGTGCGCTATTCACGCCAAGCGTGTTACGATCATGCCTAAGGATATTCAGCTTGCTAGGAGGATCCGTGGCGAGAGGGCTTAATTTGAGTCGATTTTTAGGGTTTATGATTTTCGAATTAGGGTTTATGTAGTGGTGATGCTTGTGTAATGGTAATTGAAGTGTTTTAATTTGAATGAAAGATGTTTTTAAGAAGTGTTTGTCCTTTTTATCGCCGTTAATTTCAATTTAAGCTGACTTTTTTTTTAATAAACTTATCAATATGACAAATTAACCTAATTCTCTATGAAACCAGATCCGAATCTGATGATTTCTAGACTTTATAGTTGTGTTGGATTTATATGAAGAGAACTTTTTAATTAAGTTCTGTAATTGATATTACTTTTTTAACATTTATACTAATCTCTATATTATATATGTTATATGAGCCCGTATTTAGGAGTATCAATTTCTTATAGAAATGTTGCATACTCCGATGGTTTGATGTGATGTGTAACTTTTTTAGTTTAGGATGGTATTGCAAATGATGCTTAATCCTGGAGAGGCTACTGAGATTTGCCAGGAGACATACTTGAAAACATTTCTAGACTTCACATTCATAGGCTCCATGGTTATTGAACAAGTGTAACAATAGGCTCCATGGCTCCACTTTATCGATAAGATACACGACGGGAGCTTGAGAGCAGTGGTTGAGGCAACCTTCCATGACAGGCAACAGCAGTTATGGTTGCATTCCTGAATCCTCTCCCTTGATTCAGATGTATATAACAAGAAATTAAACAAAACAAAAGAAAAATATGAGTTTATAGAATATAGACTTGTTTAACAGTGGCAACTACAATAATTCGTGTAAAGTTTGTGTAATTTTAAATTTGTGAAGTTCTCTCAACTGATACTGATTGTACTATGCGACGTATAGACTCTGTAAGCAAGGATCTACTACAATTGTGCATAAATTCGGCACTTGACACAATGTGAGCCAAAGTAGAACTGCTTACTTTAACCAATAATGATACTCCTATGCATTTAAGTGTTGGGTCTTGCCCTCCAAATTTGTTGTGCTTGATTATGATTAGGCTGCATTGGTCTCACCATGTTCGCTTTGTTGGAACGCCCATTATTCGTTGTGTAGGGAATTTGATGCGACTGTGATGGTGACGGTACTGCTCTGTTTACCTGTGGACGAATTCGGTTGTAGTTTCCAGGCATATTAGAGTTCCTGACTGGTGATTTTGTCAAAGGTAGCAATCGGTCTTGTCTAATTAGCGTAGCCAAGAGAGTAGCCTGGTTATTATCACTTGAGGCAAGTATATTGTGGGTTGCTCGAAATGCATCTGCCATTCTTGTCAGATGGTTGTTGGTAACTGTCCTTGCAGTATTGGCAGGCGGCTCAAAAGGATCCTCAACCTAAGAATAAATTTATAAAAACTGAAAAAAGTTAATTGTGGAGGCTTTAAGCATTTAATAAGGGTTCCATCAACAAAAAACATGCCACCTAAAATTCTATGTGTGTGTGAGAGACAGGGAGAGAGAGGGAGAGAATTTGGGAGGGAGAGAGAGGGAGGGAGGGAGATACATAAAGTGCAAACGTCCTGGGAAGCCATGCCATGTTGCTCCCAATATCTTCCCACTGTCCAGAGAAAAGGTTGATGCCTTGTTCCAAGGCCCTCACGTCAATGTCAGAGAACTGCAAAAGATAGTGAAATACAAAAAATATTTTAATGCACCGAAATCAGTTCCTGGCACTTTCACCCTGTACACACATTTTGATGTGAAGAGTATTTGTGCTTTTTGGCAGGTTATGCTTGTTATTATGGTATTCTTGCCACCCACACCAGTTCTCATCGTGGAAAATGCAATTCACGAGTAGTCGGACAAACATATGACTTAAAAAAATGCAGGCTGAAAGATAGAGTTCAACGGAAAAATTGTAAAGATACCTTGGCAAAGAATGAAATGAGCAGATCAGATAAAGAACTTCGGTTCCACTGCCTAGAGGCCCTAGACCTATTATCTAGAAACCTGTTTATGTTCACAGCACAGGTCCCTTCGATATGTTTCTCAGCATCAGTTCTCACACCTGAATGATAACAATTAAAGTATTATTCAGTGTAAGTTATTCTGGACTCTGAACTGCTAGGTTCCAAGAGGTTTCGTGTTTTAGGTGCAAACTAAATTGCATTATCTATATTCACAAATGAAGTACAAGTTAAATAATTACTAGAACCTTAACTAACTGTAATATAGAACTACAGCATGCACAACTTTAAGATTTGTATATGTCTCACTAAAACCCTCCTCATAAGATTTCTTTACTCTTGTAGCAAATGAGAAGTCAAACAATAGCCAGATTTACCTGTATACCTCTATTTGTAACATTAATTGGCTTGCAATTTAATCTCAAGACAACGTCAACAGAAAACACCCAAATTTTAAACATTTGATAAGCATAATGTGTAAATTAAACCTAAAACGTAGAACTACAGTTTGAATCCCTGAGATTGGGGTTTATACATAACTATATAAAAAATGGTACCTTTAAGTTCATGTGCCAAATCTCCTGGATAGAGTTCTTTAAGAGGAGGTAGAATTGCAGGAACACATGTCTGCACAATATAAATGAGAATAAGTCTGGATAGTAGTAATTCTGGTTTCTATATTAAATTCAAATCTGGAATTTTTATATTTGACCAACAATGGCTGGACAGAAAATAATAGTAAAAGAAATTTGTTAATATTAAAAGGTTATAGCATATCCAAATTCAGATGTTTACAACATTTTTATCCTAAACAAACTAAACACTTTATAATTTTGAGCAACTGAAGAACATGGCGACTCCTGTAGCAGAGGCTAAATGACATGACACAAGAATATGTAATATAATCTTTTCTTTTTCCATGAATGTAATTGGTTTTGAATTGCGATATCTTTTAATACTAGAACACGCGTTTCTTCTAATCCCTGAAGAGCTTAGAAGGATTCTACTTGTGATATAACTAATCACTTGGTGAAAATCGGCGATAGTGCGAAAAATTATATTGAACACCTATAAAAGGGAATCCTGAAAGTAACAGATTACCTGAAAGTGAAAGATAACCAGCAAGCTGAGACAATATGAATTTAAAGACCCGGACTTTGATTCGTTTATATTATGTGCTTTGGCCCATTCCTTGACCTACATATAAGTCACATGTCAAAAAGGTGTATATGATCCTGAGGCAGGCATCAAAAAATTTGGCTCAAGAAAATACCAGCAAAACAATATCTCGAAAGCGTCCATCAATCCCATTGATCCAGAACAGCAATTTGGACTTCATTTGACCAAGCAAATTATTGATAGAGATATCACAAGTGATACTTTGAAGGTTGTGCTCCAACTTCAAGAAGGGTACTCTAGCATTACTGTTAAATCTGAGCTTACGGCATGTACCTGCAGATCCTCCTTGTCAATACTTTCAAAAAACAGGTTCACTTCTAAAAGTAACATATTCAATAGTTCGATTCATAACTTTATATTTGAATCGGCATACCAATTCAACATAAACTCGGATCAAATATAGTTTCATAAATATGTCTACGCAAGTCATATTTAGCAAAAAAATAACAATGTGCACACAAGTGACATGTGCCCTTAACCTTTTCATCTATTGGTATGACATAGAGGTTGTTACAGGGCGACCATAAAAGTGGAGATAGATAGATATTACCAACGTGAGAAGTGACAATTAGAAACTAGTTTTTGTTTACTAATCGTCTTTAAGTCATTGTGTGAGATGTCACAAGAGGCAACAATAAATTTCACAATATGCTTACAGTGTCCAGATCTTGAAAAAGATTACCTTTACATCTAAGGGCTTGTAGTACATCTGCTAGAAAACTTTGCTTCTGCTTTTTCGCCGTATTAGAAATATGAGAACCTGTAAGTATCTCTATAGATATGTCCAGATCCCCCCATCTCGTGAAGAGATTAGATACAAAGGAGCCATACGGTTCCACCGTTGCACCTGTGTACATCAGCTAATGTGAGAGTTATTTTTCGCATAACACCCTTTCAATTAAAAAAGAAAAGAAAAAGGAATTACTATATTCTCTCCAATTAAGCGACAATGAAAACATCTGAATACTAACCATCATCGTCTATAGAATATCATAACACGTGACCTAACTTAACATCCCCTTCATTACTATAGACCACAAATGAAAAGTATGAGTAAGATAAAATTTAACAAAAGCCTGACAGAAAGAACTTCAGTCCTGACCATTCTCATTTCATGTGCTAATATGAAGTTTAGTTTTGTTTCTGCAGGGACCGAGAATTTACATGATATGCAACGGATCTACTAGTTATAATATAAGGCATTAATACCTCTTAAACTTTCCACAGTCTCAACAGCATCTCGAACGTCTTCAATGATATGGAATCTTACTGCCCAATCATCCTTAGTAGGATTGATCAGAGGAAGAATAGTCTTCAGAGTTTGCTCCACTGGACTGTAGGAGCTCATTTGCAAATACTGAAAAAGTATAATTACCATTAGAAAAGTCTAAAGATATCTGAAAGTCAAAATGAACATTCTTTGCACATCAGAAACAAGTATAAGATGATGCAGAGGAAGAAATGCAGCTATTATCATATAATTTATTAATTATATAATGTTATATTTAAAGATTGACTACTGTTATTAAATGATACTATAAAAGTTAAGCTCTAAGGTAAGTAAATTATTATAAAGAATCTATATCTCGTTATGACGGCAGTAGAGCAATATAAGAAATATAAGTATACGTTTGTCCGGATTTAGTTAATCCTAAGTGGCCAGTATAGAAAACAATCATAAATGCGTGAAGTTGTTTCCATACACACATGAGAATCATGCAGATCCTAGATAGATTTGAGTGAATGATTATATCATTGTTACCATACAGTGATAAAAGGTGCGAGAACTGATGCAGAGAAACATGTTAAAGAAAGATGAAACCCAAAAAAGTTTTGATTGGATATGTCTAGGAAGATATATTAGAACACGGGTTTATAGCACCTTGGTGGTCCGACTTGGGCTTTTATAGGTATTAACGCTAGAATTAAGCGAACTCAATCCTACTAAGTGGTGAACTATATCCAACCCCAACTAAAATAAATATATTACTAAGTATTGGGTTAAAAAAGTGGATAATATACAAGTAGATTTCAATAACTTGAAGTTTCTTATTTAAGTTATTAATGAGAATTCCCCAACAACACACAATTGACCTTTTTATTCTAGAATGCATCAATATAGTAAATATATGAATAGTATTTCTCAATGGCTACAAAGGCTTTCAAAAGTTCATGTACACCTTATGAGGTCTTTTTCAATGGCTACAAAGGCTTTAAAAAGTTCATGTCCACCTTACGAGGAATCTATAGAAGATAACGAATTGTCTCTCATTATAAAACTTGTGGTCATGTTTTGAAAGGAGAGAATAAAGTGGCAAGGCAAGGAATTAAGATTTATATATATTTATGTTTATGCAAGAATAGAGTTAATTGTAACAAATTGACATTTGATGTTATATGATACACTCGTGGTCATGTTTTCAAAGGAGAGGAGAAAGTGGCGGAGCAAGGAATTAAAGATTTTTTTATATTCATCTTTATGCCAGAATAGAGTTAATTGTAACTAATGGACATTTGGTGTCTTATGATACATGTGTTATAAGAAATATTCTAGACACATAAGTATCATGGACTCATGGTGACGGTAATAAAAGAGGATCGTTTTCCGTAATCTAATCATATTAGCAGATTAACACTGAAGAGTAGATACAGAAATTACTAGTTTTCTTTTCATTAGGAATTTGACCGAGCAATATGAATTATATACAAACACTTGTAAGCATCATTATTATCAATCACATGATGTGATAAGATGAATGTAACTATGCACGTAATGCCCACATGATGAATATTTTGAATTGCTAATTATTGGATAAACTGAGGATTGAATTGTTTCCTACAAATCCCACTAGAAAATTGCTACACAGCCTTGTTTCAAACATTTATCTTGACCTTAAACTGTATCATAGCATACTTTCGTACAGCTCACTTTCAAGCCAAAACCGTAACCATTGAATTTCAAGTTTTAAAACGAGAAATCTACACTGCAACCATACCATTGACTGGTTCGGTTGGTTCGGCTAAAAATGGTTCTTTTCGTGACAAAAAGTCAGCCATCTAAATTTAATGAATCTTATAAACTCATTAAATATCTTTAAATAACTGAACTGAGAATCTTATATTTCCAAATCAAAACTAGTTTAGAACTACTTTTTCCGCCAAAACTAAACACAAAATAATTTGATAAAACCTCGCCTTTCCGAATGCATTAATAATCATTAAAAACATATACCTAGTAAACCAGCGACTTCTGTATTATCTAGTATCAACGCGTAAATATAGAAAAAAATCTAAGCAAACTTGCTCTAATTTCGAAATCTATCTATTTGTTAATATATGTACATGGACGTTATAAAAATACTCAGATTGATCCACCAAACACCAAGAACTTACATGAAACTATCACGAATTTACAACATTTCCTTATAAAACAACATAATTATAATTAATTTCGAATTTATCGATTTGTTAATATATCTACATGGCCGATATAAACAGGCCGACATGAAATTATGTATAATACTCATATTGATCCACCAAACACAAAAATCTATCACGAATTCACAACATTTTCTCATAAACAATACAGTGATCAATAATTACGAAATCTATCTATTTGTTAAAATATCTGCATAGACGGCATTAATATCACTCAGATTGATCCATCAAACACGAAAATCTATCACAAACTTACGACATTTTCTTATAAAACAACACAATTAGCTCGATTAACAATTCTCATTCTACTAATCAATACTATTCAGTTAAAAAAATTGATTAAACAACAAAGCATACATAAACAGATTGATCAACACATTATATACACATATAACAACACAATCATATACATTAATCAGAACAGTAATCATGATGCTATTCAAAATAATGTATGTGAATTTTTAAAGATAGATACACAGAGAGATACATTACCGAGTGAAACGAAGGTGACAATTGATGATAAGGCTGTAACGGTGAAGTGAAAATGTGTGTTGAATTAGGGCTGAAAATTAGTTAGAGCTGGGCTGCACCCAACTTAATAGATTGCATCATGCTCATTTTGTGTTTGCCATGGGCCCCGGGACCGGGTCCGGGTGGTATATTGTGTCCGTTTTTTGCGTGTAACGTTTTTTTAGTTCGGGTTCGGCTCGAAACTCAGTTCGGTAGAAATGACATAAATTTAATTAAAAATAATAAATTATTGTTAGAATTTATAATTTTATATAACTGATAGATTTTTTTTATTAAATAAGACATATCTTAAATATTAATTAATTATTAAATTAATAAATATAATTCCCTCCATCCCTCCCAATTGTTATGATTTTTAAGAAAGTGTCCGGCACGCATTTTAAGATGAATAAAAAATATAATTTATAACTTTTTTCAAAAAATTTCTTTTTCTGATTAAAAATTTAAACATTCTATTTTTATTAAAAAATGATTTTTTTTTTAAAAGTTATAAAACTATACTTTATATTCATCTTAAAATGCGTCTCAGACACTCTCTCAGAAACGATAATAATGGGCAGACAAAGTGAGTAAGATTTAAAGACCTTTGGGTATCAAACAAAACATACATTTTTAACTTTCTTCATCTATATATTAAAACAAAAATCATAGGCAAAAAGAGACTATTAAATAATTCGGTAATTACAATTTTATTCATGTACTTTAAAAAAATATAAAAGTGCGACCACTTAATATAGTAATTTTTGATTTTGTGTTGCCAACCATTAAGAATCGAACCCATAACATTTCTTTATGAAGTTCATCTCACGACCAACTATGCTACATTAAATTTTTATTTTATTTTATTTTAATTTTGAGCAAGTAAGATAATCGCATGACCGAATCTCACATCCTCTACTCCAGGAACTTACATAAGAACAATAATTATCACTTTTTTCAAATATCAACTCTTAATACTCCAAGAGTTCTCTTCTTTTTTCCTTCCGAACTTTCTAACTGACTTAAAATTTTACTTCATTCAACATTTACATGGTAGCTATGTCTTCACGTGCCACTAACTATTAGACTACAAATTAGAATAAAGCCCTTCAAAGCAATAGTTTCTAATTCTCTAACCTTTTTGTTAGTCAAGCACTAATGAGCAGAAAATGAACGTGATGACGAACGAGCAAACAGAGTAAACGTAATGAGATATTAGAGCAACAATTTTCAGCTCAATTCGTTATTTGTTGCCCATTTGTTTGATAAGGCTGTCTTTGAAGATGGCTGCTCTGCTATACTATACAAGTTCTAATATGCCAGCTCTTGACTAATAGAATCTTAGGTATACGGACCCTATCATGATCTTACGAAGCTAAAGATCTAAAAATGGAAGAACGCGCTTTTTTCAGCATCAGCACTGTAATAAGAAGGATCTACATTGAATTGTGAAGTAGAACCAATATTGGACTTCTTAGATGCATTAATAGCAGTCTTAAGCTGAGCTGTGTCAGAATCATCATGATCACTATCTTCATCAGAATCAGAACTAGACATACCCTTAGAAGAATTTGCAGAGCTAGGCATAATTGCTTTGCCTTTATGAGGATCATTAACAATAGGTGTTTGTTCCTCATGAGCACCTGAAACATAAACAAGGTAACACCTAAATCTCTCTTTTATTTTCAAGTGATCTCATCACTTCTCACACAATATATTATATTTGAAAGTAATATTTTTCTCACAGAAGAAAGTTTATAAGTAAAAAAACACTTATAAAATTCTTTTCTCAAGGCTACCTCTCCTTTTGCCAGTACATGAGACTGTCACTCAAAAATTTAATTTTCTCTCATAGTATTTTCACACAGTCTCACAGAAAAGCACAATCACACATTTTGCAAAGAAATAAGAGATGGCCGAGAGTAATAGTATGTTTGTCATATAAATAGAGGTAATCTCAAACAAGAGACTATTTATAATCATACAAACATGAGGAACAACAGAAGAAAATAAGCAATACCTGAAGGCGAGTCCTCAAGTGGAAGTAATGATAGTGGAGGAACACACAACACATCAGGATGCTTTAACAGGCTAGTCAGCAGCAAAGAATCATCAGTAATAGCATCAGGATTTGTTGTAGCATCATGATTTGATTTGTCAGGAGAATGAATTAGGCCAACATCAATACTTTGAACTGATGGTTCTTGTGAGGACCTGAGGAATATGAGTTGCTTCAGCAAGTTTTGGTGAAGGTTCTTGTGTACTCTCCTCAAACATAAGATCATTAATAACCTGTTACATATATTTTTGATGTCATGTCTAATCTGATTTGTTTAGTTTCAGAACTTATTATCAGAACTTAACTGGAAATCAGAACTTACTGAGGACAGGAAGTTATCAGAACTTAAGTCATCAGGACTTACATCAGAAATTAAGTGTGGATACACTTCAGGGATGAAAAACGGTTGATTTACAGGAGATGATCTGGATTAAACAAAAGAAGATATGCTTGGAGAGTTATACATCTAAAGGACTACTGTAAATAATCTCTGATTGATGTATTATAGGAAACAGAACCTATCAAATCAATTAGGAGATATCTTGTAACTGTATAGTATATAAACACAGATTAAGATTTACACTATATGTGTTATCATTCACGAGAATATTATTCGTTGTAACTGTAATATCCCGACGAAATTATAATTAAGTAAAATAAATTTATGTGCTTATATTATTTTTACAAGTATTATGCATATTATAAAAATATTTGATTAAATTTTAAACTTTGTCTTGTGTATTGTTGGTTTGCTCGAATATGTCGAGCTCCCATAAAAAAAAAATTAAAAGGGATACAGACCGAAGTAATAGGACGAGGAAGAGGAATGACGGAAAGAGGAAAGGATGATAAGAGATAAGCGCTGAATAGGAATAGAAAGATGAAAATTTTAACTAAAGCACGGAAGCTAAAATAAATTAGCCCGCATCTTTTACTAGACAAAGCCTAGTAGGAAGGAACATTGCACTTGAAAGTGAAAATGTTACCTTGGAAATAAAATTAGTAGTAGAGCTCTTTTTATAGAGCAAGTATCTTGGTTAGTTCCACACCTTCTCGATGTGAGACTAAGTGGATGTAGACTAAAAGCTATAATAGTTTTCAAGTCTAGTATGATTTTTAAGTTTATTGCAAGTCCCATTATATAGAGTTGAGAGAAGATCTCTTGCAAAACCTTCCTGATGTGGGACAAAGAGAATTATTCAAAAGCAAAGCTACAAGTCATAGTTGGTTTATTTTGAAGTGTTGGCTTCATAGCCTTGGGTTTTATAAAGGAAGAGATGTTACATCTTTTATATCTCATCAATGTGGGACTTGGTAAAGCCTAATTAAACCTTAAAACTCTAGTTTTTACTTGATTATGAGAAATTTATCTATTTCTCTTTATATTAAAACTTTAAAACCAAATTAATTTGGCTATATTGAAGCCAAGAGAAAGTTTTAATTTTTTTAAGTAGAAACTAAAGCTAAGTTGGGTTTATATAGGCATTGGAGGAAGGTTGGTCTCATTCTCTAATCAATGTAGGATATATGCATTTTAGGTAATAAAAAGGAGATCTCACAACCCACATCGGCAAGAGAAGAGAAGAAGACTGAGAATATATAGAAGAACTTGACCTTAAAATTTTAATAAGTAAAAGTAAGATTGACGAAGCTAATGGTGTGAGTTTTTAAAGGGTGCTTATATGTTCTAGATATTATGTTCCTTACTTAACTTTTATTTTTTTCCTACCCATCTTTGTACCACATTGAAAACGAGAAGTGAAGTATATTAGAATAAATAGAAAGGTACCATTATATGTAATTGTGAAAAAGGAATAAATAGAGGAAGTCATGTGATAGTTTTTTTTAGCAAAACACGAGTGTTAGGTTGAATTTCTTAAACTATATTTTTCCAACTTCCCTACTATTATACCACATCGAGGATATAGGAAAAATGAATCCTTACTTTCCTTATTTAAGTTTATATAGTTCCTTAAATAGAACTATCCGCTTCAGTTGTTTCAACCAAGGAATTCGGTTAGTTTTTCTAAATCACGAACTTAATTTCTTTATCTTATTTAGTAATTTGGTAATTATTAGTTCAGTTAGAAAATAAATAGGTTATATTAATGATAAAATTTATGTGCATTTTTGAATTATATATTTAGAAAGAAAGATCGACAATAAAATCAATTCGAAGTTCGGGATTCATAGAGAATAAATTAAGCGGTGCACTGTAAGTATATACTGTACTAATGTTGATGTTTTAAATGATGATTTGAGTTTGACTAAGGCTTCACTGATGAAAAATGTGTATTCTTGCATTGATATTGATGAACTGATGATGATACTTCCTAATCGGAAGTAAAGCTAAACTGATTATTTAGCTGGCCGGGATCCCAACTTGATGAATTGATGAACATGTCATGCTTGAATACTCAGTTAATCTTGTGAGAACTATGTGACGAATTTTTGTTGGTTGTAGTATCTTTCATGTCTCTTTATTTGAATATTTATTTGATGAACTTTGATTTCTCAGATAAACCTCGGTTGAATTCTACTATATATGCTTCCTGAGCTTTCTGAGCTCACTCGTTTATGTCACTAACTTCCATTGTGACTCATGTCAAAAGGTAAAACAAAGAAAATCTTCATTCAATAGCAAAACTGAATCCTCAATTCTTGAGCCTTATTACTTACTGCATGTTGATCTATTTGGTCCAGTCAATGTCATGTCTATTGCAAAGAAGAAATATGCTATGGTTATAGTGGATGAGTTCACAAGATATACTTGGGTGTATTTCTTGGACAAGAAGAATGAAACTGCATCTACTCTAACTGATCATGTCAGTCAGCTGGATAAGTTAGTCAAATATTCTGTTATAATAATAAGAAGTGATAATGGCACTGAGTTCAAGAATTCAATCATGGAAGAGTTCTACAAAGAGCAAGGAATAAAGCATGAATTTTCTGCACCTGGAACTCCACAGCAGAATGGAGTTGTAGAAAGAAAGAACATGACTCTTATTGAAGCTGCACGAACTATGTTTGATGAAGCTAAACTACCAACCTATTTTTGGGCTGAAGCTGTGCAGACTGCTTGTTTTACACAGAATGCTACACTCATAAACAAGCATGAAAAAACACCATATGAGATGGTGAAGAAAAAGAAGCCAAATCTGAAATACTTTCATGTATTTGGATGCAAGTGTTTTGTTCTTAAGACTCATCCTGAATAGCTGTCAAAATTTGATCTAAAAGCTGATGAAGGAAATTTTGTTGGATATCCACTTTTCATAAAAGCCTTCAGAGTCTACAATTTAAGAAAAAGGGTTGTCATGGAATCTATCAATGTATCTTTTGATGATAAAAAGATTATTGGACTTGGAGATTTTAATGATCATGATCAGCTGAGATTTGAAAATGAAGATGTAAATTCTGATTCTGTAAATTCTGATGACCTAAATCCTGATCTTGTAAGTTCTGACGATTTACATTTTGATGTCATTGAAACTGTGGTAACCGCTCCAAAAGAAAATGCACCTGTTCAGGGGGAACAAGCTGATGATCATACCACATCTCGAGACTCTTAATAAGCACCAGAACCAGTCATTGGCTCTTCAAATTCTGATTCATTAAGTTCTGATGAGCCAAATTCTGACAATTATGAAAACTCTAATTCTTCAATTCCTGAAGGATCCAACTCAAATTCTGGAATCTTGGAGAGCATAACTTCAGGGGGGCATCAGAAAATGCTGATGGAGACAGCATGGATCATGGGGGAGGATCCAGTTCTAGAGATCAACTTCCATCTGCAAGGAAGTGGACTAAATCACACACACCTAACTTAATAATTGGAGATCCTGAAGAAGGTGTCAGAACTAGAACAACAACATCAAATGAATGTCTCTATCATTCCTTTCTATCTCATACTGAACCAAATAAAGTGGAAGAAGCTCTTCAAGATGTTGATTGGGTGCAAGTAATGCAGGAAGAGTTAAATGAATTTAAAAGAAATAAAGTTTGGACCCTAGTACCAAGACCAAAGGACAGATCAATTGTTGGTACAAAATGGGTGTTCAGAAATAAAACTGACAGTGATGGCATAATTACAAGAAACAAAGTAAGGCTGGTTGCTAAATGTTACTCTCAACATGAGGGTATTGATTATGATGAAACATTTCTCCAGTTGCTAGATTGGAAGCCATAAGAATCTTTTTGGTTTATGCTGCTCACAAGAAGTTTAAAGTCTTTTAAATGGATGTGAAAAGTGCTTTTCTCAATGGAGAATTGAAAGAAGAGGTATATATTGAACAACCTCCAGGCTTTGTAGATCCAAAATTTCCAAATCATATTTACAGGCTTGACAAAGCACTTTATGGCCTTAAGCAAGCTCCTAGAGCATGGTATGAGACTCTGGCTCAATTCCTTCAGGAAAGTGGATTTCACAGAGACTTTATGGCCTTAAGGAAGCTCCTAGAGCATGGTATGAGACTCTGACTCAATTCCTTCTGAAAAGTGAAATTCACAGAGGAACAATTGATAAGAATTTATTCGACCTCAATCATGGAAATAACTTACTTTTGGTACAAATATATGTTGATGATATCATCTTTGGCTCTACAAATACAAAACTTTGTGAAAGATTTTCCAAGTTAATGTAGTCAAGATATCAAATGAGTATGATGGGAGAGTTGAGTTATTTTCTGGGACATCAAGTCAAACAAACTGAAGAAGGTACTTTTATCAGTCGATCCAAGTACACCAGAAATTTACTCAAGAAATTTGGAATGCAAGACAGTTCTACTACATCAACTCCCATGGCCACTGCCACCAAGTTAGATAAAGATACTGGAGCATCAGTAGATATTACTAACTACAGAGGTATGATTGGCTTTTTACTCTATTTAACTGTAAGTTGACCAGATATCATGTATGCTACCTGTCTTTGTGCAAGATTTCAGGCTGATCCAAGAGAACCTCATCTAATAGTTGTGAATTTTTTTTCAAGTACCTCAAGGGTACAGCTGATCTAGGATTGCGGTATCCTAGGAAATCAGGTTTTAAGCTAATAGGTTACTCAGATACAGATTTTGCAGGATTTAAAATAGACAGGAAAAGCACTAGTGGAAGCTGCCAATTTCCTGGAGGCAGATTAGTTTATTGGTTTAGCAAGAAACAGAAATCAATTTCTACATCAACTGCAGAAGCATAATATATTGTTGCAGGAAGCTGTTGTGCACAGATTATTTGGATGAAGAATTAGTTACTGGACTATGGGTTAGAATTTTCTAAAATACCCATTTACTGTGATAATCAAAGTGCTATTGATATGACAGGAAATCCAGTTCAATACTCAATGACAAAGCACATCAGCATTAGGTACCATTTCATAAGGGAACATGTGATGGAAGGTACAGTGGAATTGTATTTTGTTCCAACAGATCAACAACTAGCAGATATCTTCACAAAACCACTATGTGAATCTACTTTTTCAAGACTAGTAAATGAACTTGGAATGGTGTCAGGTTCTTTCTCAAAATCTGTTTAGTTTTTATTCTCATACATCAGACTTTATGATCAGTGTTTACAGATTTTCTTATCTCAATGTGATACGTGCTTAAATTGTAACATATTAAACACTGCTTATTATCTGATGTGATTCTATAAACTCTGAAAGTATTTTGAATGTTCTGTGACTATTCAATCCAATGAGGATTATTTTGTTAGATACTGACTTAGTAGTCTTTAACAAACTATGTATCCCATGTTTGAATTAGTTATTTATATGGAAATCAATAACACAAGCAAATTCTGATTTTGATCATAGTCAAATTTACTTCCTGTATCTTATTACTAAGTCACAAACTAGATTATTGCTTCTTATCTGTCAAATTCTGATGTCAGTAAATCTTAAGGATGAACTACATGCTTGATAAATGTCACCTATCTGAAGAAAAGAAAAGAAAAATTAAAATCAGGTACTCATTTGAGATCTAGAGTAAATATGTGAAAGGGAAGATCCAAGTGCATTGTTGGTATTAAGTAATATGCATTAGAATAGCAAATTAATTTTTCTTGGTGACTTTTCACATTCTCTGATTATTGGAGAAATATTCTGATAACAGCATTAATTCTGATGGCAGTTGTAACTCATTTACACTGAGAAGCCCTTGTCAAAAGAATTTCAAAAGATGAATAAAATAAGCACAAACAGTTGAGATGGATTCTTGCATAACTTTATTCTACAGTAGACTTCACAATTCAAGACAGATTTTAAGCATTTTTTTTAGTTATGCCTTATTTCTAAGATATACTGAAGTTTATCAGACTTTAATCTTTATCTGATCATTTGCACATACACACACTATCACTCCATATGAATGATGAAAATTACTATGGTGATTAAGTTGTTTCTAATAAACAGTTAAGTATTATTTACATAAATTCTGAGGACAAGTTCTGATAATGTTCTGATGATTAAACTCTGAAGAAACCAGTCAGTATTTATGTGAAGAAACACAGAAACAGTCATTCACCTTTTGAGTACAGAAGCCATGTTCTGATGACCGTTAAATTCTGATAATAGTCAAGTTCTGATGCAAATCCTGATGCTCGCGTGGCATTATTTATTTACTTGAGTTATTTTTAGTATTTACTGTAACTGTTATATTTCACAGAAAAATAATTAGGTGAGATAAAAAAACCGTCATTTGTTAGTGGGTTGCGTGTTAGTTTTGGTATGTGCATGTGTGCAATAATTACTGCATGTTTACCGTGCCCTCTATTTATGTTTTGATTGGTTACACGCTGCCAAGTGTAAAAATTATCGGTTATAATTCAAAAGAGACAATCCCATGTGCATAGTATAAATATCAGAGATAAAAGATTATACAATCTTTTACCCACTCTTTTACTCTATTCTCCCTCTCTTATTTTCTGACATTCTCTTACAGGCATTTTATCAAACACTTTGCAAACACAAAATTTTCACTTGATTTTTCAACAGAAATGGCACCAAAGTATGTAATTTTTAATGGAGATAAGTTTGTCCCAAAAAAAATACTCTGCTATCTTGAACAAGGATGAAGCTCTTTCAGAACTTCACTTTGTTCAGGATTTCTTGGCTCACAGTGAGATTGGGTATGCTCTGACCCAACCTTAAGCAATCTCTGGTAAACAAGTGCTGGAGTTCTGGAAGACTGGAATTTATGATGATGGATGTGAAACTGGATCTCTAAGCATCATCTTCTCATCAGGAGAAGATGAATATCTGGTAACTGTTACTACAGTGAGGCAGGCTCTTTATCTGCCTGAAAACTGCACTTACAACTCAGCACCTGGAGAATCTGTTCTTCAGAACATGATGACAAGCTTGGGATATGAGAAAAGCTTGTCCAAGCTAGGATAGTTGAAGAGGCCTTACATCAGGAGGGAATAGAGCTTCTTCTTTGATTGCATCACAAAGACTTTTCCTAACAAATGCTCCAATTTCGATGCCATTCCAATCATGAGTTAACAAATAGGGTATGCACTTCTTAATCAGACTCATTTTGATTATGCATTTGCTGTGTTAGGCTATATTGGTGACAGAATGAAGGAAGATGCAAATGTAGTATATTTTTCTAGGTTCTGTTAATTAATTTATAGTTATTGTTGTTCTGATAAGCCACAAGTGTTCAGTGACCTAATGGAACCTTTTATGTTACATAAAAGGGCATTTACTGACTTATTATCTGCTGATAACAAGAAGGAAGTACTAAGACCTCTCCAAATACCCCAATCTGTCAAACAGTTCTTAGTCAACACTATCTCAGACACTTACACATCCATATTCCCTGATGTAGTACCATCACAACCATCCACTACTCAACAACCACAGTCTACCTCACAACTACCAACATCAGCACCTGTTGTTAGCACTTCACAGTCTAAACCCAAATCCAAAACCAAACCAACCTCTGGTACTTCTCAAAATGTGCCATTTGTAAAATCTGACACATCCTTCAGACCCAAAACCTCAAGAGCTAAATCTGTTCCTCAATCTTCACCAAGGAGAAAGAGAAGGCTGATTCTGAGAGATGAATCAGATAAGGAAGAACAGGTCCAGGTTCCTGCATCAGAACCTGTGACAAAAGAAGCTGAAGAGTCAACTCTTCAGAAGGAGAAAACAGCTGAAGCTTCTGGCATTCAGAAAAGAAAGAGGTCTTCACATTCTGATACTGATCATGTCACCCATCCATCTAGAAAATCAAAATTCAGGATGGTGAGAGCAGGTGTGCATATTGCACAAACTCAATCTGAGGATGCTGAAGATGCTGAAGATGCTGAGGAAGGGGATCAGGAATCTCTGATCTCATCAGAACCTATTGTGATTGAAGCCCTGCCAGCAGCTGAAGAAGTTCTGATTCAGGAATTTGAAATTCATGAAGTCCACAGATCAGCACATGTACAAAAATCTGTGATTTCTCCACCTCACACTCCAATCAAAGCTCCAGATGATGGTGAAGAACAAGAGACAAATCCTGAAATAGATATTCATAATTTGAATATACCTACTGTTCTATATTTGGAAGCTCCAACTACAAAACAGCCAAATCTTGTTACTTCTCGAATTTTACAGGCTGAGATACCAACAACACCAATTCTTTATCTTGGAACTGAAGATCAAACCAAGATCAAAATTTAAACAAAGCTGATTCAGAGTCTCCTACAGCCACACACACCTTGGTGTTATCTGAAGATGAGGATATTCTAGCTAGTTTTGGAGAGTCAGCTCCAGTAAACACTCCAGTGCCTACAGGAAAAAAGTCATTATTCCAGTTTGAGGAAGAGGCTGCTCCAGTTCCATAGGAGGAAACCTTTAGAGGGGATGAGTGGATAAATAAATGGAATGATACTGATTTTATTCCCAGCCCACATGTTCTGGCAGAACATGTCTCAAAAGCTGATGAGTTGCTGACAAGTTCTGACTTCAAGCATCAACTAAAGGTCACTGCTCTCAGTACAAGAACTCTACAAGGACAACACTCCAAGACTCATGCAAAGGTTGATAAACTTCAGGAAACAGCTGATAAGCTAGAAATGATGCAAAAACTAGACAAGAAGAGGTTTATCAGACCAATTCAAGAAAAAGTGGATGTTATTGAGCTTGTTCAAACCAAGCAGCAGGCCCAACTGGATGAGGTATTACAAAATCAAGCTACTCAACAGACTCAGTTAAATGAGATCCAATCTGCAGTGGAACTCCTTCTTTCTCTACTCCTGACAGATGATGCCAAAAAGGGGGAGAAGGTAGTTAAGTCCAAATGCTCACCAAGCCAAACACTGAAGAAAAAGGATAATCATGGAGACGACCAGGGAAACTCTGAAAAGAGTAGAGGACAAAGTCAAGGGAAACAGGTGAGCAGAATTCCTACTCAACAGACAAGTTCTCATCAGAGAATGTCTAGTAGCAAGAACTCTGATAGATTTGCTATGCAAGGGAGGAAAAAGGAAGGAAATAAGCCAACATATCAGGATGTTCCTTTGTTGATCACAAATGTTGATACTTCAAATACTGATTATCAAGTTCTGACAACTACTTTTGATGTGATAGTCCAAGCTGGAAGCCAAGAGTCACAAAAGTTTTTGCAGACTTTGAAATTCAAAGGAAAGAAAGCAACATTATTCTACAAAGATCCCAAAATTCAATCTGTTGATGAAGAATTGGCCAAGAGACTATTCCTTAAGGATAATTCAGGAGTGGATTTAGAGGAAGAAGAAGAAGCTAACTTTGTTGCTGAGAAGAGCAAACCCAAGTCAAAAGCTTCTGATGCTAAAAAGCCACCAAGGCCAAAAGAAAAGGGGATTGTGATAAGAGAAAGATCTGCCACAAAGATTCCTAGATCAAGGACTAGATCTCAAACTACTACTGATCCCAAAGACAAGGGAAAAGGGAAAGTTGGGGAGACAGTCAAGAAACAGAAGATGAAGATTCCTTAAATTTTGATGGATCCTTTGTGCAAGACGGTTCAAGTCTTTGATGATGTTGTTGCTGAAGATGAAACAGTTGAAACTCTAAAGAGAAAGAGGATGACAGAAGAATTTAAGACAACCTCTGACATAGCTCAAGTTGTTCAGAGTGAAGAAGTTCAGGACTTAATAAATCCTGAAGATATTTCAGAACAACAAGCTACAAATGATACTGCAAATCCTGACCAGTTCATTAAGACATCAATCTCTGACATTGCTCAAGTTGACATAGACAGCTTAACATTAAAAGACAATAAGAAGCTGTTATGAAACAAGTCTATTCCAGTTCAGCCTAAGACAAATCAGATGTTGAATAAACTTGCAGCATTTGGGGTAAGAGCCAAGCAAGCTAGAGACACTTCTGGATTAGGTTCTGACAGAGAGAAATTCCAGATTGAGATAAAAGTTGATATTAGAGATCCATTCACATTGACTGACAAGTGATAAGCCATATGAAGAGATCACACAGAAGCACCTTGACAAAGTGTTTTCTGCTCAAGTAGTGATGGATACTCTTGATGATTACGAAGTAAAAGAGAAATTGATCTTGTTTCTGATTGATGGCAGAACTTATAGATTATCTGAATCTGATGTGCTGAAGAAATCTGTCAAAAAGCTCCAATATATTCATTATCTACTGGAGGTAAATTCTGATGTTACCAGGAAATGGTCAGAATATATTCTGAAGACAATAAGAGATTTACTCAGGATTTCTGGTGCAAGAATGACAGAGTATACTCCAATGATGACCGAGGATGATGGAAGAGAAATTCCTATGAGGAAGAATTCTGCTAAGGTAGAAGTAATTCATAAAGGAAGATGTTTATGCTATAATGAAGATTCTACACATCCAAGGGTAATCAGACTGGGAGATGGACTTGAAAGAACTCCAATTTCTGCACTCAAAGCTGCCATATATCAGATTGGAGATACTGAAGATGAAGAATTGCAGCAAGTCAAAGCTCAGTTACTTGAAGTTAAAAGAAATGCAGAGACCAAGCTGGTATCAGACTTTGTAATGAATTATTATGGATTCAGGCTGATTCAGTGAATTTGGTAAAAGCTGCATGGACTGTAAGTTGTAATTAGTTGTGCATATAAACTCTCATTGCATTTGTACTTAAATGTTTTTGACATCATCAAATCTATAAACTTGTATATTTTTATAATTTATAAGTTGGGGGAGATTGTTAGATATATTCGTGATGTCATGTCTAATCTGATTTATTTAGTTTCATAACTTATTATCAGAACTTAACCGGAAATCAGAACTTACTGAAGACATGAAGTTTTAGAACTTAAGCCATCAGACTTACATCAGAACTTAAGTGCGGATACACTTCAGGGATGAAAAGCGGCTGATTTACAGAAGATGATCTGGATTAAACAAAAGAAGATATGCTTGGAGAGTTATACAACTAAATGACTACTGTAGATAATCTATGATTGATGTATTTTAGGAAACATAACATATCATATCAATTAGGAGATATCTTGTAACTGTGTAGTATATAAACACATATTAGGGTTTACACTATATGTGTTATCATTCACGAGAATATTATTCATTGTAACCCTAGCAGCTCTTAGTGATATCATACATCACTAAGAGAGTAGATTAAACCTACTGTAACAGAGTTTGATAAATTGAATAAACTTGTTCTCTGTTACATACTTGTGTTTATAAACAAATTGATTATAGATACTATATTCAACCCCCTTCTATAGTATCATTGAGGCCTAACATAACCGCATCCACCTTTGACAGGTCATCATGATGAGATTTCTTTTCCTTCAGTAATTGCTCAGAATTAGCAAGAAGATCATTTTAAGCAAAATCAACAATTATTTGTGTAGCCTCTTAGTATGCATCTTCCCTTTGAGAAGATGGTTCTTGTGTGAATGGATGTGTCTCAGTTGCTAAATCCCTTTGAGACTTAGGTTCTTGTGTCTAGAAGAGGATGGAGCCTTTTTCTTTCTTTCTGATGTACCTAACCACATATCCAACTTTTCTTTTCAACTTGCTCTTGTCAGCTGTCTTGGGCACAACAGTTTCTTTGATCACTTGAATCTTTTTTATCAGAGCACTAGCATCACTAGTTGGTTCCTTGGTTCCAGTTGTGTCAACAGATTCATCAGGAATTGCAACTGTTGATTTTTTTATCTTCATCCTTGACCCAATGGGCATCTGATCATCAGAGTTAGAATCATCTTGCATGATCAGCCTTCTTTTCCGAACTGGAAAACATTCTTCTTTCTTCTCACTCTCACTCAGTAAGGCCTATTGAGCTCTCTGTTCAGATTTAACAGATTTCTTAACCAGCCTTTTTTGGTACAACTGATGCCTTTTGGGAGACAACAGAGGAGGCTAATTTAGAAGCTGGATTAGAGTTCTGTTTAGGAGAAAGAATGTTTGGGTTAGAAATAAGATGGGTAGTGTCTTGGTCCACAGCATCAGGAAATGTTACAGAGGTGCCAATATCAGGATTTGCAGGCATTTGTGAAGGAGTATGTCTATTTCTCAACAGAAATTGTGTGACCTCCCTAGGCAGGAAAGGAGGTCCTGAAAAATTATTCTTTTCATCTCTTTTAATGTGATCAGTGATAGCCTTCTCAGAAATTTGAAACACGAGAAACAATTCATCATTATCAAATGCAGCATTAGGGCATAGAAAATTGAAATCAGTTGAAGAAATCTAGTATACCCTATTACTCCTTATGTATCTACTCTCCTAGCAATTATGAATTGAAGTATAGTATTACCAAAGTCAAAATTACCAGAGTAAAGAAGAGAGTACCCAATTTTCAGATAAGTAGATGGAAGAGCATCAAAATTTGTTGTTTTATTCAAGAAACGCCTGCTGATGCAGTCAAAGAAGAAATTCCATTATCTCTTCAATTCTGTCCTTGTCAATTTGCCAATGGTTGTGATTTCACCTTTATAGCTCAGAGTTCTGAGCATATCAAACATCTGCTCAGTTGCATAATTATCAGGAGCACCATCACAAGCAGGCAATCTCAATGCTTGAACTAGGACATCAACATCAACTTCATACATGCGTCCCTTATATTCAAAAGAGAAAGTAGTGTTTGTTTCATTAACTAGGGATGTATTCCATACCTTCATTACAGCCCTGTATGACACCTTAGTAGGATTTGTGAGAGCATACCCAATTGGACATTGGAGTAAGAAATCCTGTATATCATGAAAAGATTGTGGAAACTGCTGATGTATAAGCAGAGCTAAATAATTATTTGTGCCAAAGGTGTTTCCATGAATAATAGTGCTTTGACTGAAAAAAGGTGAAACCTCAGAAAATGACATGATGTTCGTAGGTGTTGAGGAAGAATATACGTGAGATGTGGATAGTGAGGCTATGTGTATGATGATTTGTGTCGCAGAAGTTCTTGTGCATATACAAGTTTGCAAAGCTGAGTTGTATGCAACACACACGAAGAAGGAAGCTTAGTGAATTAGACTTCAAACATATGGTATTTACTGAAGAATAGGATTTGAAAGAGGAGTAAAGTACGGAATTAGCAACTAAATATGCAAAGCTCTTTCAACACTATTAAACAATAATTAAATAAGAAATTCAATTTTCAGCACTAAACAATTCAGAAATCATCTTTCAATAATATTCTAAATTAAAACATGCTGACCTGTCGTCAGTATTTGGAATCTCTTATCTGTCAGGATTTGACAATGTCAGGATTTGGCGATATAAATTCATCAGGATTTGTCAAAACAACTCAAATTTATTAGAAAACCACAATTTTAATCTCAAGAATCATCAAAAGATACATGTTAAGTGTGTGATTTAGAGATTAACAGGCTACAATTAAGAACAAGCACATGCATACACAACTAAGGAACATAGATTAGGTCTTGTAAACAAAATAAACAAAATTTCATTAATAGTTTAAGAGAGTACATTTCATGAAATTTTTGATTACATGCATAGGTGATTACAAGAGAATCCTAGTCTAATAGAGAAGAACTTCAACAGCCTTAGTCTAAGAAGCAAAGTTGTTGATGTTTATTAGTTTCTCTTGCTATTCACGAACAGCACAGCAAGACGGATGATCCGTTCCTGATGACGAAGAGCTTCTCGCCTTTTTTCCTCCAGGCGATCGAGATGGAGGCGATAATCCATCTCGAAGAACAGGAGATGCGCCGTGACCTCCTATGGAACCCAGTTCTACACTTCACTAGGAATGGCAGTGATGTACCATTCCTGCTGCCAATCTGTGCCATTCATGCTGCCAATCTTCGCAGCTAAACTCCACATTGAAGGATTTACAATGATGAAAATGATATATATATTCATACATTCACATTTAACAAATAAATTCACTTAATTTATCATGCATATAATAAAATATATCAAAAATTCCCAATGTAATATCTTCAACAACATTTAGAATACATCAGGATTTGATCAATATACATCAGGATTTGATCAAATATAAATTAAAAGGAAATTATCTGTCCTAACTAACCATACCAAGTTCATTGACAAGCTTTGTAAATGTTGCTTCAGGTAATGGCTTTGTGAAGATATCAGCCAACTGCTGATCAGTAGGAACAAAATGAAGCTTAATCATTCCTTTCATGACATGCTCTATTATAAAGTGATATCTGATACTGATATGTTTAGTAAGAGAGTGTTGCACTGGGTTTCCTGTCATAGCAATAGCACTTTGATTATCATAATAAATAGGAATTTTATAAAATAACAATCCATAGTCCATGAGTTGATTCCTCATCCATAACAACTGAGCATAGCAACTCCCAACTGCAATATATTCAGCCTCAGCTGTTGAAGTAGAAATAAATTTATCCTTCTTATAAACCATGAGACTATTCTTCCTCCCAAGAACTGACAGCTTCCAGATGTGCTCTTCCTATCTATCTTGCAGCCAGCAAAGTCAGCATCCGAATATCCACATAATCCAAAATCAGCTTCTCTTGCATACCAGAGACCAAGTGATACAGTACCTTTGAGGTATCTGGAAATTCTCTTCACTACAATAAGATGTGGCTCCCTAGGATTTGCCAAGAAATCTTGCACACAAACAGGTGGAAAATATAATGTCTGGCCTACTAGCCGTTAGGTACAAAAGAGAACCAATCATACCTCTGTAGTTTGTGACATCAACTGTTGTACCTACATGAGGATCAAGCTTTATAACCGTTGCCGTAGGAGTAGTTGCAGTTGCACTCTCTTGTATATTAAATCTTTTTAACAGATTCTTTGTGTACTTGGACTGATTAATGTAGATGCCATTATCAGTCTGTTTAATTTGCAATCCCAAGAAATAGCTCATCTCTCCCATTAAACTCATTTGATATCTTGATTGCATCAACTTTGAGAACTTATCACACAGTATTTGATTAGTTGATCCAAAAATGATATCATCAACATAAATTTGAACTAAAAGCAATTTTTACCTTTATTAAGATAAAATAAAGTTTTATCTATTGTACCTCTTTTGAATCCACTTTCAAGTAGAAATTGAGCAAGGGTCTCAACTCTCATACCATGCTCTATGTGCTTGCTTTAGTCCATAGAGTGCTTTGTCAAGTCTATAAACATAGTCAGGATGTTTAGGATCTACAAAACCTGGTGGCTGTTCAACATAGACTTCTTCTTCAAGTTGTCCATTGAGGAATGCACTCTAGACATCCATCTGAAAAACTTTGAACTTCTTGTGTGCAACATATGTCAAGAAAATTCTCATTGCTTCCAGCCTAAAAATAGGAGCAAAAGTTTTATCATAGTCAATGCCTTCCTGTTGGGAATATCCTTTAGCCACCAATCTTGTCTTGTTTCTGACAATGGTTCCATCAGAATCAGTCTTATTTCTGAAGACCCACTTTGCGCCTACAATTGACCTATTTTTGGGTCTAGGCACTAGCTTCCAAACTTCATTTCTTTCAAACTCATTCAACTTTTCTTGCATAGCTATGACCCAATCTGCATCCTTAAGTGCATCTTCCACTTTATTTGACTCTTCTTTTTAAAGTAGATTGTGATATAAACATTCATTTTGAGTTGCACTCCTCGTCTTTACACCTTCATCATGATTTCCAATGATCAGATCAGGAGTATGATCTTTAGTCCATTTTCTGGCACTAGGAAATGTCCTTCTTGAGCTATATGCTCCCCCTGAATCATATGCCTCATCAAATGCATCTGAGGCTCCCCCTGAATCAGTGCTATTATCTCCTGATGAAGTATTAGGACTTGACTCATGTCCATCTGATAATGAATCATCATTAGATTCTGAATGACCAGATTAAGAAGAACTTTGAGTTGATTCTTCAGTGTTAGTACTATCAGTTGAACCTTGTTGTTGCTCCCCCTCAACATGTGCAGGTTCATTAGTAAAATGATCATCTTCAGGATTTGAAGGAGTGTCTGGATTTGGATCATCAGTAATTGACAGTCCATTGGAGTTTGATGCAGATTCCAACAGTGCATTTTCATTTTCAAAGATTAGACTTTCATGAGAGTCTTCTTCAAAACCAGGAACCTTCTTATCATTAAAAGATACATTTATGGAGATAAATACATTATTTGTTCTCAGATTGAAAACCCTGTATGCTCTTGATGGTGAGTAACCAACAAAGATTTCTTCATCAGCTTTTGATTCAAATTTTCCTAGCTGATTAGTATGAGTTCTCAGAACAAGGCACTTACATCCAAATACATGAAGATGTTTGAGACTGGGCTTCTTTTCTTTCAGCATCTGATAAGGAGTGACACCATGTCTATTTATCAGTGTGATATTCTGAGTATAACATGCTGTGTTTACTGCTTCAGCCCAGAAATAAGTGGGTAGTTTGGCTTCTTCTAGCAGAGTCCTGCCAGCTTCAATCAGGATTCTGTTCTTTCTCTCAACAACACCATTTTATTGGGGTGTGCCAGGAGCTGAGAATTGTTGTTGTATGCCTTTGTACTTGCAGACTTGCTCCATTTTTGAGTTCTTGGACTCAATGCCATTATCACTTCTCAGTATTTTCACTTTGAAGTTGGATTATTATTCCTAGTGAACTAACAATGAGATTTACAGAAGGGGGGTTGAATGTAAATCTCAAAACTTTTTCAAGTTTTGAGCAGTTTCAAAGGCTGTGTGTTTAAGATAAACAAGTGTGTGAATTGCTTTAAGCTAATACAGACAGATATATATTCAAGCACAAAAGTACAGAACACAACAGACCTTAAAAACTTTTCTGGTGGATTTGTTGTTCCACCAGAGATGGTATTTCAGAAAATTTGTGATTCAAAAAGTTGATCACAGCTGCATCCTAGTACAAACTAGATAATTTTTCTCAAGATTTTTCTAAACAGCTCTGGAAAAATTCTCTTCTAATTACTAGCTGCTACTTGGTTTATATAACACCAAGTTTACAAGTGAAGACAAAGATAAAAGTACAATAATAAAATAAGTTCTCCACTTTTTTCTTCTCCATTTTACTCCAGTGCATTGTTGACTATTGCCTCTTTATACTAGAGTAGAACGGCTACTTTTTCTGATGTTCCTGAAATAGGCTACCACATCTCAGTTGTCTCTGTCAACCCATGTGCCTCTGTTTGTAGGTACAACTACCACTTGTCAACTGCTATTTAACAGAACATCCGTTGAAGCCTTCATCCGTTGATGGCTTTATCCGTTAATGTGTTAGCAGTTGAAGCTCTATCCGTTGATGCACTCATCCGTTGAAGGATGTTATCCGTTGAAGCTTTAGAGACATCCGTTGAAGCTTTGTTTCTCATCCGTTGAAGGTCTTTAAGTTATCCGTTGACACCATTTCATTTATACAAAATTACAAGGCATGAAATATTTACAATTGGCCTTCCTATCTGCATATCCTTTAGTAGTCAACATGACTTATAATTTCCCTCAACATTTAAGAATTATATCTCAAATTCAGAGACTGAAATGTGCTACAACACTAGACTTATTTCTAAGTAAAGCTACACCATCAACGGATAGCCAAAAGTGGTCTTATCCGTTGAGGCTACAAACACTAGATTTCTACTTAAGTGTTTTGTTAAACATATCATCAAACTAATGCACACATATTCCTAACAATCTCCCCCTATTTATGTCTATAAGAATTGTAGACATAAATTCAAGGTTAACTTGATGATAACAAAACACTTAACAAATATATGAACTGAAACTAAGTAGAAATTTAAAAGTGCTACAAAAGTGTATGTACTAGAAGGTAATTGAAGATTTACAGTATTTCCAAGGGTGCTCCTCTAGCCTGAGCAAATCATCTTTTTCTTCTTTGATCCCTGGTTTTCTTTCCTAGCCCTTTGTCATTTTCCTCAATTTGGAGTTGGAGTTGTCTGAAGAATTCAGCTTCATCTTCATCACTGATATCCAACTTAGATTGCATTTCTTTGAGAGTTTCATTGCTGGCAATCTTGAGTTGGTCTTCAAGTCTGAAAAATCTTCTGACTCCTTTATCATCTCTGAATTCCATCAACCAATGAGGTGATTTGTGAATTATAGTTCCCCTTTCTTGAATGAGTAAGGTTCTGGGCAAAGCATTGGGCTCCCTCCAAGTTTTCCTTATGTTGGCAATCTTGTTGAGAATTTCAGTCTTGGCAGTCCTGGTAAAGCCAGAATCCTTTTGTATGGCTGAAAAGACTCTGATCAAGGTAGAGTAGCCTTCATTCAGAATCCTGTAGAGAGGCCATGTTCTTTCCCCAGCTCCTTTGTATCTGAACACCAATCTCTCTGGTAGCTGTCTGTAAGCAGCAATTCCCCTTACATCCTCCAGCTCATCCAGATAGAGTTCAATATCTGAAATTTCTTTTATGTCACAGATGTGAACATAATCATCTTTAGAAATGGGTGGCTTAGGGTTAGGTTTGTGTTTTTGAGTGAATTTCTTAGAGTTTAGGGGAGGTGTAGATTTGGATTTTCTTTTCTGTTTCTTTGGTAGTGGAAGAGTGGTTAAAAAGGTAGGCAAATTGATGGTATCCCAATCAATAGGTTCCTCTTTTGGGATGATTGGTTCACCATGGATGTTTATAGTGGGATCAGCAACAAAGGGTTCAGGTATGGAAGGTAGAGATTTAGTTTCTTCAGTGTTGCCTTCACTCCTTCTATGTGCCTTGGCCTTTCTTCTGTTTCCCTTCTGCCATTTCTCTTTTTCCTCCATGCTTTCACCAAATATACTCCCAAAAACCTCATCTAAGTTTGCAATCTTGTCTTCACCCCTGACTTCAATTCCTTTCTCATTTTCAACTAGACTTGACTTTAGCTTTTGTTCAATCTTTGCTTGTGCTCTTTTGTCAGCCTTGAGTTTTTCAGCTTCTTTCTTTAACCTTTTGGTTTCTTCCCTCTTGGCTATTGAGAATTTGGGATGTCCTTGCATCACACATATGCTCTTTCCCTCTCTAAAGATAATAGCCATGTTTCTCCTTACTGCCTCATCCATGGTCTCCTTGTGTTTTATGATGCTTGTACCCAAAACTTTGTCTTCATCAGGCTTTGGAAGAGGAAAGTCCACTTCTTTCATCTGAGCAAAGTCAAGAGGGTTCTTTGTGGAGTCCTTGCTGGATCTGGTGTTGGGCTTGAGAACCATAGGTTTTAGATTCTTGAAAGAAGTCTCTCCAACCTTATTTCTCCTTTCTGGCTTGTGCTCCATATTGATTGGTTCAACCTTTGTGCTATGTTTAACAGATATTGATTTATCTTGTGTTGAGCCAAACAGCTGTTGCATCCTTTCATCAATTCTCCTACTTTGCTCTTTCACTTGAATTTCAGCTGCTGCTAGCTGGATTAAATCAATTCCATCAGGCTTTCCTTTGATTTGAATGATTGGAGAAGTAGTGATGGCAGGAACTAGCACTTTAGATATTTAGATTTTTGTAGATGGCTCTCCTTCCCCTTCCCTTTTACTCTCCCCCTTTTTGTTATCATCAAGGAGAGGGGTCAAGCCCTGTGCTTTTGCCAGCTGCATAAGTAGATTTGTTTGAGATTGTTGGTTGTGAAGAATGGTGGCCACAGAATCTTCAATAACTTGAACTCTGTCTTCCAATTTGGCCAGCCTCTTTTCAGTATTTGATTCCTTTTTCAATCTCAACAAAATGTCCTGAATTGTACCAAAGGGCATGACTGAATCCAATTTTTCAGAATTGTAGGATTTCAAATCAGCAATATCCTTTCTGAGTTCATCCACACTCAGATTTTGTTTTACTTGCTGCAACTTCATGAGATGCAGTGAGTCCAAGTGAGCTGTAAGGATAGCCTTTGTACCAGCATGAGAAGTTTTCTGAATGGCCTGTCTGATAGTACTGATTTGTTTGACTAAGGAGACATTGAATTACCCTGTTGTAGACTCCTTTGTGAAAGCCCATTCAGGTAGATTTGGAATAGAACTAGGGCCTTCATCTCCCCCTAAGTTCATGCTTCCATCAGAAGAAACAAAGTCATCATCATCAGAATTTACTCCAAATTCTTATAATGACTCACCAGCTGTTGAAGGCATCTTGTTAATAGCAGTTTTGTCCCTTTGAAGAGATGCTGTTGTATGTACTAGATGTAGTGTCTTTTCTGCCTCCACATTGCCCTGTGCAGCCAATACTTGATAGGCTGAAACAGGATGAGTAAAAGTGTCAGCATCCAAGGAAATGTTATCAATTACAGCTTTGTAATGTTGCTGAAATTGTCTTTCCTTTTCAGCATCATTCACAATCATTGACTCACTAGCAATGGCTGGATCCATCCTTATATCTGTTGTACCTGCCTTTCTCTCATTTTCTCTATGTTCTTGCATCAGGGGCTCCCCCTGGCTCACACAACTCACTCCCTCACCTTCACCTACTAAGGTGGTACTCCTCTCACTTACTTTTGCCATGCTGGAAGAAATAGCATGCATATTTGAGCTCTCAATCTCTCCTTTTGCCTGGGAGCAACCCAGCCTCTCACTCAAATTGTCACTCCCTTCCCTCAGTCCTAGAAGTGATTTTACAGTAATCAAGTCTTCTACACTTGGAATTGTTTCATTTGTGTGTGTAGAGACTATCAACGGATGAGGAATAGCCGTTGAAGGTGAAACTGATGGTATCAACGGATAACTGCTGTTAAGCTTATCCGTTGAAGAACAACCACTTGTCAACGGATGAGTGATATCCGTTGAAGAAGAAAAAGAAGTAGAAATTGAAAGTGATATAACTGTTGAATCTGTATAGATTGATATGAGTTTTGGTGACACAGATGCTTCAATTACATCTGAAAGAATTTGCGGGTGATCCAACAAATCATCTAAAAGATGATGATCACCTGTATTTGAGTGGGGCTCCTCCATGAGTTGTAAAGAGGGAGAATCAGGAATTGATGGGAATAACATATCCACATCTAGAGATGGTGAGGAAGTGTGTGGTGATTGATGTGTGTTAATTGTGAGAGAATGGGGATGTGACTCCACATTTGTTGGAGCCACATCAAACTGAGTTTGAGAAGGCATAGATACAGATGGATGTATCTGTGCAGTGTGTGCACCCTGTGTAGAAGATTGGGTTATAACTCTCTTTCTTCTAATAAAGGCTTTTGTTGGTGAGTGTTTGGCTTTAGTGTCCCTCCCTCGTTTGTGTGTTCCTGGTTGGGAACTATTTTCAATAGTTACATCCTTTTGGGAGGATGCAGCTAGGGATATGCTAGTAACCTTTTCAACCACCACAGCTTTTTGAGAAACTGTGGCTTGGCTAGCTTGGGAAGCACTTTTCTCTCCTTCCTTATCCTGGGGGTTTCTTTGATGTTCACCCCTCCCCTCACCATTCACACCCTGTTCACTCCCCTCAGGGTTAATGGTAGGTGTTACAACTGTTGTCTTTTGAGAAACAACAGAGGTGGTTTTCTTTGTCTTTGATTTTAAAAGTTTAGTTTTGGTGACCTTGGTAGGTATCTGTTGGGGCATTGTCACAGATTCCATGGCCACACTAGAAGATAAAGAAATAGAGGGGTTGGAAGAAGTAGGAGTTGTAGAAGCAATTACCTCACCTACCTGTGGTGCATTCATGATTGGTAAATATACCAATGGCACACTGCTGTTGAGATCCATTCTCAATAAATCTGCAAGAACTCTTTTCTCTTGTGCCCAGCACTTGAGTTTATTATTCTCATTTGTAATGACCAAACCTTCAGCAACATGGTTAGCCAATAACATAAAGAATCTAGCATAATAGATGTTATTAGGTCTATTAGCTTTGTTACCTAATCTAGTACCCAATTCTAGCATAATATAGTTGCTAAAATTAAAATACCTATCAGAAACAAGCATATAGAGCATATTAACAAGAGATGAAGTTATGGCATCAAAATTGCTAATTTTCCCAGAGAAAACCTTGATAAAGGCATCCCCAAGAAAACTCCATTCTTTCCTAATGCCTTTTCTTCTAATACTCCCTAAACTAGCAGAGTTAAGAGAATAACCTATGGAATCTAACATGCTGGATACATCATTATCAGTGTGTGGTGTCATGGCATTGTTCTCAGGTAATTTAAAACATGCTAGTAAGTCATCACAGTTAACACAGTGATTTTTACCTTTGAGAGTGAAGGAGATAGTCATATCTATGGAGTTGAACTCAGCAGATGTCCAAATCTCCTCAACTACTTCACAGTAAATCGTTGGGGCTTCCAGCATTGCATAGCTAAGTTTACAGTTTTTGATGAAGTCCATCATTTTGTGATAATCTGAGTGGGCTTCATTCTTTTCTACCAAAGCTATGAAATTGTTCTTCTCATAGATGAACCCAGATTGAGACATAATCTTTACTACTGGTGCCATTATTGTGAGTAGAAATTGCAGAGAATAACTTGAAGGTTTTGCAGAGAGAAAATGGTAAAAAGCTTTGAAATTTCAAGAAAGCGTAAAGTAAAAATGAAAAATCAGAAGGGCTTATATACTTTCTCAAAAAAAATAAATAAGAGATTAAACAATAAATATGTGTAAGTGAATTTCAGCCGTTTAAGAATAAACTGTAAGTATTCTGAAAACTACCTTTAAAACAAATACATACAGCTGTATGTATGAGTATCAACGGTTAAGACAATAGAATCAACGGCTGTGAAACACTTGAATCGACTGATGTGATATTTCAACGGATAAGGTAAACTGTCATCCGTTGAAGAGCACTTCAGTTTTATCCGTTGACGGATAAAAATTCCAGAAATGTATATGACTTTCAACGGATAATGAACATCCGTTGACAGAACAATTTTGACTTTCAACGGATAGGGAATATCCGTTGATGGAATAATCTATGTTAAAAATCAAATTTGTTCTTGCAGCTAATACATTTCAGGCTTCAATTCAAATTGCAATAAGGACATGAATTTTAAGAGTAATTAAGCATACCTAGCTCACTTACCAATCTTGTGAATGTTGATTCATCAAGTGGCTTGGTAAATATGTCTGCAATTTGTTGTTCACTTGGAACAAAATGAAGTTCCACTGTACCTTTCATCACATGTTCCCTAATGAAGTGGTACTTGATATCAATGTGCTTGGTCCTTGAGTGCTGCACAGGATTCTCTGTTATGGCTATGGCACTTGTGTTGTCACAAAAAATAGGAATTCTATCAACATGTAGTCCATAATCAAGGAGTTGATTCCTCATCCATAACACTTGAGAGCAGCAACTTCCAGCAGCAATGTATTCAGCCTTAGCTGTAGAAGTAGAGACTGAATTTTGCTTTTTGCTAAACCATGATACAAGCTTGTTTCCCAGGAATTGGCAGGAGCCTGTTGTACTTTTCCTGTCTATTTTGCAACCTGCATAGTCTGCATCTGAGTAGCCAATTAGATCAAAACCAGACTCTCTAGGGTACCAAATTCCTAGATTTGGAGTCCCCTTGAGATATCTGAAAATTCTTTTAATAGCTACTAAGTGAAATTCTTTAGGGTCAGCTTGAAATCTAGCACAGAGACATGTAGAAAACATTATATCTGGTCTACTGGCAGTTAAATATAAAAGTGAACCAACCATGCCTCTATAACTTGTAATGTCCACAGACCTTTCAGTCTTATTTAATTCAAGTTTGGTGGCAGTGGCCATGGGAGTTTTTGCAGATGAACATTCTATTAAGTCAAACTTCTTTAAAAGATCATAAATATATTTAGTTTGACTAATGAAAATTTCATCACTAACTTGTTTAACTTGTAAACCAAGAAAATAGGTTAGTTCTCCCATCAGGCTCATTTCATAATTACTTTGCATTAGCTTAGCAAACTTTTTACAAAGCTTATCATCTGTAGATCCAAATATTATGTCATCTACATAAATTTGAACAAGTATACTAGAGCCATTAACATTCCTAAAGAAGAGAGTTTTATCAACAGTACCTCTAGTGAAGTGATTCTCCAAAAGGAATTTTGATAAGGTTTCATACCAGGCTCTAGGTGCTTGCTTCAGTCCATAGAGTGCTTTCAACAAATAATACACATAGTCTGGAAAATTTGGATCTTCAAACCCTGGAGGTTGACTTACATAAACTTCTTCCTCCAATTTCCCATTTAGAAATGCACTCTTGACATCCATTTGATAGACTTTGAAATTGGCATGGGCTGCATAGGCTAGAAAAATTCTGATGGCTTCAAGTCTTGCAACAGGAGCATATGTCTCATCAAAATCTATTCCCTCTTGTTGAGAATAGCCTTTAACAACCAATCTGGCTTTATTCCTTATGACAATGCCATTTTCATCCATCTTGTTTCTGAATACCCATTTTGTGTCAATAGGACTCTTGTTCTTTGGTTTGGGTACCAGCTTCCAAACTTTGTTTCTCTCAAATTGGTTCAGCTCTTCCTGCATAGCTAATATCCAATCTGGATCCAATAAAGCTTCTTCCACTTTCTTAGGTTCCTCCTGAGATAGAAAACTACTATACAGACATTCATCTTGAGTAGCTTTTCTTGTTTGCACTTTAGATGATGCATCACCAATGATCAGTTCAAAGGAATGATTTTTGGTCCATTTCCTTTGAGGTGGAAGATATACTCTAGATGAGGTGGCCTCAGTATTGTCATGATGTGAGACAGAGTGTTGATTAGTTGAAACTCCCCCTGAGTTGTTGGTCCTTTGCAGGGAACTTGGAGTTCTATCAACTGATGATGTAAATCGATTATCCGTTCATGACCTATGATCAACGGATGCTTCATTTTGTACTTCAACGGATGATGCACTATGTCTTTCAACGGATACTGCATTGCCTCTATCAACGGATGCAGAATTTTGTGCATTATCCAAGGGCATGTTTTGAATCCCTTTTGAAGTGTCATCTCCATCAGTCTCCTCTTCACTATCATCACAATATATCTCAATGTTGTCAAATTTGAGTCTCTCATGGTGTCCCTCATCTGTTAGTCCATCAATCTTTTTATCATCAAACACAACATGCACAGATTCCATAACAATGTTGGTTCTTAGATTGTAGACCCTATATGATTTTCCAGCTGAGTAACCAACAAATATTCCTTCATCAGCCTTTGCATCAAACTTCCCTTTATGGTCAGATTGATTTCTCAGTATAAAGCATTTACATCCAAAGACATGAAGAAAGTTTAGAGTTGGTTTTCTTCTCTTGAACAACTGATAAGGAGTCATGCCTTTAGCTTGATTGATCAAAGAAATATTCTGAGTGTAGCAGGCACAATTAACAGCTTCAGCCCAGAAATATGTTGGTAACTTTAATTCTTCAAGCATTGTTCTAGCAGCCTCAATTAAAGATCTGTTCTTTCTTTCAACTACCCCATTTTGTTGAGGTGTTCTTGGAGCTGAGAACTCATGCATGATTCCATTTTCTTCACAGAACAACCTCATTGTCAAATTCTTGAACTCAGTTCCATTGTCACTCCTGATATTCCTAACCTTCAAGTCAGGATGATTATTGACTTTCCTGATGTGATTGATAATGATTTCACTTGCTTCATCCTTTGATCCAAGAAAATAGACCCATGAAAACTTTGAGAAATCATCTACAATCACTAAGCAATATCTTTTTCTTGCAATTGACAATACATTGACTGGTCCAAACAAATCCATATGTAGCAGCTGTAATGGTTCATCAATTGTTGTTTCAAGCTTCTTTTTGAATGATGCTTTCCTTTGTTTGCCTTTCTGACAAGCATCACATAAACCATCCCTTGAGAATTCAACAAGAGGAATTCCTCTAACTAAGTCCTTTTTGACTAGATCATTCATTGTCTTGAAATTCAAGTGGGATAGCTTCTTGTGCCATAGCCAACTTTCAACTGGACTTGCTTTGCTGAAGAGACAAGTAATAGATTCTGCATCAGTAGAGTTGAAGTCAGCTAAGTACACATTTCCTTTTCTAACTCCAGTTAGAACCACTTTGTTGTCTTTCTTACTGGTGACAACACAGGCTTCAGAATTGAAGGAAATTGTATTCCCTCTATCACATAGTTGACTGATGCTCAGTAAGTTGTGCTTGAGACCATCAACTAATGCAACTTCATCAATGATGACATTCCTTGTTGAAATCAAGCCATATCCCTTAGTAAACCCTTTGCTGTCATCTCCAAAGGTTATGCTAGGGCCAGCTTTCTCCTTAAACTCTGTGAGCAGGGAGAAATCTCCTGTCATGTGTCTTGAACAACCACTGTCCAAGTACCATAGATTTCTTCTGTTAACCTGCACACCATAAAATCAATCAAGTTGATTTTGGTACCCAAGTTTCCTTGGGTCCATTCATGTTAGCCTTTCTCCTAGACTTCATTCCTCCTGCATCTTTAGACTTAGGTAACTTTGAGTCAACCTTGATCTTAGATGTAGTTGGTTGAGGTGTAGGGTTAGTCACAGAATCATTTAGCACATTTAGAATTTGATAAGGCATGGATTGTGCAAACATGTTATTCCACATAGGCATATTGTATGGCATTTGAGGCATACTAAATGCAGCAAGATAAGGATTGTTAAAATATGGCATGTTTGCAAAATGTGCATAAGGATTCTGTTGAGACATAACAGGCATAGCATGCAGAGGTGATGCAGACATATTAGGCATGGAAGAGGGTACAGGTATGGGAGTTTTCTTAATAGATTTGCAATTAGCAGATAGATGATTAACACTATTACAATGCACACAGCTTTTTCTAGGAGCATACTTATCAGGTGTGTAATTGTTATGTTTGTTAACCCCTACCTTCCCATTTCTATTAGATTTCCTTTTAGTTTCCTTTTTATCCTCAACCACTTTGAGCCTATTCTTTAACTGTTCTAAGGTCATGTGTCCTATATTCACCTTACTGAAATCTTTGGATGTGCTTGCTTCTTCTTTGACAAAGTTCTTGGAAGTTGAACCAAATTTTTGTTGAGTTTCTTTAGATTTTCACTTTTAGAAATATCTGCCTGTTTTAATTGAGGAACCTTCAACGGATGCTCCTTTTCTTCCTTCAACGGATAATTTTCATCATCCGTTGATTCCACATCCGTTGACAGCCCATCAATTAATTCCATTTTCTTTTTGTTTTTATCCCAGACAGCCTCACAAAATGATTCAATTCCTTGTACCTTGACAATTTGAGCACTAACATCCCTAGATGTCTTCCAGACTTTAATCACCTCTTGCTCTCTCTCTAATTGATTAGAAAGTATTTCTACTTTCTTAACAGATTCAGCTAGTTCATTTTCAACAGATATACAATGTAGCTTAGTTTTCTCTAGGTCAATCAACTTATCTTCTAACACAGCATTTCTATTACTTAAAAACAGATTGTTCTCTTTAATCCTACTATTTTCTTTAGCAAGAGATTTAAGAGACACACGCAAGTGATACAATTCAGTAGACATGTCATTAAAAGCATCATTGCACTCTTCTTTAGTAAGCTGTGTTAAATCAGTAGTGATTACCTGGTTGCTTGATGAACTAACTTCATTTTCCTCAGAATCAGCCATGAGAGCCAAGTTGACATATTCCACATCTTCATCCTCTTCTTCTCCATCAGCTGCCCAGTCTTTTTCTTGAGTAATGAAAGCCTTCTCCTTTTGCTTGAGCAGATCAAAATATTTCTTTTTGTAATCTACTTGGTCAAATTTCTTCTTTTCAGAAGTTGGCTTTCTGCACTCACTTGCAAAGTGTCCACTTATACCATAATTGAAACACTTGAACTTGGATTTGTCCATCATGTTCTTATGAGGTTTAGTGGCTCTAGTGTTTTTCTTAAATTTCATCTTTGCAAATCTTCTGGACAGAAATGCAAGATGCTCATCAATACCATCAGAGTCATCTTGGCTGGAGTTGTCTTCATTCTCAGCAACTTGCTCCTTACCCTTGCTTGATTCTGATTTACTTGTGCCATCTTTGGAGTTTAATGTTGATCTCACAGTTTCTTGTCTGCATTCTTTCTCATTTTCAGCTACCAAGGCAACTGAACCTCCTTTCTTTCTTCCCTTCTCCAATACCTCATCCTGTTCCAGCTCTAGTTCATAAGTCTTCAAAATTCCATATAATCTTTCAAGAGTGAAGTCCTTATAATCTTGAGATTTTCTCAAGGAGACAGTCATGGGTTTCCATTCCTTTGGCAAGGATCTTAAAAATTTAAGATTTGAATCCTTCACCTGGTACACTCTACCATACAGCTTCAGTCCATTCAACAGCTTTTGGAATCATGTGTCATTTAAAGATTCATTTTCTTCAAAATGAAAATACTCATACTGTTGAATGAGAAGCTGCATTTTGTTTTCTTTTACTTGTTCTGTACCTTCACACAGTAGCTGAACTGTGTCCCAAACCTCTTTGGCAGTTGTGCAATTTATCACATTATCAAACATATCCTTGTCAAGACCATTAAACAAAATGTTCATAGCCTTCTTATCCTTGTGGACTTCTTCTGTGTCTTCCATTGTCCATTATGCTCTAGGTTTTGGAATGGATTGACCAACAACAATTGTGGCTGTAGCAACTGTGGCTACTTTGTGGGGAATGTGAGGACCATTTTTAATGCAGTTTACATAACCTTCATCTTGGGAGAGTAGATGAAGGTACATTTTCACCTTCCAATGGTGATAACTGTCTTTGTCAAGAACTGGGATTTTTACTCCAATATCCTTCTTACTCATCTTTGTTAGTTTCCAAGAACTTTAAACTCTTTGTATGTCAAGAGCCTGCTCTGATACCAATTGTTATTCCTAGTGAACTAACAATGAGATTTACAGAAGGGGGGTTGAATGTAAATCTCAAAACTTTTTCAAGTTTTGAGCAGTTTCAAAGGCTGTGTGTTTAAGATAAACAAGTGTGTGAATTGCTTTAAGCTAATACAGACAGATATATATTCAAGCACAAAAGTACAGAACACAACAGACCTTAAAAACTTTTCTGGTGGATTTGTTGTTCCACCAGAGATGGTATTTCAGAAAATCTGTGATTCAAGAAGTTGATCACAGCTGCATCCTAGTACAAACTAGATAATTTTTCTCAAGATTTTTCTAAACAGCTCTGGAAAAATTCTCTTCTAATTACTAGCTGCTACTTGGTTTATATAACACCAAGTTTACAAGTGAAGACAAAGATAAAAGTATAATAATAAAATAAGTTCTCCACTTGTTTCTTCTCCATTTTACTCCAGTGCATTGTTGACTATTGCCTCTTTATACTAGAGTAGAACGGCTGCTTTTTCTGATGTTCCTGAAATAGGCTACCACATCTCAGTTGTCTCTGTCAACCCATGTGCCTCTGTTTGTAGGTACAACTACCACTTGTCAACTGTTATTTAACAGAACATCCGTTGAAGCCTTCATCCGTTGATGGCTTTATCCGTTGATGTGTTAGCAGTTGAAGCTCTATCCGTTGATGCACTCATCCGTTGAAGGATGTTACCCGTTGAAGCTTTAGAGACATCCGTTGAAGCTTTGTTTCTCATCCGTTGAAGGTCTTTAAGTTATCCGTTGACACCATTTCATTTATACAAAATTACAAGGCATGAAATATTTACAATTGGCCTTCCTATCTGCATATCCTTTAGTAGTCAACATGACTTATAATTTCCCTCAACAATTAAGAATTATATCTCAAATTCAGAGACTGAAATGTGCTACAACACTAGACTTATTTCTAAGTAAAGCTACACCATCAACGGATAGCCAAAAGTGGTCTTATCCGTTGAGGCTACAAACACTAGATTTCTACTTAAGTGTTTTGTTAAACATATCATCAAACTAATGCACACATATTCCTAACATGGATCCATTCTCAATTTGCCTTATATGATCCAGAAGAATTTTTGGAGTTTCATCCTTCCTGCGTAGAAAACAAACCCAAGTGTATCTAGTGAAATCATCAATAATTACAAGTGTTTACCTTTTCTTGTTGATCGACATTATGTTTACTGGTCCAAAGAGATCCAAGTGTAACATATGATATGGCTCATTGATAGAGAATTCTGTTTTACTTTTGAAAGATAATCTTCTTTGCTTGGACTTTTGACAAGCATCATAAAGACCATCAGATGAGTATAACATATTTGGTAATCCTCTTACTAGTTCCTTCTTGGAAAGTTCATTGATTGAATTGAAATGGAAATGTGAGAGCTTCTTGTGCCAATTCCATATCTCATCTACTGATGCCTTTGAGATAAGGCAAATAGCTTCTTGCTCAAAACTTTTATGCAGTCTTGCTTCATACATGTTGCCATGTTTGTATCCCATCAAGACAATTTTCTTTGACTTGTTATGAACAAATTCACAGTGAGAGTCATAGAACGCCACATGATAACCTCTGTCAGTGATTTGACTGATGCTTAGAAGATTGTGCTTCAGTCCTTCCACCAGAGCTACATTCTCTATTACTACCTTTCCAATTATCAAGTTGCCATATCCTAGAGTGTGTCCTATATTTCCAGCCCCATAAGATACATCCGGGCCAACCTTCCTCTCAAATTCTGACAGCAGGGATTTATTTCCAGTCATGTGTCCTGAACATCCACTATCCAAGACAAGAGTATTTTTTCTGTTACCCTGCAGTCAGATAAGTGATTAATTAGAAGGATTTTAAGGACCCATACTTGTTGGGCCCTCATTTTGGACAACTTAAGTCTTTGTGATTCAGGCTTACTTCTGACAGTTTTTCCCTTGTTAGGATTTGTCTTATCAGAGGTAGATTTAGTGAAACTAGAAGAATTAAGCACATAAGCAGTTTTATTGAATTTAGGCAAAGGTTCATAATAATTGTGATACAGCTTATGATATGAACTACAAGTGTAAATTGAATGCCAACTACTACCACAATGAAAACAAGGATTTTGTGGTTTGTAAAATACTGATCTACCCCTAACATCAGACTCAGGAATAACAATTTTTATTTTCTTAATCCTCCAGCAATCAATAGCAAGATGATTAGTATTACCACAGTTAAAACAAGTTTTTCTAGGAGTATTGGGAACAAACTTATAGTTAGAATCCTTAGAAATACCTTGCTTACCATTCCTGTTTCTTTTATGACTTTTTACTTGAGGTTTGTCAATAGAAAAAAGTCCTATGTTCTTTTCTTTCTTAACAGTCTTAATGGTTTCCTTATTTTTCCTTTCTTTGAGTTTTATCACTTACTAAATTTTCTTGGGATGCTGAGGTTGAACCCTTCTCAAAGGTAGATCTGGGTTCATCAGCTTCCGAAGAGATAAACTTAACATGAGTCTTTAGGGTAGTTTTATTTTCACTGTCAACATCCTTAACTCCATCTACATAACCAAGACATTCTTTCCAATTTTTCTTAGAGATCACCTCATAAACCTTTTTGCCTGAAACAATCCAGGCTTTAAGGGTTTTCCTCTCATTTTCTAATTCATTTTCTAACATACCGTACTTAGCTTCCAATATCTTTGCTGTATGTTTAGCTTTCTCACATTTCTTTTGAATTTCAATCTGATTTACTAAGTCAGACTCCAACTGATCATTCTTAGATTTTAAAACTTCATTTTCAGTTAACAGTCTATTATTCTCTAGAATCTTATTTTTAAAATTTTCATGGAGAGACTTAAAAATATATTTCAATTCAGATATATCTTCAGTATCAAGAGAGAAGAAGGAAGTTGATACCCTAAAATCAGAGGAAGAAGGAGCATCAAAACTAGCCATCAGTGCACATGTTTCTTCATTTTTAGAATCATTGGAATCCATCCAATCCTTGCTTGATGTAATCGAGGCTTTGTTCTTCCCTTTGTCATGCTTTGTATTTTTCACTCTGTAGCAAAGTGACCAGGTTCATCACAGTTGTAGCACTTGATTTTTGACATGTCGACTTTTCCAGCTTTAGAGTCCTTTCCTTCTCTTCTTCCAGACGACTTCCTTTCTCCTCCAGTGAACTTTTTCCTGAAGCTTCCTTTCTTCTGAGACTTCCTGAATTGCATCCTCTTGCAGCCCTTAACTAGTAATGCAGCCATTTGCATGACATCAGAATCTGTCACGTTCTCATCAGTTTCAGAATCAGTATCATCATCAGGATTTGATGATGAATCATCAGTATTTGATTTTGGCAGATTGTTATTTTTCCTTGCAGCTTCAACAGACCTGTCTTTTGAAGCTTTAACATTCACTTTCAAAGCAACTAATTTTTCCTTGTTGCTTTTCCTCTCTTTCCTTTGCTGAACTTCCAAATCATGAGTTCTCAGCATGCCATAGATTTCATCTAGAGTGACTATTTCCAAATCATACTGATGTCGTATGATTGAAGTCTGAGTCTCCCATTCCTCATTCAAAGCTCTCTGAAACTTGGTGTTTCAATCTTCCAGATCATACACCTTTCCCACCAAAGATAGGTTGTTTAGCAGAGTGAGAAACCAATCATAGATGTCAGTACGATTTTCATCAGACTTGGCCTGAAAATGTTCATATTCTTGAATTAGAACAACCCTTCTGTTCTTCTTGATGGCCATGGTTCCTTGACATTGAGTCTCAAGAGCATCCCAAATCTCCTTGGCAGTCTTGTAGGCTATAACCCTGTTTGACATCACGGAGTCAAGACTATTATGCAAAATGTTTCTTACCTTTGCATCCTTTAGCACAATAACTTTTTCTTCTGGTGACCACTCACTCTTCATTTTCAACTGAAGATGTTCAGCAACAGTAGGAGTTGCAGGCAGCAGTTTTGTTGGCTTGTAGGGTTCATCATTGATTACATCGAGGTAGTCTAGATCTGTAGCTTCCAAGTGCTTGAGCATCTTTACCTTCCATGTGGGATATTCAGTCTTTTTTAGAATGGGAATTTTGATACTTTCATACTTATTTAGAGACATGTTTAGATCATTTCTGATAGTAAATTATCAGTCCGCTCTGATACCAATTGTTGCCCAGTAGTAATACAATTGTTTAAGGGGGGTTGGATACAATTGTATAGATGTTTGGACAAGTATAAAAATATAACAATTCTTTATATTTATGATATAAATTGTTACAAACTCTCTAAAGAAATACTGATATTCTTGAGAGCTGCTAGGTCGTACAATACTCGAGTTAATCACTATGTGATGACCTAAACTGTGTTTATATATTACACAGCTGCTACAAATCAATCTAAGATATGCATTATCAAATACTAACAGGAAATGATACATATCTTTAACTGGATACATAAATCCCTATCACTCAGAACGTAACAGATATCCATTTCTCAAAATAAGGAACATAATCAATCTTCATAACAGACTGCCTTCAGAGACTGATGACATGTAAATACTGATGATGCATCAAATCCTGACGACACATCAAATACTGATGGCATCTAAACACAGTCAGATCCTGAGCTTCTTCTGATCATTGAGAATCAGCACGTAACGTGATCTTAATGCCTATACTACTGTTGTGCAACATTTTCTCGGGTTCATAGAGTCGGTTTCTCCTTCACCTACAACGGATGAGTCGCCCCACTAGTATGGGTGGCAATTTTGGATAATGGGTCGAATTCGTGTCGGGTTGATGTACCAGTTATGTTTTTAAGCCAACTCAACCCCAACCCGACCCATTTCGTGTTAAAAAATGTGAACTCGAATCCGACCCGTTCGCGTTTCGAATTACCCAAACCCGACATGAAACAATTGAACTCAGCTCACAAAATTCATATGATGGCGTCTGAAGAACCCAAAAAACTTTAAGAAAGCAAGATCTTTGTTTACATGTATATATTTAAACTTATCTTCACATGTATTTGGCAATTGACATATATATAAACATTAATAAGCTCTGATTATTTGGCTAAATTTAATAATTAAAAAGTTTCTCCCCGAGTCACATGTATCAAAGGTATACGTGAGATTGTGAGAAAATATTATTTTAATATTTAAGGGAGGGTACGGGAGGAAGATAGAGAGAGATAAATTGTATAAAAACTTTAGATCGGCTGAAGCGGAAACTAATTAGATTAGGTTTTGTTCATAAAATGATTATACCAAACATTATGATGCTCCTCCAATTAGCCAGGCTTATAGAATAAATGATGGACAGTGGTACCAAACTTGATCGAAGAATCAACGTTTATTGAAGAAGTTATAGAATCGATTACAAAAGTACTAGTTTAAAAACTCGTTGAAATTGATCCGCTATAGGATTTATAGTATACGCAACCGAAGCACCTGAAATACTTAACAAAATATTTATTAGTTTGGTAATAATTGGAGCAACAAATTCCGATTCGACATAAATATCATTTTTTTCGTCGCACGGAGGGGGAATTGGCCCGAAAAATGAACAGGGGTCAAGACGCTGTCGGCACATATTTCAGTTATACATATATTAATTATGTTGTTAATTGTTATGATTGTATTTTTATAATGTCATAAAAATTGTACTTAATTTGAAAATGCGTTCTAAAATCAGCACTTAATTGATTAAGTGATCTACCGAGTAACGAGTATTTGGGTTGTCGAACAGTACCCGAAATGAGTATTTGAATTTAAAAGCAGATATATTAAAAAGTTAATTTTAAAAACTAAATTATTAGTATATACATGTATCATGCCATAACTTACACATTAGTCTAAATTTGAAACCAACCAAAACAATACGTACTATTATTAATATTATTTAGTATGTATACCAAAAAAATGTTAATTCTAATTCATAACAGATGGTTAAAATTATAGGATTAAGAAAGAGTATCAAATTCATGGAGGTGAAAATCGTCGATAAATGTATTTTGTAAGACTATTAAATGAATATGTGATTTTGGTAGTTAAGTGTCTCTTTACCATTTTTTCTATTTTTTTAATATCTAATTCGAGCTTGACTCAAAATTCTGTTATTATTTAAGTAATAAAAAATCACCTCTACGAAAAGTTTGAGTACTCGTTCGATATCTTGCTCGATTCGTCGATTAGTCGGGTAACACAGTAGAAGATAAATATTAACCAATAAGGTTGTAAGAATCGGAAATTAGTTCGACTTAGATTTTGTTCCGAAAAAATGAGTACTCGGAACTCGGAGAGTACTTGGAATGAGTAACGAGATATCATTTTTTAATTAATTTTAATCTCATATATAGTTATATACCAATTAAATATAAATTTTATAATAATACTAATAGATTAATAACACATTCGAAATAATAAATGTCAAATATATATTACTTTTTTAATAATTTTTGACAGAATAATTAAAAATTAGTTTTATTAATAAAACACAAATCATTTCTAATAAATGTCAAAACTTTATAAAAAAAATTAACATATAAAATTTCATGTGTTGATATTTTTTCGGGATAGTTTTAAATTAAAATAATAAAAAATTGAGATCAGACTCAGGTTGGATCTCGATTACTTTAGTCAAATCGAGTTTTAATCGACTTTTCATAAAATCATTATGAACCTAATTACTCGAACTTGGATAGGACGAGGGATTAAAAAATAATTACCGAGTACTCGACCGAATTGGTAATTTTTAGGACATTGATATATATAATATATCTTTGTCGTGTATCTCAAAATTTGTTATTATATATATTTTTAAACTAAGAAAATTAGTGATGAAATTGTATTAAATTATACAATAACCATTTTTATTCCCTCTCTTCGACCAATTCTTTTTTTTCCCATGATAAGTTTATGAGTGTACGTTTTATTTTATATTTTCTACTAAAATGACATGACATTTTTATTAACTTTAATATATCTTACACTCCTTTTACTTTACCACATGTTATAGCCAAAATTTGGTACAAAAAATATCTGGGTCAAATTTGGGTCCACATAATTCAATTTGGACAAACGTCAAGAAAATGGGTTTTCCCTGACAGCCAAGGGCGGACAGCCAAGGACGGACAACCAAGGAAATGGATTTTCGTGGACGGGTTGGCGCAAGCCAAAACCTTTGAACAGGTTGGTACACACCAAAACCCTTGTACAGGTCAATCTAATCCCTTATCTTTGGACAAATTAGGGTGAGTCCTAAATGTTTGATTGACATATTCCTTAGACGGACTCATCGGACATGATTACTTTGACAGATTCATACCTTGGCTTTCCTTGGACAGAGTTAAAGCGAGTCCTAACCGTTGAATAATTTAGGGCGCGCCCTATAATGTAGAATGATAAAAGAAGAGATTAAAGGCTGATGACACAGGGCGGCGTCAACATACAGAAATATTTGGGTGCACCCTTAGCTTCTACTTGGCATAAAATGCAGCTTTTACATGCTACTTGGACGGATTCTTTGGATGATTCAAGGAAGAAGGAGATTATTATTACTAACCTATTTGTTGCAGGCACCCTATTGAATAACTCCTTCCTGTAATGCAACCACAGGAAGGCGGTGTCCATGGTCAGAGACCTTCAGGGGTATGCCTGGATGGAAGATCTCCTCCTGTAGTCAATGAGTGTCTCACTGGAGATGTGGGGTAAATTCTGTTGTGTGCTTTGGGAGCTCTGTCTCTGTAGTCAATGGGTATCTTCGTTGGGAGATTTCAGAGTATCCTGCACTTTGCACCCAAAAGTTTGGGATCACTTGTTCTACAATCTGGTAGGGGCTCCTTATCCGGGGGACAAGGATGCGTCCAATATTTGGAGTGAACTATGGCTATGCCTGCGTCCACAGATTAGAGAAACAACTGGTAGTGGAGGGTTATCCTTGGCCGGAGAGATGCCTTATCCGTGAAGTCTCGAAGCCGCGGGCGAGTTTTGGGCCTTTGTGGTCGGGCCTCGCCGATGGACATTCCTAAAACTAGTAGAAGACGGTTTCCAATAGGTTTCCTACTGGGCCTCAGACAAGAGATCTAAGCCCATTAGGTTTCTTTTTCCCCAATAACTACGTTGGTTTGATTCCTTATGAATAGGGATACGTAGGGAAATTGTAAGGGGTAGGAAGCGAGAGCCATAAGGAGCCACCACCAACCCTCAGCAATCTCAACCCCCAATTCATCACAACCACCAAACACTGTTCACGATTTCCGACGAACGCTATTCACGTTTTTCGACAAAGAACCGTTATCACAAATCTTTGATTCCGACTACAAAAATCAAATTTTGTTGTTACCAAATTACTACGTCAACACCACCTCTTCCGATTATTTCATTCTCTTAATTTTTGTGAAACTCCTTATACCCGTCTAGGTATTAACAATTTGGGATGAACCTAATTGAAAACGAATTTACTCGCTCTTTTCCATCTTTACTTTTCCAAATGTTAAATCAATGTTTTTTTATAATACCCTATAGGTTTTTTTATTAAATACGATTATATGTATTATTATTAATTATTTATTTTATGATTTTCGAGAATGAAAATAATCGAACCGAAAATTTGGAACGTCTAAAAATAAGCTTTTATTCCTTAAATTATCTCATTGTGTTCTGAAAAATATATGAAAATTAAAAAAGTAAGACAATTCAAAAATGATGTTCATATTATCTGATTTTTACTGTTTAGTTATCTATCTAAATCTTATGATACTCAATTAAAGCTAAAAAATATTTGATTCATGAAAACTGTATTCAATATTGCACAATTGATATATAAATACAACATAAATTAAAATATTAACTTCATATTCTAAAATTATTTCAGTGTATGTGTAATTTCATTCAAAAAATTATTTTGATATATATACAGGTTCGTGCTTTAAAGCTTTTACGCTAATTATATAATTTTCTCTAGTATTTATATAAGAATTTATTTTTGCCTTTAAAAACTTATAAGTCTGAAAAACTAATTTATGTAATTATATACTTAGATATAATAGTGTAAAGTTCTATGGAGTCCACCTTTAATTGGAGTCCTCGGAGTCCATATATGTTCTGCAAGTAAAATATAGCTTAAAATATTGTAAAACATATTATTTTTCGACAAACATCACTATTCTATCAAAAATCTTGTAGATTGCATACATTTTACAAGCAGAACATTGCAAAAATATATATTCTACAAAACATGTTTAGTTTGCAGAACATAAATGTTCATGTTGCAGAACATATTGCAGAACATACATATTGTACCGTAAATATATGAGATTTGCATGATTTTGTTGAAGTTATGCTATTTGTGTAACATGTTTTGCAAAATAACACGTTTTACAATATATTTTATTTGCAGAACGTAGATGGACTCCGAGGACTCCGATAAAAAGGTGGACTCCATAGAACTCAGCCGTGTAAAATTTTATAATCAATATGTACGTACATTATAATTGTTTTCCAAAATTAATAAAATTAAATAAAATGTTTTTATAATAAATCACATGAGTGACACTCGTGACCCCGCGAATCGAATTCTTGAGTATCAAATTCAAAGATCAATCAAACGGTTTTTTAACAGCGCAAATTTGAAAAGCGACAATGTTTACATCGTCAGATATTTGTCTTGCTAAGAAGAAGAGCAGTTAAGACACATAAATTTAGGGTCCCAATTTTGACAGTTTGGTGGTAGATACAACACATTTTAATCTCCCCATTTCCTCCGAACTACTTTTCATCAGACCCCATTAACTCTCTCTCTCTCTCTCTCTCTCTCCCACGCCGGAAAATCAAGAAAATGTCGCCGGCGGCGAGAATTCTGGCCGGAATATTTCTACTGTTTGCAATTTACTGCGGGACTGACCCATTTAAGCAAGGAGCAATATCTGAGTTCCCGGAGTTTGAAGCAGTTAAGGTAGATATGCCGGACTGGTCTGAAGTTCCGGCGGAGAAAGATGTCGAAAATTTGTTGCAGAAGTCGGAGATAAAGTTTTTGAATCAAGTTCAAGGACCGGAGAGTATGGCTTTTGATCCTAAGGGACGTGGGCCCTACACTGGTGTTGCTGATGGCAGGATCTTGTTTTGGAATGGAGAATCTTGGCTTGATTTTGCTGTTACTTCTAATAATAGGTAATTTGTTTATGTTGGTATGTTTGTTTTTGTTTATGAGTTTTGGGAAAGATAAGGTTTATGCTAGTTGACTTGATTTGACTAAATTTAATTTGAAAACCAGTGTGTGTGTGTGTGTGTGAGAGAGAGAGAGAGAGAGAGCATAACACCTAATAATTAAATTTGAATTTGAATTTGAATTCTTGTTTCTGGCAGTTGACTTGATTTCCTTATAATAGGAATGAGAGAGAGAGAGAGAGAGAGAGAGAGCATAACACCTAATATAATTATGTAATATTTGAATTGCTGTTTCTAGGAACTAAAATGAAGTTTTGCCGATTTTAGTTATACATATACTTGTGTAAATGAAAGAGCATGATGGTTATTACAGGAAAAAAACACCTAATATAGCAAAAATGGCATAACTTCTTATTATGCACTTTAAATTTCTTACGTATAAGGCTAGAAGTAGAACACTCAGCAGGAGATAGGCCAACAGCCAATTAAAAATTCCCTCTTTATCAATTTAGTCGTGGAAATGTTTATGGCATAAAGTCCTAAAAACACATGTAGCCAAGTCTTTATGCTTTTCTAGGTAATGCTCACGTAGAGCCTTTTACCTCATTGATACAAAGGAAAGGAAACTTTGAGTTGAACTGATAGGAAAAATTGGTGATTGCGGGTTTTGTATGGCATATTCATGTCAATGTGTGAGTGCAAAGGTAGCTCGTCATTTGAGGTGTAATGTTATCGTCACTTATGGCATCAAGACAACTTATAGAGTAGTTATGTGTTTTTGTCCATGTTGATACTTATCAGGTTTAAAAGATCATACAATTTGAACAATTTTTCATTTATCCAAGTTTTCTATAAACTTGATTTCGTGCTGCTGAATGCATTGTTTTATAAAAGGAGCTAATTGAATCGAAATAGATGATTTATGTAGTATACTCAGGAATGATGCCGAAAACCTTCTGATATATGTAAAATGGAAAGTACATCCACAGTTGCTGAGTTGATGTATGCTAAATGTTCATGTGTTTTCCTTTGTCTTTAATATCTTGATAGTTGATAGGTATCTCTTAAATCTGGTTATCCAAGGCATAATAATAATTTATGAAGAAGCCTTTTAATTAATATTGACAAACTAAATAAAGCGTGCATATGACTAGAGGACTTTCTTCTCTGTCTTTATCTTGCAGTTTTTAGCATATTATTAAACCTTTTATTACATGCAAACTTCACATAATCAAAAGAGTATACAAGGGCTTGTACCTAATTTTGTTTTGAAGAAATAACGGGATATAAAAAAAAATTGTGTAATGATAAACGGACACGGATACTCGTACAAATACGTAGTTCCAGAGTAATTTCTGTTCTAAAGAATGATGTAGACTTTCATGTCAATAGATAAAATAATTTGTGTGTCTGACATTCGTAAAAGTTTCTTTAGTTTGTTCTCTATCAACATATTTCGACTCTGCAGTGTTTGTATACATCTTTTCTTTTCTGTTGTATCCATATTTTATTTTTTAGGTACAGATTATACATGTCCTCATCTATGATCTATCAAAGCATTGTTGAACGAAAAGGCAGCTAGGCCCTAGGGAATCTACCAATTGACTTAATAATATCTTTCTTACTTCTTAATAATAGATAGCAGTTTGAACCAACACCCGTATGCCAGTTCTTTTTTCAAAATAAATACTTGTTTGGTGGCAAGATAATTAGTATATGATATTGCAAAGGATATCTTTTGTCATATATGTGTATAAGTATATAAATCCAATACATATTATGCTCCTTTTGTCAAAGAATATTTTGAACTCCCTACAAATGCCACTATGTTTTGTAATAGACACGGACTTTTTGTTTGTTGTTTGGATTTCAGGTCAAATCTATGCGACCCAAAACCATCACCAATAAACTACTTAAAAAATGAGCACATATGTGGTAGAGCTTTGGGGCTTCGATTTGACAAGAAAACAGGCGATTTGTATATAGCAGATGCATATCTTGGTTTAATGAAAGTTGGTCCTGAAGGTGGATTAGCAACATCTTTAGTAAATGAAGCGGAAGGTATTCCTTTGAGGTTCACAAATGACCTGGATATTGATGAGGAAGGGAACATATATTTTACTGATAGTAGCAGCAAGTATCAACGCAGGTAGACTTTTAATTGTGCTTTTATATCATTCAATCTGGATGAGTTGAAATTCTGGCATATATATTCAGCTTACTAGTGTGCTGCTTTTGTTTTTATGGGTGGTAACACCATTAGATTCGAAGGACCATGGTGATACTGATATCTATTGGGAAGGCTACCTAGCCAATTCTTGTTTCTCACCTAATGCTCCAAAGCCCAATTTATTATTTGGTACTGAAAACAGATTAGGAAATCAATGTTACTTATATGAAGAGAAGTTAACCTACGAAAGGAAATTAATACTTATGATGTGTTGTAGTTGTAGAATTACAAGGAAAAGAATGGAGTGTTGCAAAGGATTATTTTAAAAGCAAAGTTTAAAAGGAACTTCTTGTAGCTGATGTTTATTAATGGAAAGCTTTCGATGTTCAATGAAATTATTATAAATCTTACTTAAAATTATAATTGTGTAACACCGAGAAAAGTTCTAAAGGATGTCCTTTAATTTTCTTCTCACATTTGAAGGTCGGCTATTTTACCTTCTCTAATTGCACATGGATGAATAAACTTCTTTTGTTCCACGCCTTTTTGTGTAACAATTTTGCTAATCTTATGGCAATATAGTTGCACCCATTTTCTGTAAATGTGCTCAAGTTCTTAAATTGTACTTGTTTCAGAAACTTCATGCAGCTAGTTTTCTCTGCGGACGACAGTGGCAGGGTCCTGAAATACAATCCTAATACAAAAGAAACTAGTGTTGTTCTTCGGAATCTCCAATTTCCTAATGGTCTGACTCTAAGCAAGGATGGATCATTCTTTGTACTCTGTGAAGGAGCCATTGGCAGGTAAGACAACTGCCTGTATGAGTCTAGATATACACGTTTATTGTTCCACTCTAGATTCTTAAGTACAATAGTTTGTTCATATGTTGATTAATGAGCATATGGCAGCAGAAAAACCATCTGGTATGGGAATATTACTATAATGTTTGTTGTAGAAGTTTAGAATTCAGATGCTTAGATAAGCTCTGACATTACATCGTACCAATCTTACCTTGAATGACACTGGAATTATGGATGGTGAGTGTTATAGCAACTTATGGGCACAAAGATTCATGCTACTAAAGTTCTTAATCATCATAGCAACCTAAGTCTTGAGCATTTGGCATATGCATAAATATGGTTTGGACAAGTTTCAAGGGAGCAAAAATGCATAACACCTTTTAAATTTATCTCTCTTTTCCTCTCTCGCCTATAGGAAAAGATAATGCAAAGTGAAATTGTTTATGTGAACGATTACCACTACTCCGTTACTATAATTATTTAGCATATTGGGTCGTACATTTCACAAAAGCTAGCCTGAAGTCATCTTTACGTCATTGAAAAAGCTGGAACAATATTGAATGATTAGTAATTTGTTGGAAGTAGTCGTAGTTGTAGATTTTGCAGACACGCTGATGATTGGTAATCTGTTAGTAATAATTTTTTGAATATGAATCTGGTAATCATTTCTCTCTTTTAACTCGACACTGCTTCTATTCTCTTGTAGATTACGAAAGTACTGGTTAAAAGGCGAGAAATCAGGGACAGCTGAAGTTATGGCAATCTTACCTGGATTTCCCGACAATGTTAGAACAAATGAAGACGGCGACTTTTGGGTGGCAATACACTGTCGGCGATCACTCTACACATACTTTTGTGCATTACATCCCAAAATCCGAACATTTTTGCTGAAACTTCCAATTCCAGCAAAGATTCAGTATCTGATCCACATAGGAGGCCGGCTGCATGGCATAATTGTAAAGTACAGCACGGAAGGTAAGCTCTTACAAATATTGGAAGATAGTTCAGGGAAAGTTGTGAAAGTAGTAAGCGAGGTTGAAGAGAAAGATGGGAAGCTTTGGATGGGGAGTGTATTGATGCCTTTTGTTGCAGTCTATAAATTATAAACCCCCTTCTAGTTTTCGAGTTGTAGCATTTAGTTTTCGAGTTGTAGCACTTGAAGGATTGGAAGGAATTATTGCTAGTGTAAATTTATGTATGGAAAGAAAAGAACAGTGACCGAAACTTATGAATAATAAAATAATTATCTGTCACTGGAAATATCTATTCTGTATATAATACAGCAGCATAACCTTCCGTAAATCATAGCTTATGATCACAGTGAATAGAGAAAGAAGAAGATATAATCGATAATCACATATGTTCTTCCTATTAAGTCTCATTAACGATGAATAAGTTTCATCTAATTTGTACATAAGTTTGATGATCAGTTCAATCGTTTTGTTGCACTGAATTCGCTACCTAAGAAAGCATGGTGCATGCACTCCTCCTCAACTTGTATCTATGTTCAAGTTTGGTGATTACTTAGTTTCATGTTTTTCAAGTTATATGTTTGATGTTTCATTCGTATGCCTGACAATTTAGTTATATAAAACTCTAATGTGTTAGGAATTGGGCTTACGAGGATCATATCTTATATCCTAACATCCTTCCGTCATCCTGAGCTCTGATTTCATGTTTGTAACCACTTCTTCTAAAATCTTAAGGTGTTATGAATTGGGCTCACCAGTATCGTATCTCATATCTTAACATATATAATTTGTTAGCGTTAGTTTGGAATTATTGTGTATGTGTACTGGGATAAAAATGATTCCTGGTGCATAACGTGTGTCGAGCTGATCAAAATTATGGACTAATATTTGTAGTATCTGGATGAATGGACTACCGCGATTAACATCGTTTTATAACCAGAAAAATCATACATCTCGGTGATAGATATATTGAAAATAGAAGTACTATGTAAGTTCAGTTTTTATGCACAAATGTGGTTCGAGGCTACGATTAATATGAACATAGACTAAGACTATTGTTCAAATAACCTGCAGGACGCTTATGAATCTATGATGCCTGCAGAGATGATAAAAATCTCTGAAGCCAAAGTTCCCTTTATTTTTCATATACCATTTGAGTGTGAATAAAGTTGTGAGACAAATATTCATTATTGCTATTGTATATATGCTCAAGGCCATTCAATATGTTTATGATGTTTTTGGCTCCAAGTCTTCCTGTGATATTCAACGGGTCAAAATGACCAATTTTTGACTTTCCATTAAAAATTATTGATTATTTTTTTTAGATCTGAAAGTTATATTTTAAAATAGATTAAATTTACTTTCCAATAATTTTTTTTTTATTATTTTTCTCATTTATATAGTCCATGTAAATTACAGTCAAAATTTGATCTAATTAATTAGTCAAAAGTCAAAATAGACATGTATTTAATGACGGATGTAATACTAAACATATCATAGTGCTGCCTCGCTGACGGATACAAGATTTAGATCTCAAGCATCATTCCGGCAATCATTGTGACATGTTGCTGCTGGGATTCATAGCAACTTAAAAATGGTCTCTTGTGCTTAAACCAAACTTTTGTTTACATTGTCACTAAAACTTGTATTTTTTGATGGCAATGCATACCAACAGCCTAGATGGTTTCAGATTGTAAATGTGTATATAATAAATATAAATAAATTACATGAAAGTATTACAGAGCTGACAATTCACAAATCTTATTGCAAGGTGCAAACATATTATTAACCGCTCAATTTATATGGCCTACTTATATCTAGAGCAGACAATTTATATACTATACCTAAATTAATTAGAAATAATATCCAAAATATACCATTTTTCAGCTCAAAATACCTAAAATACCGTTTTGCGGGTTCAATATAAAGAACATACATATTTTAATTTAGTATGAATGCGTATCATGATTCACTTAAAGTAAAAAAGGAACACACATTTTGTACATGTTCTTAACAAATTTTACAAAACTGAATATGCATTTGAGAGATGCGTGGGCATTTAGTACACCACTTCGTGCACTAGGACATTTTGAAGACAGAAAAAATAGTGTTTTGGTAATTTCTCCCACTAGCGAGATGTTATTTGGAGGACCAAAGGTACTTCTAAACAGCCTCACCAGATTCATTTTGGTTATTATTAGTTTGAGTATATGACAACCCTAAAGCTAGTAGGAATCAAGAAATAGAATATTGGGCCAATTAATTAAACGCTTTTTCTGCAAGGTAAAGTTCATGTTTCAAATATAAATCTTTCCTCGAGAAACAAGCAGGATGCTAACTTGAAAAAAGTTTTCAGACTGTTGATAGTACAAGTTTTTAGAGAACTTTAAAACTGCCATGCCAAGAAGCCTAGGAAGTTGCCTCATCCCAACGACAAATTAATCCATCATCCGAGCAGCTGAGGATAGTTCTGAGACAAAAAGTGCACTGTTAAAATGCGAAAAAAGACAATGACATGTATATTCAATTATATAGGACTCTAGTGTCGCTGAAAGTTGCAATGCTAACTGAAGGCGATCTGCTGCATGTCACTTACTTTCCGTCAAAGGAAATCGCTGTCTGCCTAATAGTTGAACTTGTTCCCCGAGGCAACCTGACAATAACATGAGTAGTTTCTATCAGATACCTAAATTAATTCCATTACAATAGAGTTTTTCTCCATTTATGCTTCAACCAAAATACTTCAAAAAAATTCAAATATACCTCGTGATGAGAACAGGAGGGCTGGATAGCAAATCCCAAACAAAAACTTTTCCATCTTTATTTCCTGGCAAACAGGTCACTTAATCAATAATTGTGAAAATTCCGTAGTGTATAGGATGACTTTACCCATACTTGCTGGGCCAGAAGTTGACCTCTGGTAGTACCTGAAGATTAAAAAGCATCCCTAATACGAATACAGGACTATTTATCAAGAAGAGGGAGCGTGAACTTTATATTAACAAGTATACCAATTTGGATTTGTACTAAAAATTGTTATAATCTCAGGAAACTGTCCTGAGGTCACCCTCAGTCTCCCATAATTAAAAAGTGACTGTTTCACTAGACAATAAAAACAGAAGGGCTTCAAAACTTGTCTTAGTATTACCTATAGCAGCAGCATTGTAAAAAAAATCACAAGAAAACTTGATGAACCACATGTCACAGTCTGGAACAGGGTATTTTTGGAGGATGTCAACAGAACCCTACACAAACTCACAGAGCAGCAAATTTCTTTTACAAATATATTCTTGCTTAAATAATAAAAACAGTAACGAATAGAAGGCATGATCAGAGAGATGCACTTGAATAGGAGGCAGTAACAGCGAAGAAAAGACTGAGAGATGCACGTGCAAATACTAATATCTCAAAAGCATGAAAAATGACAATTACAAACGTCTAACCTCCCCTGGCTGCTGATCTTTTAGTATTGGCTCCCATAACACCATTTCATTCTGAACACTCTGTTATTAGAAGTAATTTTTTTTAAAAAAAATAAACTAATTACACTGCTTAATACCTACGGTCATGAACTGTCAATCAGAGGTGTATTAATTAGGACTGCACCTTGGACAAAATAAGATCCCCAATCCACCTATTGCAGTCAACATAGTTTGTATGTGCTTTGGCAATATACAACTGAAATAAAAGCCTTATATCAGATTCATTTCGACAAATATCTTGACGAGAAATCTTGGATTAGGGAAGAAAGAGAAAGAATACGAGAGCCACATACCGGAAACTGCACAAATTTTGTAGGGAACTTTGACGGAAGATCAGTCCACGTGAAAGATTCTTCCACATAATTCCAAAAATCTGTATAAATATATATTCATAAATCATGATGGGGAAGGCTTGAAAAAATGAACTTCATAGTACCATAAATTGAATGAAGGACCATAATATGTTGGCAGTCGTGTTTATGCATCATGTCTTTTTAGAGCAGGTTGACTTTTATGTTCATCTTCCCAATGGCCGTTTTAGTCCTCTGGATGAGTGTTCAATTTTTCTTTATCCAAACTCTCAAAAATGTGAACAAACACTTTAAATCATTTACAAGTTAAAAGAGTAGTTTAGATCCCATCAATTAGGCCTCAAATATGCGTATATTACATATATTTGTGCTTAACATTACCAACCTCAGTAAGAAAATGCAAATTGAGCAATGCATAAAACCATGATGCATGTTTGAAGCTACCGCCAACCATTATCGATACACAAAATTCCGACTGGAGAAATAGTTGGGTAGAAATATAATGTCTATACAGTACATATACAAAAGCAAAAAAAAATGAGTTTGAATCATTTACTAATTTAACTTTTACTTTATGGATAAACATTTAATTTCGAAAAACAAAATGAAAAATGGAAAAATTGTGTTTCTTTACACAAAACATTTTTTTACAGAAATTCAATGAAACCATGTATTAAAGAAACTCTTTTGTTCCTTCTCGTTAACTTGCCTATTTTCTAAATCCTCGCAACTGTCTTTGATACCACCATCCTTGGACACCTTTATTCTATCTCTCTGTTCCTTATTGGCCATTTTCGTCTTCCTTTCTTGAAGGTATTGAGATTAAGATAAATATCATACTTTCTGTTTTATACTATTTTCAGTTTCCACTTCTACCATTAAAAAAAAATTAAATATCATATTTTCAAGTTTCAGACTCCTCGATAAATTTTAAGGGAGAACATGTACATATATAAACAATAAAAGTATGACTTTTTTCATTATTATGTGCATGGTAATATTATCACGGTCGAGCCTCATCGCCCGAATACCTTTGAGAAGACTAGTCTGCTAGTCGCTCGACTACTAGTAAAAACTAAAAAACCAACAAGTCAATTTGATCGAAAGTAATAGAATACTAAGTCCAATTTAAGCATATTTACTACATAATAACATTCAAATACCAAATATCAAACATGTCCAGGTAAATAAAAAACACAAGTGATGAGAAAATCATGCAGAGTCATGCATGTCAATAATATGTTCATCTGATCATCTCCATCTCATTCTTGTGTATTATAATTAATTGGATTGGGCAGTGGTACACCATAACATTGGTTATTATGGTGCCCAACAAAATATAAGTTTATTGCAACTGTGGCAACTCACACACACACAAAGTGCCAGAGGGGGGATCAAAATGAATCTAAAAAAAATAAGTTCACCGAGGGATTTGAATCCAAAACCTTTCCAATGGAAAAAAGGCTTTAGACCAACTGCGCAACCCCAAACTAGTGCCCGTTTGAGAAATCTTAAAATAAGTAACTTATGACTTAAACTGCATAAGTGACTTATAAATGTTTATATTCAAGGGTTTGGATAATTTTATTTATAAGTCAGAACTTTTTTTTAAATGAACTAAAATAAATAATTTTTAAATATAATTATCTTAATTCTTATCTTTTAAGTTAGATTAACATTTAAAAAATATCTTTTAAAACTAAGATTAATAAAAAACGAGAAAACAAAAATAAGTTGAGAAAAAGTACGTCATTACTAATATTCAACTTATCAACTTATAAGTTATAAATTCAACTTATAAGTTGGGTCGACAAACACTCGCCGATAAGCTGTTGCGGGTTTATAAGTCAATAAGCTGACTTAAAAGATTTGCAAAACATGCCCAAATAAATCTCAGGGTACACACAACACACAAACAAACATACACATACAGGATTCATTTTGGTAGATTTTTGTAGGCTAAGATACCTTGTATCTGAACACAAGCCTATACACGTGTGTATAATAGGGAACCGTCAGTAATGATACCTTTTATAGTCTGTCACAATGAGACATGATAATGATAAAACAATAAAAAAATTAACTTACCCTTCATTGACCAGATTTTGACAGTATTGTCCATACCACAACTTGCAATGCGATACTGATCCGAAGGGTGAAAATCCTGAAAGAATGGTACCAATCATATGTTACATATCTGATATCACTGCTGTGACAGTAATATCTCAAAAGGATATCCGTCGGTCAACATTACGGATGGTGAAGTGAATTTCAAATGTATCAGAAGTCATTGCAATTTCCATAATACCACACTCAAGACTTCATTTCGATGCCCTCCAGATCCAGCAAATATTAAAATGCATATTCCAGTCTGGACATTCCATAGACGAACAGATTCATCCTATTCCGAAGTAGACATGATATCAATTATGAGCATTAGGAAAGAAGAATGTACTAGGAAATAGAAAAAAGGAAAAGGTTGCAGTGCTTACTTTGCTGGCAGAAAGAACAAGCTGTGGTTTTAACATCTGGGTCCTGATTTCATTTATTGAATTACCATGACCGACAATGGACTGCATTGGGGTGAGAGTTTACATAAAAACAAGCATGTCAAACAAGTGGAAAGTACCATTAAATGGGAAATTTAATTTATATATAAGATAAAAATTCTTTGTCCACTCTTCAGGTAGATGTGCGAAAACAAAGAACTATTAGTATAGCAATATTACCGCCTAATAAACTCCTCTTGACATAATTCCATGTGCAAGAATATGTAGTTCTAAATAACTTAACCATGTCCAAACATGACAGATTGACATCCTGCTTTCACGATTATGTGCTTAATAGATAGGTCAGTGCAAAAAAAGTCTCCCAGACTATCTTTTGTTGAAATCATGGAATTGTCATGGGCGCTAGGAATTGTTTTTATAGGGCCTGGTAAGTTGGTATCTTGATAGCTTACTTTCTTAAATAAAAATAAGCAAAAATGTTCTAAGGAGGTTATATTTTTTCTTACCAATACTATAGAGGAAATTGTTCAAGCCCTTTAAAAAAATTTCGGAATTATAGGTGATGCTGGTAGGAGTTGAGTGTAGAACTTACAGACTTCTTTCACACATGTGTAACTAAATTAAGAGCAACTATAGAGGTGCTTACCTTGTGTATCTTCTCATTTTCAACATCGATGACTCGAATTACACCATTAACTCCTCCAGCCACCAAAAGTGGTTTCCCTTCAAGGTTACATGACCAGGTCACAGTGTAAAAGGACTCGTCCTTCTAATTAACAAATCGAGTTAGTTTTGAAACTTTCAGGATCAATACATACTCTGAAATGCATGCATCAAGGACACATAAACTCACAAACACATATATGCTACACACCCTCGATCATTTTACATATATAATATATTTACTCACATCACTGTCAACATAAGACTGGAGATGAGCAATACGACCTTCTTCAAGGCATTGGTAAACAGTCACCTATTAAGAAAGAATAGAATAAACATGTAATAACAAGCCAACAGTAACAGTTTTATCATATATTAGATATAAATCCGCAAGAAAGAATCAAAAAACAAGCTAACCCTCAGAGTAGAGCATTACATATTCAATATATATTTTTCACTTCCCCCTCCCCCAATCCCTTCGCGAGTAAAGGAACATATATAACAGATATGTAGCAGTTGAGCTACAATTGGACCTCCCAATTAGAGACTTGCAGGTTCCCTCAGCTTTTTCCAAATAAACTGACTTGCGATTACAATCATGGGTAAACAGTACAGATATTTTCTGATGTCAGGATATGAACAGAGAGAGTAATGAAGTGTGATCACTAGAAAGTATAGCATCTTTCATGCAAGTTCACTAAATTAAGTGTCAATTTTGTTAATGACTTGACATACTAAACAAAAGCAGGTGTGACAACCTCTCAATCTCTGAGTGGAGATGTTTTTCGGTACTTCAATCTAGCAAACAGAGAATAACAATGTCCTAATTTTTTCTAAAACAGTAAATTATGCATAGAAGACCTTGGTGTATGAGTTACAACAGCGGCAATACCAATATATTAATATGAAATAAAACTGTATAATAATGAAGCAGAAATCAAATTAATGTAGAGATATCAAGTTCAGAATGAAATTCCAAATCTAATCTAAGGTGAACAGAAACATGACAAACTCAATCAACTAAAAAAATAAGAAACGTAAGATAAACAATATGAAGGGATGGGTATACTAACTCGATTGCCTCCAACAGTAGCAAAGAGATTGAAGAATTTAGAGTCAATGAAGTTGTAAGAGATGCCGTAGAGAGGTCGGTCACCCTCCCAAAGCCTGTTTGTCAATGTGTACTTCCTCGTTTTAGACGGCGTTAAGCTTCCAATCACCACCTCAAACCCCACGGGTTCCTTATTCACCATCTCCGTCAAGATAGCAGCCCCCTTTTTTCCTTTCATTTCTTTTCTCCTGAGAATGTGTATTGATTTTAACACGTGAAATTAAACAGGTTTTCTATTACGTACAAAACAATACGTCTCTCCTACTCCCTCTTTGTTGTGTAAATCCAATACTTTTATTTATCACAATAAAGCAAAATATTCATTTAATACATAACACTATTCATAGGATCCACCTCCTTTTATAATTAAGGTAACTAAAAAAATCAAACAATGTATCAGACTCCTAATCCAAATTGGAAATTGCAATAAAAGCTAAATGGTAAAGAAAGGAAACAACTAAAATTACAATCGTACTCCTGATACGATCATAATGTCGACCAAACAATGATAAAACTTACAATGACAAAAATAGAGAGAAATAAAATATACCGGAGCAATAGAATGGCAGATCACCACACCATTATATCTGTTCTACGCCACAACAGTCTAATAGTAGTAAATTATGAAGCCTAAATTGGATGAAAATAATTTCAAGTGGACCCAAAACAATTTTTGACAAAGAATACAATTATTCAAGAATACAAAACAGTGTAATTAACACATTCTTTGAACATTTTTTTTTGACAAATATGGCTTAAAAATGAGTATCTATTCTGACAAATTCTCGGGATGAGCGAGGGTCCAAACCAGGACCTAGGACGACAGAGGATAAACTTTTAACCCCGGAACATTATTTAATTAACAATTACTAACAATATGACTCCTCCCATAACTTGTACAGCAAAAAATCTGTCTTTTAAAAAACCACTAGTTTTTCTAATCTTCAATATTACCGGAACAATTTCATACTTCACTACGTAGGGAGGTTTGTAGGAATTCTGCCATTGAAGAGAGAGAGAGAGAACGGAAATGGAATATTTAAGAATCTTAGGAGGGTGTATTCATTTCAGATTTTAAAGGATTGTTAATAATCTATGGATTTTAAAAGATTTTCGTTGATTTTAATTGTTCACGGATTTTGATGGAGTTGTTTTGACGGATTTTTTAAAATCCAAATCGAATACCACCAAATTTTGATTGACTTTTTAAAATCTAAATTGAATACACTCATATTTTAAAAGACTATTTCCAATTCTTGTTGAATACCATCAGATTATAAAGGATTATTTAAAATCCAAATTAAATACCCCATGATTTTCAAAATCCATAAAAATTCTTCAAACTCCCAACTGAATACACCCCCTTAGTATTCTTAAGTAATTTCAAATCTAGCAAAGTTTATCTCGAAGATAATGTAATCGAATGGGCTAAGTTGGTAAGAGACCAAGAATGAGCTTTAGTCCCTCAAATTCTAGTTAGTACCACTGTGCGGTTATAGTTGCAAGAATTTCAAGATTTTTGGGTTTCAACTTTTTTTAACCCTAGGTCCTTGGTTCACAATTTTGTTCAATTTCTTTTTTTGTTCTCTTTTTCTTCCATTTATTACTTTTTCAGCACTACATCAGAATCTAAAAGAGGCATATATGTATAGACCCAGGTCTATACAATTCTCAGAATTTAGTTGTTTTGGAGGTCTGATGAATCTGCAATCTAGGATCTTTCTTTTCTTTTAATAATGAGTGCATTTCCATGGTTGACTTGGTTTTTGTTTATATTACAATACAATATTTAAAAAAAATATACATAGCATTGTAATCTAAACAAAATGATTTTCCTTTTAAAAATGGAAAATATACATTGTAATCAATCTTAAAAAAAATACAAAGTAATCACCCTAGGATGACCTGCTGAATCGAGAACACATGAATGGACTTATGTTCTAAATCTCAGAGACCGAATAGTTTTCGGAATTGAAGAAAGATAGTCCGGTGTCAATTTTAATACTCTTATGAGATAATAGATTATACTCTGGATATAGATTGGATACGTAAAAATATTTACATGTCATTTATTTAAATTTGACTTTAAAACAGAGCAAACTTGAAAAACATAGCAGGGTAAAAATAAATAGCAGAAACAAAACATATATACTCGGTAAGAATCTTTGGTGGTTTGATCAGAGAGATCAAGTTTAACAAGATCTGAAAGAGAAGCCATGTCTTAGACAATTTGTCTTCAAAGAGTTATGCCGACTATATAACAAACAATCCAATGTATTTATAGATTGCAGTTTGTACACAAAGAAATACTAACTCCTCATTATCTTCAGAAAAGCCGCCAGCGCCAGTTTCAAAGCCCTTGTGATCAGAGCCCTCTTCATCATCGCCAGTTTTGCCCTCTCATCATCGTCAGTTTCGCCGCCGTCGTTGCATTCATCACTACCGCCGTTGATTTCTTCATCTTTATCGCTGTCATCGGGGCCGATGAACTCCGAAGCATTATGTGTTTGGGCACTATATTCTCCACGACTTTGATATTGGGGAGGATTCGTTACTTGGAGCTGGAGATGTGGATGGGATTGTGGTTGGGGTTGGCGGGGTGGAGTTGACGATCTCGGAACCCCGCCAAACCCAACCACAACCCCAATCCCATCCCCATGTTTAACCCCAAGCAACTAACCATCCCCAATATCAAAGCCGCGCCGAACATAGTGCCCATCCACATATCGCTTGGGAGTTCATCGTCCCCGACGACAGTAATGAAGAAGAAATCAACGACGGCGGCGATGAACAAATCAACGACGATGGCGATGAACAAATCAACGACGATGGCGATGAACAAATCAACGACAGCGGTGATGAAGAATGCAATGACGGCGACGAAATTGTCAATAAGAGGGCGAAACTAGCGATGATGAAGAGGGCTTCGATGACGAGGGCTCCTAATATCGCTCTGAGAAAGGCTCTGAAACTGGCGCTGGCGACTTCCCCAAAGACAATGAGGAGTTAGTATCTTTTTGTGTATATTCTGCAATCTATAAATACATTGAATTGTTTGTTATATATAGTCCGCGAAACTCTTTTGTTTCTGAGAAGGAAAATTATCTTAGACATGGCTTCTCTTATGGATCATGTTAAAATTGATCTCTCTGATCAAACCACCAAAATTCTTGCTGAGTATATATGCTTTGTTTCTGCTATTTATTTTTACCCTGCTATGTTTTTCAAGCTTGCTCTGTTTTAAAAATCAAAATTGAATAAATGACATGTGATTATTTTTACGTATCCAGAGTTTAATCTATTACCTCAGAAGATTATTAAAATTGACATCAGACTATCTTTCTTCAATTCCAAAACTATTCAGTCTTTGAGATTTAAAACATAAGTTCATTCCTGTATTCTCGATTCACTAGGTCATCCCATAGTGATTACTTTGTATTTTTTAAGATTGATTACAATGTATATTTTCCATTTTTAAAAGGAAAATCACTTTGTTTAGATTACAATATATATTTTTTAAGGCAATAATTTAATTAGATGGAAGTGGTGGGTTTTTTGAGTAAATTTCCATGGTTGACTTGGTTTTTATTTCTAAATATTTAAATTCGCATTTGATGGATTTTAATCCACATTTTGTATGATAAACGAGTTTGTGGCATTTACATGATCTTGGATTACGCTGCTAGGTTTCTTATTCATAATTTCAATTCTAAATTCATGTGATTTTTTCAGCAAGTTCAAAACTCTCTACTTAGACTATATAACTAGCAATTTAATTCGTATTGAAAAAATGCAGTTGATTAATTGACAGATTTTGTTTATAGGTAGATTTCGTTGCATTTAATAGTAATATTATGAAAATGCCTGATAATCTCATCTAATATGTACTGCAAATTGAATGGAACATAAATGTAGCTACGAAACCGAAACACTAGTGAAACTCAATTTTGCAGACCAAATTATAAACAATTGTTTTAAGAATTTTCCAAAAATTAACATAAGCAAGAGATTTTATGAAAGTACCAATATATAACTAGTATCATTTTACTGAATGAAAGAGGAGGATGACTTTACCCAATTGCTGCCAATGTGGTAAAAAGATTTGAGTAGTGAGGTCTCTACCCTCCTGAGGCCTGTTGGTCATCACTCTGCACTCTTTTGGCTTCAACACCGTCCCTCTTTTTATTTCATTCACACACACAAACAGATACACACATATACATGTATATGTGTACCTGTGATACCATTGACATGTTGAGATATCCCCTCCTGCGTTGCATGACATTCAGGTGAGAATGATATTTTTGAGAGATATACTGACGTTCTTACTAAAACTTCAAATAATAATCACTCGAGCACAATATGATTTTAGACCTTTCAAGTCATTTCTAAGTGTCAGTACTTTAGTCAATTTCAAATAAACTATCATCCAAAGCTTTAATGATCCAAGTAATTTTGTTAGTTTGAATCTTAAATTGACTATGTATTGTAGAATAGAGTGTCAGGATCATCCCTTTCAACCCAAATGGGATTCAAAATATAAAACTGAAACTTCTACAAATTTTCATGTATAATAAATGATACAAGATACTGATTTCTTGATAAAACCATTCCTAAGTGGCTGCTTATCAAAACGGCTATGCAAAAAACTCCCTATGGGTGTTCTTTTAGGTGACACAAGTACCCTCCAACTAATCTCCATAAAATGAAACAATATACAAGGATAAATTTAAAGTTAGTACATGTTTTCCGATCAAATCACAACACAATGATGAGGAAATGATAAAGTTAAAACATGGAATCATATTTCGTATCAACTATGTTTGAAGTTTGTCTTCACTAGATTACAGTGTAATCTATTACGTGACTGTATCATTGCTTATAACCTTACTCTTAAACCAAGTAGCCGATTAGCTTCAAACTCCACCAGTACTCAACTACTATTAATGAGTTGATCGATGGAAATCAAGACTTAGTTTGGCAATATGTTCCTCTATCATAAATTCGTATTGTAGATATAGTGTCAAGATCAACTTTCAAATCGACTCAACTATCAAGAAATTAAAAACCAAAATTTCTGCAAACATTTATGTACAATTGACGATACAAAACGTTAATTTGTTAATAAAACCACTCATAATCAACTACAGATGCTTTCTACGAGTATTCTTCCAAACACACAACACTATTTGGGGGTTAGTCTCTAGAATCAACAACATAAAATTTATGTGCCTGGTGTAAATTATTCATGGAAGTTACAAGTGGGGACAAAATCCGTTTTGTAGCCACCGCCATTACTATGAGAATTTTTGCTTGTTAACAAGAAAATGCATTCGACCATAGGCAAGTCCCGTGTAAGTACAAGTCATGGGCTCAGGTATTGCCTATATCATTTTATAAATTGTGTGAGTAATTATCCATTTGATCGGAATTGCCACTTTGTTCTTGTTTAATATTTCACATATGGTTTTTTTTCACTTTTTACGCATTGCGCACATATTCACACACACAAGTCGGAGGTCTTTCGGGAAATAACATTTTCATTCTTCTGAATGAGGGCAAGGCTGCATACATCTTACACTCCCCAGACCTGTGTTATGCGGGATATACTAGATACGTTTGGTTTGGTTTGGTTTATATACCCTCCGGCTAATTCTCCAACAAAAACGGAACATACACAAACATAAATTTTAAGACACTACATAATTTTCAATCCATCACATCACAATGAAGAGCAAATAATAATGTTAAAACATGGCATCATATCGAGTATCAACTAAGTTCAATCTTTGTCTTCTCTAGATTCGATTCCCTAATTGAATTATTGTTATAAGTTCTGCTCTGACAGTTATGCTCAAATATTAAACATTTCACATTGATCCTCTGTTAATTATTGACCCTAAGTTTGTAGTTTCTATTCCAACACTAGTCAGACTGGGAAAATACTTTTCGAGTGTGACACGTGAGAACAATTGTTTTGCACTTTTACAAAGTTGTATAACAATATAATTTTAAAAAATTAGCAAATAACAGTTGTTGTGTGTGTATATATATACACGCAACAAAGAAGTTGGCTTACGTGTTGCAGTCACAGTCACCCCTCTGACTATGTTTTTCCGATGCCGCTGCTGTTGGTGGTTGGTTAATTTGCTCCAGTACTTGGTGATTACTGATTGACCAGATTCATCACACGTGAATCTGCTAGTTAAAGGTTTTTCCCAAAATCAAATTACTTGAAACTAGTTTTACGTTATGGCGAGTAAAAACCATTGTGTTCGGGACCGTTACTATGAGATCGAAAAAGAATAGATTATCGAGTTTTATACTGTACTTATTTCCGGTATTTGATTAATGTAGTTTACCCTGTCTGGAATAACTTAGGGTTCTAAAAATCGCATATCTGCTTCCAGCGCTCAAGTGATTAAGCGGAAATTTAGGTGGGTATATAAGCGGATAAATAATATTTATTTAAAATTATATATATAATAAAAATATGTGTAATATTAAAATAATAAAAATAAAGTAATAATATAAACATAAATTTTCTTAAAAAATATATATTTTTAATTTTTTAAATCAAGATAATTATTTTATTAAAATAAATATTAATAATTAAAATTAAAAATTTGACAAGTCAAAATCGGTTTGACCGCTTAATGACCGTTTAATCCACCTTCATGTGAAATCAACATTCACAGGTTGTAAGGTTTAAGGGTAGTACTCTTGAGGGGATCTATCTAAATTTTTTTCAATTCAATTGGAGGTTCCTTTTGCAAGAACAACTCCCATCAAAACTCTAGCTGAAATTGCACTCACAATTGAAGTTAGGAGTTCAATTGCCAATGATCATGCTCTTGGGGAGGCAAGTTTAGCACATTCAAGTGCAAGTTCACTGCAAAATGAGCAAGGGTTTGAGGTCATGGTACATGACAGTAACCTGGGCAAGTCCCCTCCAATTCAATTGGAGTTTCCCACAAGTGGTGAACAACACAGTGTCATAACCACAGTTCAAACCGTGGCATCTGTCACAGGTGGCTTTATTGGTTCACTACCCTCCACCTCAAATCCAACTTGACCAACCATCTACCTCTAACCCTACTCAACCATAACCTCATTTGATCTCTCAATGGATGCAGGAAGCAGAAGCTCAACCAACAACAATGAATGATCTATTGGTTGATCAGCTGTCTGGACTTGCTCAAATTTCTCAACAGCTTCTTAAATCAGATATGTGATATGTCTAACCAAGATTATCAAGCTATCATGCTAGCCTATCAGACAGATGGTCAAGAATAGCAAACAAAGATTGTAAATGAAGCTGAACAGGATGGCAACTGTGATGCCTGGTTAGATAAAACTTTCATCTTGAGATGGAAGAAGTTTTGGCCATATTTAGAGAAGAGTACATCACCATCCTTGGGAGCAAGGCCAAAACCCTAAGTCCACAAGAAGTTTATGATGTAATCACAGATGTCTAAAAAGCTCAACGTAAAGCCTTTCATTTTATTGGTAAAACTCTAAAACTGACTTTGATTGATCATCAAGACAAGACAAGGAAATTGGTCAAGGACAAGGTAGATGAGATCATCCCTTCTCAGATGGAAATCAAGCAAATATTCTCTAGATTTACAGATCAAATGGCCAAGTTTGATTTATCATATGTGGACAAGAACATCAAAAATCTGAGGGAATCTTTCATAGCCTTACATGAAGTTGTCCAGTTGCAAATTCAAGCTCTCTAATCTAAAGTCTCCACTTTGCAGTCAACAAATGAGTCATTGAAAACTCAAGTATCACAACTCACAACTATAGTCCAAAGTCAACAGGCTAATATCCAAACCTTGGTGGACTCCCATAAGCATCTACAAATGCAAAATTCAGTCTCATTGAGAGCTATCATGGTTGCACTCAACATTCCATTGCCTGCACTTCCATAAGCTGTTAGGCCTGAAATCCCTACACCTCTCATCTTGTCTGCTAACAAGACTAAGGGGGAGATAGAGGCTAGGTTACTAAGATCATCTGTCCAGGCTAGAAAAGGCAAATCAAAGGAAACTGAACAACAAATTGATGTTGGAATGGAGATGCTACTAAAAGCAGGTGATGGACCTAGTCTAAACAGAGAATTTGATGAATTGCTAAAGGCTAGGGCTTCTCTAAACAACAACTTCTTCACATATAAAAAGGCCCTGGACAAGACAATAAATTTCATAAGAGTGATCTTGGTGACCAGGGACAACTTTCAGGAGAAAAGGATTGTTACCAATATAAATGACTCTGGTGTGTATAAGTGTATACAGGTGTCCCTTAATTATCTCATAACAAGAAAATATCTGAATTGGACATTCTGATCAACAAAGTCAACATAGTGATTCATGAAGACACTCTCTTGCTCAATGAATTGAAAAAGGCCCAAGTAGCTGCTTTTCTAGAAGCATATTTATAACCAATGAAGGGAGTGGTATACATCTGTCCGACCACCAAATATTGCAAACATTTCCATATTCCTAAGCAATGTGTCATGGCAAACAAGAAGCTGATTATGATTTTGGAGACAGACTTGAAGACAAAGCAGTACAAGACTGTTGAAGATGAAGACATGATCAAGCTGCTAGGGAGATATCTGAAAAATGCTGAAACCAATTTGCCCAAAACTCAAATCAATACTAATGGTGACTTGGATGATGATGAGAAGAAGAAAGATGATAAAAAACCTTCTGGCTATCTGGAATTGTTTTGGTCAAACTGACTTTCTGTCACTAAATTTGTGCATCATAGATGATGACTACTTTCAACAATTAGCTGAAGAAATGGTCAAAGTTTGGTTTGTATCATTAAGGGAAGTCAGAATATATTATCGAGATGGATCTTACACTTTACTTGGCAGTAATTTAATGGATACATTCTCAACCACAGAAATCAAAAGGGTGATTAGTTTGATGAAAGGGAAGGACTCTTGTACAAGAGCATAAAGGGCTATATTGTGTGTATGGTTGATAGTAAGGGATGAAAGAAGAGCAAAATCAAAGGTTGAAAAGGAAGAAAAGGATAGAAAGTATGCAGCATAAATTTCCATATTTGAACAAAGATCAAATGAGCTCAAGACAAAGGGGACGAGCAGAATTTCTAAGGATGGACATTTTCTGAACATTAAGGTTGGAAGATTCTCAATATTCGGAGTTGGTTACTTGAATGGTTATTCATTAAATGATTGGCTCAAGCTTGTGGAAGCTCTAAGAGGGACTGAAATCTTTGAAGAACTTCAAGTGCTAGTAAATTTTAAGGACATTATTAGAAATGAGCCAGACTATGAGAATTTCATGTAATGAATGTACTTATCAAACTCATGTAATCACTCAGACGTATAAAAGTTGTACTTGCATTCTTGTCAATTTTATGTAACCTTTATTGTATCATTGTAACTTGGGGTTAGTCTTGTTACCAGGCATGAATTTGTGATAAACAATCTTCTCACAAATTGGGGGAGATTATTGTGCAAGTCATGCCTACACTATAACAAGACTAAGTCATATTGACGACCCTAAGATTTAATTGTATGATAGTCTAAATTTGTATTTTGTATTGTAATACTTGAGTCTGTAAAAATGTCAAAGATCAGACTGGAGTATTTTTCTGTAAACAGTCTCAAGCCTAAGAATAAACTCTGGAAGAAGATCAACAAGATCATGCCTCAGAGAAAAGGTGAAGAAGGTTGGAGTTGAATAAATTTATTTTAGGAAAAATGTTCTACAAGTCACAGATCAAGTCATATAGAGAAGTCATTCGAGAACTCCAGAATGACTTATCGAGAAGTCCAAATTGGTTAATAGAGAAGTCTCAGAGATATCGACAAGTAAAATGAAGATATGAAGATTGGAGATATCGACAAGTCAATTTTCTCATTCGAGATCTCAGAGATATCGACAAGTCAAAATGTATATAAAGACCTCTGAGATATCGACAAGTCATTTTTCATATAGAGAATTCAGAGATATCGACAAGTTAAAATGAAGATATGAAGATTGGAGATATTGACAAGTCAATTTTCTCATTAGAGATCTCAGAGATATCGACAAGTCAAAATGCTTATAGAGATCTTAGTGATATCGACAAGTCATTTCTACATGTAGAGTTTTGGAGTCCTCAACAAGACAAGTTCACTTATAGAGAACTTAGAGACCTCGACAAGTCAAAGACACTTATAGAGAACTAAGAGATCTCGATAAGCCATTATACTTATCGATATGTCAGTTCTCTATACAACAAACTGGAGATCTCGATATGAACCTCAAGTACAAAATGCGGACAAGTTAAATATTCAAGATTATTAACCAACAAACGATCTAATCACTTAGATTGAAAAGTCTACAAAAGCAGTTTGAAGAGTGCAAGATAAAGGGCCAAGATTAACTGACAAAGGAAAGTCACAGACTTACACGTTTTGCAAAGATAAACTAAGCCAAAAATGGAAAACTTTAGAGATAACTTAAAGTAGTGTTTAGTATATATATACATATATACATATATATATACATACATACATACATAAATACATACATGTATGTATACACATATATACACACATATACATACACATACATGCATACAAACATATATAGATACATACTCATATATTATTAATTGTCATCAATTTAACATTGTTTTTCAACACAATGAAATGACCAAATATTATATTAAATTATATGAAATAAAAATAAAATAAACTATTAAACGCATACATATGATTTACACTTTACTATTAATAATTATGTGACCTATATCTATACTCCCACCGTCCCATAAGTTGTTAACATCGTCAGGGAGTGTGTTGAACAAATTAATTCATATGACAATTATACCCCTACATTAATATCTATACAACCTTTATTTCACCTCGTCATTCATTTATTAACAAATATCAATTGTTGTATTTTTTTTTGCTAATTAGTATTTATATCAAAAAGAGAAGAATACACAAGGATTGACTTATGCTATGTGACAAACCACATAGAGGCTTATCTATAGGCAATCTGGGGAATACAGATTGCTGATAAAAAGCAAAAGCGGGTCGTTAGTCGAAATCTATACAATCAGGATAGCCAAATATAAAAGTTGTTAATATATTCTAATTTGTTCAACCATTTTGAATTAGAAACTCTCGTCTTGGCATCCACAAGAATGTCATCCAGAAGTTTGTCCAGACCAAAAATACTATTATCATGACGTTTAGCATTCCTTTCTCTCCAAACATGGTAGCAGAAGACTTGCAGAACAAAAAGTGCCAAGCTTCTGTGAGGTTGTGTGTTGATGTCAACCCAAGTCTGAATAGTCTGTAAGCAGAAGTTTCCCAGAGTAGGTAGATGAAGTTTGGCAACAATCTTCTGAAGAATTAACCAACTGTATGTTTATTCAATTGTTGTATACATAGATATAAACTCGTATATTTTTATTTATCATCAATTTAACATCGTCCTCCAATATAATGAAATGGCCTAATATTATATTAAATTATATGAAATAAAAAAATACACTATTTATACACATATGTACAATTTATAATTACTAATAATAATTGTGTGACATGTATCATATACTCTCACTGTCTCATAGGTTGTTAACATCGTTAGGGGGTCTGTTGAGCAAATTAATTAATATGACAATTATACCCCCGCATTAGTATCTATATAATATTTAATTCACATCGTCATTCATTTATTAAAAATTATTAATTGTTGTATAATTAAAATTTGTATACATACATACATGATACATACAATAAATATATACATAAATCTCTTCTATATATAATAGGAGAACATGTGGATAATTAGTGAGATTAAAAGTCTCATTGAAAAGACTAAACTACCTCTGTTTTTAATTTTTTATATAAAAGATGTGCTTTATGAGAATCGAACTCCAGATATTTCATTCACCTATACAATCTCATACTACTACATCATAATGTCACATGTGCTTTTTATCATACACATAATATGTAAGTGTGCTAAATGAATATTTTATTTAACTTTAAAGATATTTACTTGAATTCCGAAAAAAAAGATAGTTACTTAAATATTTGTACAGTTAATTTTAAAGAATTAAATTCCGGATACAAAATTAGACATAGTACATAAATGAATTATTATCTTATTTATTAATCTTTTTTTAGTTTGAAAATGTATCTCATATATTTTTAAAATATTTTATTATTATAAAAAGTAATTAAAATGTATATATATAATTTTTAAAGAAAATATTGAAAATAGAATCGCTTATATATAAATAATCTATAATGGTATTACATATTTAGATGAGTTCAAATTATAATGAGTCAAAACATTTTATTTTATTCCAATTTAAAATTAGAATTTGACCCATTCTTCAAAAAATACCCGAAATTCGACTACATGACCCGGCCGAAAAACATTGTCACATTCTACGTTTAGTAAATTTAAATTATAAGTTCGGCGAGAATATCTTACCAATAATGTTATTTTTTTAATAATTTATGCTAATATAAATTAATGTGTTTGAGGTGTTTATAAGATCAAGTCAATTGATTATTTATATTAAAATTACTAACTTCACTGGTAGCGCGTTATTTTTTTTGGGACTTGTCCCGATTTTAAAAATATTCGAAATTTGATATGAGATCTCACGAGATTTTTTAAAACTACGATGATATATTAAATCAATTTATTTTTTAGTTTTCACTTTAAAAAACTAGCTTTTTAAAAAGAATTCTTCTAGATAATAATATTCATTGATCAAGATAATATTGCACAAATATTTTGAATTATTTTTATATTTTAAATTATTCAAATAAAAGTTATATATATACTATATTGTAACATTTGATTCAATGTATTTTATACTATTTAAAGAAAAAATATATATTGTTCAATAATTTGAATGAATTAACCAATTCAACTAATATTTATAAAATTTTATCAAATTGAAAAATATTTACTTTTAGGAGAATGGTATACAATGTTATCAAATTATTATATGAAGAAATATTAGAGTAGTAATGAAAGGAACTTCAAAACGGTTTAAATAACGATATAATTATAATTTTTCCTTCGAATCTTTGAAAAAAATCATGAATATCAATAATAAGTCTTTATAATATATAATTTATTTTTATGTTACAACCATGATTGATACTCGGTTGCGTAAAAATTAGATATAGATTGTTTGTCAGTGATAATATGAATACCATATATAAATTATTGCAATTTATTTATTACATAATTTTAATTTTTGAATAATTATAAATGCATGTTATTTAAGTAATCATTTGTCTCACTGGACGTTAATAGTGATTAAAAATGTACATAAATTAGATATTTAGCATATAAATAATTGAAACCATCGTAATTTACTAAGAAATGTAACATACGACAATTTACATGTTGACACACAAATATAACTTAATGTTACTTTGGTAACCGTAGTGTAAATAAAAAACTAATATTTTTCCATGCATACATACATTGAATTTCAAAAACTAACATTTTTTCATTAAAATCAACTTTTATATTAACAATAATGTAAATTTAACATTATTGTATATCATGATTGCAAGTCATCCTGACTTCAATTATACATTTTTTATCTTTTTAAATTGAGTAAGTTAATTGTAAGTTAGTAGTGAACTCAGTAATAATATAGACCAGTACATATAGTTTATTTAAATAAAATTCAAAATTTTTGGTTAATTATGTATTCAACATAAATGTTATTTTTTAACTTTTTATTTGTAAACATACTAACGGCATTCTACAGATTAAGTATAATCATTTCGTTTTAAACGTACACTGACTACCATATTTATATTCATTCATTAAATACAAATTATAAAATACAAACAAGAATATATATATATATATATTGCTTAATGAGTTATATTTAAAATGTTGTGTAATTTGGTATTGTCTTTTATGAAATAATACACATTGATAAACAATCAACTTATATTTGATATACGTTAGACATTGTACAACATTACAAATAAGAGAACAATTAAAAACATTATAATTGCATGATGCATAAAACAATTCTAGAAAATAACCCGTGCCTCGCACGGGTTATTATGCTAGTATAAGTTAGTACATGGACATACACATGCACAGATACATACTCGTATAATCTTATTTGTCATCAGTCTAACATCGTCCTCTAATATAATGAAATGGTATTATATCAAATGCAATGAATTAAAATTAAAATAAACTATTTATACATATAGATACGATTTACTTCACTATTAATCATTCTATGACATATATCATATACTTCCACTGTCCCATAGATTATTTATATCGTTGTTATACACGGAGATTAAAAAAATGAATTACGTTGAAGAAAAATTAAGAAAGCGGGGGGTAAATTTTGGAGTCATTATAATGATGATATACTATTCAGGGAGATGTTAGCAATATATTGGAGCATCCCAAAATAAAAAGTTATTGGGACGGAAAGTATCATATGTCATCCAGTGACCAGTGTTCTTAAAATCGGCCGATTAACTGATTAATCAGAGTTCGGATGGGTCCCGTCTCGATTAATCGTTAATCGGGTCAAAGTACGGTTTTTTAAAGAATCGGTCAAAAGTCGGACAGTTCGGGAAAAATCGGTCAAATCGGGTAAAAAATCGGTTAAAGTTTAAAAATAATAAAAAAATATATTTTTTTAAGAAAAATTATAGTTTTTTTGAAAATAATAATTAATATTTAACATTTAATAATTAATATTAATAATAATATATTAATATATTGACTCTTTTACATATAGAAACAGTCATATATTTTTATATCCGTAAATCATCTACACAAAATCCCTATTTGAATTACTCTCAAATCTCAACACTTAACTCGCTTGCTCAATTGATTCACAATTTTAAGATATTCTTAATTTATTAACAATGATTACATCTTTCATATTTATATTGTTTTGTCCTACCCTCGCTCGATTTGTTTTAAATCTTAAGGTCTGAACTAGTTAGTAGTAATTTTCTAACTATGAAAATCTTGAATTAATGATATGTAGTTTTATTTTTATAAATCTTGTTAAAGGTCATTTAAATAGAATTATTTATTATTATTAATTAATTAAATAAATTACTTCCGATTAATCACCGAAAGGTCCCTCCGCCGAACAATCTCGATTTACGCTTTTTAGAACACTGCTAGTGACTAAACGTACAAAACAGGCATCAAATGCCTATATAGCCTAACTCATCAATCACATTTCTAAAATATAAACACATTAAATATTTAAAAAAACAAATTAATAATTATTTTATATTTATAGTAATTTATATACATCAGACATACATAATCACTTGTATTTATTTTACTTTCCAATCATTAGCATTATACAAATACCATTTAATAATGAAGTGGCAAAAAATGTATACTAACATAATTTATTATTTCCTGCGAATGCATCATTGCAAACATAGCTCAGTCACTCGTGCTCATATGCATAAACAAATAAATTATTCATCCGTTATGTAAAAACATAAATATATCATCAAAAATTACAGCGAAAACAGTTTTAATTAACAAAATTTAGAGTATGGTCGTGCATTGCACGGGTTATAGAGCTAGTTGTTTTATAACCGGGCAAATCATACATCTCGGGAATATATTCAAAAGTAAATTGCACTTTGCACCCCTTATAAATATTCACTTTTTCGGTTTAATCTTAAATTTTTAATTTTGGCAGAATGCATCGCTCAACTTTAAATTTCGTTTCGTATCGCACCTCTTTTAACAATTTTTAAGGGTAAAATCTGAATACTTTTTTATATTTATATTATTACAATGTGCACCCCGTATTTATAATATTGTAATAGATTACACCCCGATTTTAACTTCGACTCGTTTCAAAAAATATATAAATTTGTATGATAATATTAGATTATATTTTAACTTAAAAAATAATTAAAATATAAATATTCTCTATTAAATTTAAATTGAAATCATAAATAAGTCTTTTATCAAAATTAATTTAATTTAAATATTATGCAGATAATTTTAAATTATATATATTTTTAAATAATAATATCAAAAGATATATGTGTCTAGGTTTTGATATTAATTTTTGATACAATCTTTATAATTTATAATTTCTTATTTTTATTTTAATATTTTTATAGTAATCTCTATTAAAACTATAAGTTTCCTAATTTTTCAAATTTTTTAGTGTTACTAAATACTTTATTTGATTCATGTTCTTATGTTTATTTTTTAAATAATTTAGCTACAAAATATGTACCAAATTAAAAACTAGTAAAATGCATGTAATATTATAGGACATTATTTTTCTCAGAATCCAGTGAACTAAACTACACAAATCAAAATTTTCTACTTTATTCAGTTTAGTTTGGATTTCATAATATAATAATCAAAATTTGGTTAATTTTATTGCATTTGATTTTGATTTGGATCGTTTTTATAGCATTAATTTTGGGTTTCAATTTAACTTTTTTAAAAAACACACTCGACCCTAGCCAGTTTGTCTGGTATATGTTTTGTTTTTTAATTTAATTTTACAATCTATATTTTTATGGATTTCAAAAGTTATGAAAATTTAAAAAAAGTATAAACTAAAAAACTATATAGGACGTATTTCGTTAAAATATTAAAACTATGGGGTGCATATCGTCATTATATAAACTCTAAAAAAATTCCGGCTTTACCCCTGATAGTAACGGTTATTTTGGACGAAAATTATTAAAAGGGCATAATATAAAGTGAAATTTAAAATTAAGGGATACATTTTACCAAAATTAAAAGTTTAATATCAAATCGAAAAAATCAATATTTATAAATGGTGTAAAGTGTAATATACTCTATATTCAAAATAGAAGTCCTATGTAAGTTCAGTTTTTACGCACAAATGTGGTTCTGGCAGCTTTTTGTAAAAGATAACTTGACAGACCAGATAACTTCCAGAAACTAATATTGATGCTAAGATTAATATGAACATAGACTATCTTTCAAATAACCTGCAGGAATCTATGATGCCTGCAGAGATGAGAAAAATTTCTAAAGCAAGTTCCCTTTATTTTTCATATACCATGTTGACGGAGGAATTTGGGAACAACAAAACTTGAGGTTAGTAGCCGGAAACAAGATCTGTGATGGCGGTTCTTTGCCGGAAACGTGAACAGTAGTCGGTGGATCCGATGAACAGTATTCGTCGGAAAAGATGAACAGTGTTTTATGGTGTTAATTATTGGGGGCTGAGATTGCTTAGGGTTAGTGGTGGCTCCTTTGCGCTCTCGCTTCTGACCCCTCACAATGTGCCTACGTACCCCTATTTATAGAGGATCAAGCCCACATAGTTCTTGGAGAACAAGAAACCTAATGGGCTTAGATTTCTTATCCCGAGGCCCAATGGGAAACCCACTGGAAACCGTCTTCTACTAGCTTTAGGAATGTCCGCCGATGAGGCCCAACCACAAAGGCCCAAGGCTCGTCCATGGCTTCGAGACTTCACGGATGAGGCATCTCCCTGGCCAAGGATAACCCTCCGCTACCAGCTGTTTCTCTAGTCCGTGGACGCAGGTATAGCCGTGGTTCACCCCAAATGTTGGACGCATCCTTATCCCCCGATAAGGAGCCCCTACCAGATTGCAGGACAAGTGATCCCAAGCTTTTGGGTGCAAAGTGCAGGATACTCCAAAGTCTCCCAACGAGGACACCCGTTGACTACAGAGACAGAGCTCCCAAAGCACACACCAGATTTTACCCCACATCCCCAATGAGGACACCCATTGACTACAGGAGGAGGCCTTCCGTCCAGGCATACCCCTGGAGGTCTCTGACCACGGACACCGCCTTTCTTGTAGATATGCTACAGGAAGGAGTTCTTCAATAGAGTACCTGCATCAAATAAGTTAGTAATAACATTCTCCATCTTCCTTGAGTCTTCCAGAGAATCCATCCAAGCAGCATATAAAAGCTATATTTATATGTTCAAGTAGAAGTTCAAGGTGTGCCCTAACATCTCTGTATGTTGGCGCCGCCCTGTGTTACCGGCCTTTGGTCTCTTCTTATATCATTCTACATCATAGGGCGCGCCCTACACTATTCATCTTTAGGGCTCGTTCCAATTCTGTCTAAATCAAGCAAGTCTGCCAAAGCAATCATGTCCAAACAACCCGTCCAAAGAGTCTTCCTTGCTCTAGGCACGCCCGAAGGCTCACTTACACTACAGGTTTCAGTTAAGAGAATTCTCTCCTCCTTCTCGATAATTGGACGCGCCTTATTCACCTGTTGGAGGGCGCGCCTTTAAAGCATGATAACCACAATTGTTAATCAGCTATTCAATCAGTGGGGCGCGTTCTTAGGGCGCGCCTTCTATTTATGGAAAGTCAATCTCATATTTTTCCTAGATTTCAGGCGCTCCTCCTTTAATTCTGCCCATTATATTAATCTTAATCTAAATATTGTTTATACCAATTTTTGGGCATAACAACTACCCCCCAAATTCCATATGTCATTGAAAATGGGATTGGAATTTTTCTTCATCTTTATTAAAATCCGTATAAACAAATCTTCCAATACTTTTTTACAGGGCGCGCCCTGAATAGGGAGTGCCTCCCAATTTTTCCCTTAAAGTTTCAAGGATTTCATAATAATTAAATAAGGCGCGCCTCCTATAGGGCGCGTCCCAGAAGTTCAAACGGTTTTAAAAGCTGTTCCCCTTATTAGGGATTCATAATTGATATGATTGATTTGACAGCTGTCATATTTTTTACTATAAATATCAGTCATAAGCAGTCATTTTTTCTTTTACTTTTACCTTCCCTCTTTTTCTTACTTTCTCTCTCTCTTCTTAAAAGCTCCAAACCCAGCGGTATTGCTTTGCTCAGAACCGGCCTTCTCGGTCGCCATTCTCCAAATCTCTTTCAGTCAACTTCTTCTCCATCCAAAAAGGTACGGCTGGCTTCTTACATTTCTGAATTTCATTAAGTAAATCACATTGCATGCCATGTTACCTTTTTATCTTCCACTTCTGTTCTTGATGATTTATATGAAATGATGTACGTATCTGTGTATGTATATTGTATATGCGTGATTTGTAGTTCTAGATCTAAAATCATTGGGTCTAATTTTCAATTTTATGTTTCTGGGAATCCCAAACGTCTATCCCCCAAAAGTGTACGCCCTATGATAAGGCGCGCATCTTTGTTGATACGAGGCGCGTTCCCTTTTATTTTAGCCACGCCATTGTCACCTAATTTGCTAGTCTTTATAGATATTTTTTACTTATAACTGTTTGATAGAATAGGACGCGCCTTCTTAGTATATGGCTCTCCTTGCTCTTCTTTTAAATCTATCCCTACCTTTTCTGTTTCCTTCATTCTTTCGTATCTCGTTCTTTCGTATTGGGCGCGCCCTTAACATTTCTTTTGGTTTTCTTAACAGCTGGAAGACGAGGGCGCGTCCTCTCCTTTTCACCCTTTCAAGAATTTTCTCATCAATTTGGGGATTTATTCGCCCCCAAATACTTACTTTGATCCTCAACCTCCAAACGCCCACCACACTCCTGAATTTCTGAACCGGGTGGCGCGCCTTCTTCAGGATTCCAAAGAGGGTACCTTGATGGCAGATTCCTCAGATAATTCGTCCACAGACAATATTCTTTTATCTCGTAGGCAAGGCAAGCAGAAGCTGGTCCAAAAGGATAGAGTTCCAATCCCAGATAGGATAGAGCTGGACGACGATGATTGGTTCGAGAGTTTGAACGCTGATAGATATAGGGGCATTGAGAGGGGTGTCAACGTAGGAGCAGGACCCTCTAAAGTATCCTACATGACTGTATCCCCAAGTCCGTCTCCCCAACACATAGAGGGCGCGCCTAAGTCCCCCGTTTCTGAGGGCGCGCCTGAAGCGAGTGCGTCCCCCCTTCGCGATGAGGAAAATTTCTTTGATGAGGACTCCTTCCAATTTTCCACCTCTCCTGAACCTTCTCCAATCCCTTTCCACCACTGGGAAGTTTCTGATAGTGAATTAGATTTTGACTGGGATGAATTTGAACCATGTACTGAAGCTGTGAAGAAGCGTTTTAGGAAGGAGCATGGGAAGCTTTTCTGCGTGGGCCTATCCTCAGCTTGTTCAGATGAGCAATTGGGATGGCTTATGGAATTTTGTGACATGGAGGGCATATGGGCGCGCCCTTTAAGCATGATGCGGCCCCATATCTTTAATTACGGGAAAAACTTTAAAATTCCCAGAATGGTGACCAGCCCCAAGCTGGTATCTTTGGGTATAGGCGCGCCCTTACATCCCTACCTTAGGGAAGTGATAAAATTGTATGATGTGGCTCCACTCCAACTTTCTCCCAACAGCTATAAGTTTATCCTGGCTCTGTTTATTCTCTATACGGACTTGGGTTTTTCTCAACCGTCAATGGCAGAAGTTGCTAATTTTTTCAATTTAAGAAAATCTGACCATGGGTACTACTATCTGGTGATGGACAAGCAGCACAACAAGAAGGGTTTTTCCTCTGGAAAGCTTAGCCATGAGAAAGGCTGGAAGGAAAACTTCTTCTATCTGTATGATGTTCCCAGAATAAGGATAAGATTCAACAAATCACCAAGTAAGGGCGCGCCCTTTTGTCTTTTTCCTTGTGTTATTTTTACACATTTTTTTTTTCTTTCTTTTCTCATCCTTATACTTTTTCAGACAGACCAGCGTCCAAACCCCTTAAAGGCGAGCCCAAAAAACGAGCTGAAGCCCTCCTTAGAGTGGCTACTGACAGGTGGAACTTGAAAACCTTAGTCACTCGAGCCAACTTGATGCGAGTAGGGATCCTTTCTGACCAAGTAGGAGTGAAGTGTAAGTACGTAAAATTTAGGAAGGGTGCTCCTGTTTCTCGTGTTATTGATTTAGACAGTGAAGAAGAAGCTGGAGAAAAAGAGGAAGAAACAGAGGATGGCTCCTTACAAGGCCAAGATCCTTCAGGTTCAATCATTGTAGAATCTAAAGGCGCGCCTTTTCACCTTTGGCGCGTCCTACTCTTTTCTTTTTTTTAATCTTTTTGCGTCTTTAAGGCGCGCACTGTTATTCTAGGCGTAGCATTTTACTCACGTTTATCAATGTTGTCCCTATCAATTGCTTCTATTTATTGCATTGTTCAACATATTTGACTGTAATGTTTAACTAATATATCTTTATGTCTTGTGCAGAAATGGCTCCTCCAAGAATCCCTAAGTCTTTTGGGGCGCCCCCTGGTGACAAGCCTAGGCCCAAGGCAAAGAAGGATGCTCCTGCAGCACAGGTGTCTGTTCCATCTTCCGTCCCCATTCCTCAAACAGCACCTGCTCCAAAAAGGCCCATAATTGATCTTACAGAGAAACAGGGCGCGCCTAAGAGGCAAAGGGTAGAGGGCGCGCCTTCCGGTTCTTCTGCTGCCTTGAATGCTCTTGGCCCCATGGGTTCCCTTCATGTTTCTGATGAAGAAGTGGAGCAATGGCAAGCCATGGATTTGGGAGATGCAGCTCGTGCTTCAATAAAGGCATCTTGCCAATTGTTTATCCACTCTACTCGAGTGGTGGACAAACTACTGGAAGAGGGGGCGCGCCTGGAGAGGCTGCAGGGGGATAACAACATTTTGAGGAACACCCTCAAAGACAAAGACTTTCTGCATGCCAAGGACATTAAAGCTAAGGATTCTGAGATCTCTTTTCTCAAGGATGAGGTGGTCAATCTTACTTCCCAGCTAGAGATTGCCAACAAAAAGGCTACCTCTCTCCACACTGAGCTGGGTGCAGCCAACTTGAGGATTGAATATCTTGAGGAGCAACGGAAACTAGGCTGGCCTGATGAAAAGAGGGAGATATCTGATGAGGCATTTGCCAATGGTTTTCATTTCTACAGAGTGGGCTTTATGGCCAATGATCCTGACTACTCCTTTGAGAAGTTTGGGGAGGAGACTGTTGCTGAGATGGTGGAATTCAAAAAGGAGCATGCTGCTGAAATCAAGGCAAGGAGGGTAGAACTTGGATTGGAAGAAGAAGAAGAAGGGGAGGGCGCGCCTCAAGAGGAAGTCTCCAAGGATGCGCCTGAAGTTGATCCAACTGTCCCTCTCCAATCTATTCCTCCAACAGACCAGTCCCAAGGCGCGTCTTAATCATTTATAGTTTTAAATTTCAAATACTTATGAGGAGCCAGCCCTCTTTTGATGCTGTGCAAAGTTGTATGACTTGTTTTTTCTGCTACTCTTTTATTCTTGCATGTATGACTCGTTGTTAATTTCATCTTTACTCAAAAATTTGTTAAGTCACTTTGATTTTCCCCTTGGCAACCATATGTTTCCATGGAGTATGTTACTATATGGCGCGCTCTTATAAATTTTTGTGTGATCTCAAAGTTTGTCATTGTGTTTCTTTCTTCGTATTTTTCAGATATAGGGGCGCGCCATATTGCAGATAATATATACTTGTTCCTTTCCATTAGTACCTTTGCACAATTTTAATTGACTTATTAATCCCAAGGCGCGCCTTTGTTTGGGGGGCTTTTGCCTTAGTCTTATTTTGCTGGCCATGTGCGTTTATTTCCTCCATCCTCGTCTACTATATCTGTCTTGATTATAAAGCAGGAGCTATCAGATAGGGCGCACCTCCTTATAGGGCGCGCCTCCTTATAGGGCGCGCCATTTTGTTTTTCGGATGAGAATTTTTATGTCAAGCGGATATCGTAATTTTTGAAGTAACTTTTCTCTTTTATTGATAATGCGCTCTAGTGCGTTTATTACACCAGTCCCATGGCTACTATGCACTATGGGGAAATTATTTGAAAATTTTTCTTCCTTCTGCTAGTGCCAAGGTTTGCAGTCACATGTACTACCCCCTAGGCTACGAGGAATTTATTTGCTACTAGTCTATTACATAAGAATTAAAATAAGGAAACAAGGGGGACGCAATCACACCCTACTGATAATACTTCCGCAAATGTTCTGCATTCCATGCTTGAGGAATAAGTTTACCATCCAGTCCTTCTAAGCGATAGGTCCCTTTCCAGAGTATAGCTTTGACTTTGTACGGTCCTTCCCAATTAGCTCCAAGCACCCCGTGCTGAGCTATCTTAGTGTTAGGCATAACTTTTCGCAACACGAGGTCTCCGACCTTGAACGATATGGGTTTTACTTTTTTATTGAAATACCTTGCGACCCTCTGTTGGTACGCACCGAGCTTCAATTGAGCGTTTGCCCGGGCTTCATCTAACAGATCCAAGTGGAGCCTCTGGTTAACTTCTGCATTTTCCTCGACGAACGCATCTCTCCGTAGAGATCCTGCTCCTACCTCCACGGGAACCATGGCCTCATACCCGTAGGTCAGCAGAAAAGGGGTTTCACCTGTGGTTGTCCTAGGTGTCGTGTTGTAAGACCAAAGGACCATAGGCATTTCTTCTGGCCAATCCCCTTTCTTTTCTTCTAACTTTGCCTTCAAGGTATATTTTATGATTTTGTTTATGGCTTCTGTCTGACCATTACTCTGCGGATGATAAACCGCGGTGAAGTCTTTTTTAATCTTTAAGTCTTCACAGAGCTTCTTTAACTCCTTACTATCAAATTGTTTTCCATTGTCTGAAATGAGCTTGTAAGGAATACCAAACCTGCATACTATGGAGTTGAACACAAAATCCCTTATCTTCTTTGCCGTGATCGTGGCTAGTGGCATGGCTTCTGCCCATTTGGTGAAGTAGTCCACAGCTACCACGGCGTATTTCACACCCCCCTTTGCTTTGGGTAACTCTCCAATGAGATCAATCCCCCACATGGCAAAAGACCAAGGACTTGTTAATGAGGTAATGGTGGATGTCGGGACGTTGGAATAGTTGGCGAACCGTTGGCAACGATCACAAGCCCGGATAAAATTGAAAGCATCTTCCCTCATAGTCGGCCAGTAGTACCCTTGTCTGAGCACTTTTAATGCCAAGGAACCACCCCCCGAGTGATTGCCACAAATCCCTTCATGCACCTCTCTGAGAATATAATTTCCTTCTTCCCTGTCCACACAACGTAACAGTGGCTGGTTAAATCCTCTCTTGTATAGTACCCCGTCATACTCGACATACTTTGCAGCTTGGTACCGAAGACGTCGAGCCTGTAGTTTATCCTCCGGTACAGCCCCTGACTGAATATAGTTATGGATGGGGGTCATCCAGTTTTCTTGTGGGATTTTTTGCGTTTGAAACACCTCCACCTCTGGGATACTTGGACCTTCCTGGATTCCCAAAGGGATTTATCCAAGTTGAACGCTGTCCATCTGTGAACCCATCTTGGCCAAAGCGTCCGCATTACTATTCTCTTCTCGTGGAATACTTTCCATTCTGGCACTTGAAAATTTTCCCAGTAGGCGTTTTGCACATCTCATATACAGTTCTGTCCGCGGTCCTCGGGCTTGGAATCCTCCGTTGACTTGATTGACAACTATTTCGGAATCACTTCGAACTATCAAATTCACGGCCCCTACCTCCAGAGCTAACTTCAGACCGTTAATCAAGGCTTCATACTCAGCATCATTGTTGGTAGCATAAAACTTGAAATGGATAGCACTCATCAAGCGGTGCCCCTCCGGGGTGATCAAGACTATTCCGGCACCTGACCCGCTGTTGTTTACGGCCCCGTCCACATGTAATGTCCACCACGGGTGGGGGAGTTCCTGCTTCTTTTCGTCCTGATGACTTTCTTGCGAGGTTGGTTCTGCCGGCACTATGGCCTTATCATCAATTTCTTCATCAAACTCAAGTACGAAATCGGCCAGCGCTTGTCCTTTGATTGCCATGCGTGGACAATATTCCAAATCGAATTGCCCTAGCTCTATGGCCCATTTTAACATTCTCCCCGACGATTCGAGTTTATGTAAAATATGCCGGAGTGGATAAGCGGTGCGAACTTCTATTCGGTGAGCCTGAAAATATGGTCTTAGCTTTCGTGCCGCAAGAATTAGAGCGTACACTAATTTTTCCATGTTGGTATATCTGGTTTCCGCATCCAACAACCTTTTGCTTACATAGTATACAGGCCACTGGTGGCTTGCTTCTTCCTTTACCAAGACGGCACTGACGGAATATCCTGACACCGCCAAATACAGAATTAATGTTTCTCCGTCTTCTGGCTTGGCCAACATCGGCGGATTTCCCAGTTGTTCTTTGATTTTCAGAAAAGCTTCTTCACAATCAGGGGTCCACAGAAAATCCTTCCCTCTCCCTTTGATCGTTTTGAAGAATTCTTTGCACCTATCCGACGACTTTGACACAAATCGATTTAGGGCCGCGATCCTTCCTGTTAGACTCTGTACCTGTTTGACACTGGTGGGAGATTTCATGTCTAGCAGAGCTTTTATTTTTTCCGGGTTGGCCTCAATTCCCCGGTCATTGACCATGAATCCCAAGAATTTTCCCGACTCTACGCCGAACACGCACTTCTGCGGGTTTAGTTTCATCCTATATTTTCTCAGGATATGGAACATTTCAGTTAAGTCGGCGGCGTGATCTTCCGCCCTTTTTAATTTCACGAGCATGTCATCCACATACACTTCCATAGTCTTCCCAATCTGCTTCTTGAACATTTTGTTTACCAACCTTTGGTAAGTGGCACCGGCGTTGATCAGACCAAATGGCATTCCGATATAGCAGTAAAGCCCTCTATCAGTGATGAAAGAGGTGTGCTCCTGGTCAGACTCATACATAAGGATCTGGTTATACCCGGAGTATGCGTCCATGAAGCTGAGCAGGGAATGTCCCGCCGTGGCGTCGACCAACTGATCAATTCTTGGTAGGGGAAAATTATCTTTTGGGCATGCTTTATATAGGTCGGTGAAGTCCACGCACGTTCTCCATTTGCCGTTGGGCTTTTTTACCAATACCGGATTTGCTAGCCATTCTGGGTAAAAAGATTCTCGAATTAGTCCGACGTCTAGGAGCCTTTCTACTTCTTCTGCTAGGGCTATAGCTCTCTCTCCACTTACGGCCCTTCGTTTTTGTCGAACCCCTTTATGCTTGGGGTCGATATTCAATCGGTGGCACATTATTTCTGGATCAATCCCCACCATATCAGAATGGCTCCATGCAAATACATCAAGGTTTGCCAACAGAAATATTGAAAGACCTTCCTTTAACCTTGGTGCCAATTGGGACCCTATTCTCAGAACCTTACTCGGGTCTTTTTCATCAACGGGGATTTCGATCGTATCTTCTGCTGGCCCCATCTTTTCTATCGGCATTGGTATCCGGGGATCCAAGTCAAGGGGATTATAGATCTCCTGGTCTTGTAGAGAGGGTGCATCCCCTTCAGGAGGTGTGCCTTGCGTAGTAGAGTCATCAACTTTTTCAGTATGTTTTGCGGGCGAGGGTGCTCCTGCAAGAGGAATGGCATCGCCCTGTTCGAGGCTTTGCAAGACATCAAATCTTCCTTCTAAACGTTCCCCATGGAAATCTGCTTGGACTATGGTATCCATCGCCTCCTCTTCTTCTCCCAACATCTCAATTCTGATTGTGTCTTCCAAGTACAACATTGTCGAGGGCAACTCAGAGGGATGTTCTTCTTCTTGCTCAACATAATAGTGGACTCGGATTTCCTCGGTTGGTTGCTCAATGCTTTTCTCCCGATCCACGTCCGGAGTATCATCGGCGTGGAAGTCTTTTCTGAAACCCTTCATTGCTTGCCTGTAGCACTCCCGTGAGTCATATTGGGAACCCCTGATACTTCCCACTCCATTCGGCGTTGGAAATTTGATAGTTAGGTGATGAATTGAAGTGATGACTCTCATTTCCCGCAGAAAAGGTCGTCCCAATAACACGTTGTGGGACGATTCCTGATTCAGGACCTTAAATTCGAGCATCTTTGTCACCGACAGTGGGTTTTCCCCCAATGTACATGGGAGCCGAATTGACCCCATGACTCTAACTCCTGCACCTGAAAAACCATAGACCCACGAGTCTTCCCCCGACATATCCTGATCAGGCAGTCCCATCTCTTTGAAGGTGCTGTAATAGAGGATGTTTGCTGAGCTTCCATTGTCCACGAAGGCTCTATGGACATTCTTTGTACCGATTTGGATGGAAATAACCAACGCATCATTGTGTGGGTGATGTACCCATCGGGCATCTGTTTCTATGGAGGTGATATCCATGGACTCACCTTTAAACACCTTGGGTGGCCGGGTTTCCACCCTATGAATATCTGTGAGAGGCCTGAACCGGGCTTCCCTAGCGTATTTTGCCAAGGCTCGGTTGCTGCATTCCATTCCGGGATCTCCCCCGTAGATTGTTCGGATACTGCCATCTCTGATAAATTTATTTTCCTCCGGGGTATCATTATTTGTCCCGCGTGGGGCTCGTCTTTCCTCTTCCCTTGTCCTGTCACCCTTGTGCTTCCTTACTTCCTTGACTACCCATTTTCCGAGGTATCCTTCCTTGATAAGCGCTTCGATTTCGTCTTTTAAATGTCGGCACTCGTGCGTGTTATGTCCAGATGATTCATGGTATTTGCAATATTTTTTCTTGTCTTTGCTTTGCCATGATGATAAAGCTTCAGGTTTTCTAAATAGCCCTTTATTTCTGTTTACCTCGTAGATATGGTCGATAGATGCGACCAAAGGTGTGTACCGGCTTGTCCTGTAGTCATAGTTTGAGGGAGGGCTCCATCCCCTCCTTGTGCTTGCTGTATTTATCCGGTCTGGGCTTCGACTATCCTTTCGGTATCTCGGGCTTGGTGACCTATCCCTCTTCCTTCCTTTATTTTTCTGACTCGACTGTGAGGTTGGTTGTACATCTGCCAAAGATTGTTCTATAGCTTTAAAGGATTCCGCCAAAGCGAAGACATCTGCGAGAGTGGCCGGATCTTTCCCTTGCAAGTGCTTCCAAAAATCTGAACCAACCCTTAATCCTGCGATCAGGAAACTTTTTAAGGCTTCGTCTGACGCCCCCCTCACGCTAGTAGACTCGGCGTTGAACCTTTTGAAGTACGATGTTAAGCTTTCATTTTCTCTTTGCCTAACATTGGCAAGAGTTGTGACAGAGGGAGCGTATCTCACCGAGGCTTGGAACTTAGTTAAGAACAAATTCTTCATCTGATCCCACGAGGTGATCACCCCTGGCCCGAGCTTTTGAAAGCACTGCTGAGCACTTTCTCTAAAGGTTGCCGCCAAGAGACGACATCGAGCCAAGTCCGGGACTTGGTACACATCCATCTCTATATTAAAACGACCCAGGAATTCCACCGGATCTGAGTTTCCGTGGAAACGGAGATCGCTAGTAGTGTTACGATACCCGGCCGGCAATTGTGCATCCCTTACTGCTGCCGAGAATGGGGAAGGGATTTCAGCTGTAGCCGTCACTATAACACCCTCCAAATCCGGGGTATAGATTTGGGGCATTATTAACAACAATTACCGACTAAACCTGCACAAGCGGAATATAAATATAATAATTATCCCGAACTATCACTACTCGGGATCTTTTAAGGTCTGAGTTTGAAAACAAGAATCACGCACTACACTTTATTACAAACCCAACTAAATAAAACCTGTCTCAAGAGTTATCTTTGATACAAAACTTTATTCTACCTACAGTTTCACTACACAACTTTTATTCAAACTACACAAGACTTTTATTCAACCCAACATTACTACTTATCCTGCTACACCTGATCTGGCAATTCAAAGCTCTCTTCGGAAATAGGAAGGAACACTCTTGGTATAAGAGGGTCCTGCTGCTTGACTCGCTTCTTGACTATGCGGGTCCTGATGGGTTTCATTCTCTACCTTAACTGTAAAATAATAGGAGTAACAATAAAAGGGATGAGCCAAAATTGCTCAACAAGCCTGCAAAATATATATATATATAGTATAGAAAAAGAGAAATGAGAGAAACAATAAGCTGCTGGTTGTAACAACCATCTGTATCTGTATCGAATAGTAATTTGCCAATGATGGCGAGTGCCAAATTAACAAGACTGGAAACAAGAACCAACATATGCACTATAACCCGCTGATCAGTCAGGATACAGTGCGAATCTATACCCAACTGTATAGATCCAACCAACATAAGGAGTACTCAGGCAACTATGGCCTATTAATTAAAGGTTTGAGTATAACCCAGCCTGTATCGTAACCATCCAGTCCGAAGTTTAGCATCCGGAACAATCGGAATGCTTTTGATGTATCCCAACATCAGGATATATCATAATATATGTAACAAGGGTAAAAATATTGGAATATGAATAGAGGATTCAATAAATTGGGAGAAATCAAGAATCGAAATGAAATAGAAACAAGAATCAATAGATATGTATCAGTGCATATGAACAAGAATTATCAAAGTGTAATTGATATGTAAAATGGGGTATAATTCACTATTCTGAATTTAGAATAGGGGAAAAACTTGTCTTGCGCGTACTTAACCTGATTCAACTCACCGCCTTCTGTCCCTAGCTTACTCTGCCTTGCTAACACTGAACCAATCATGGAAAGATAGTTGTTTAGATAACTTACTATATACGTGTATCTTGAATTGATATCACATAACCTTATCAGTCTACCCATGCGTTTCTATCTGACTCGCATGTATACACATATATTGATATAGCACATAGATTCACATAATCACATAAAGCACATAGCACATAAAGCACATAATCAATTTTTAGACTTATAATTATTTTTATTGGATTCGTTTCATTTTTCTGAGTCTAGGGGTCTTCGTTTCGCTCAAATCGGATTAACGGTTGAATTATTATAAATTAAACAAGATTTAATTAATTAATAATTAATTATAAATAATTTATTATAATTACATAATCCTTAATTATAGTTTTAAATAATTATTTAATAATTATTGTATGTTAAAATAATTAATCCCTAATTACTAGGATTAATTACAATTTTATTATCATTATTCATAACTTATTATTAATTATTCGATTATATCGATTATTTACAAATAAATAATCGATACAACTAACTGTTACTATCGCTCGAATAATAGTTCTAACTTATCAAAATATTACTCGTATAGATACGAGTTACTCGTATTATTCAACTAATTAACGAATTATTAATCATATTATTCAGATATTTTTAATCCTTATTTATTAATTGATTACCTAATTATTAATTAATAAATAAATAAATAAATCGTTAAATAAACAATTAAATAATTAAATAAATAATAATTTTCGAATTTCTAAATTAAGAAAATAATTTTGAAATTATTAACAATATTTTTTTCAGAATTTAAATCTAATTTTTATTAGATTTTTTTTTTTTTTAGAATTGTTAAAATTGATTTCTGATTTATAAATATAAAATAATTAATTAACAATTACAGAAACAACTTTGCACACAGGAAACAGGGACTTTACGGATCGAACGGCGGGGAAAGGTAGGAACAGATCGCCGGCGACGCGAAGAAGATGACCGGCGCGGAAGAACTCACCGGAGAAGCCCAGAATCCGGCGAACTTCCGACGTCCGGCGTCGGTCGATTCCCGGCCAATCATACACCAATCGACTCCGTTTTTGTTCCTAAATCCATCTAAATGTTACCAGGAACTCACCCGTCACCATAGCAGCTCACCATCACCCCACAATCAGCAAAAACGTCCAAAAATTCCGATGAACTCGAAATTTTCCGGCAAGAAACCCAAACCCCTCAAAACACAACCAAACAACTTGATTTTTATGCCAAATTAAAGTACTGAGTATCTATAATCAATTCCCATCAACAAAAACAATAGATAACATCTCGAAATCTGAAAAAAAAACGAAATCAAAAGCACTAAAACCCAAGAACTCGGCCCATCATTCCAGGGGTTATAAAATCAAAATAAAAATACCTGATTACTCCTAGAACTACAACAAAACTAACTACATAATCCAAACAATCAAATGATTCTTCAAAATGAAAAACCGAAATTCATGCCAAGAATATAAAAATCGATTTTGAGATTAAACAAACCTCAGTTGTTGATATTAGTATCAATAGATTCGTCTCTTCACAAGGATTGTATTGGTTACTCGAGCGTTTTCAGTGGATTAGTAAATCTCCCAAAATCACAGTTTGATCTTCTCCCTTCTTCAAGAACACAAACTTCACCCACACTTCCTAATTTTTATTTTCTGATTTTTAACAATTAATTAATGAATAATTAATAATAAAACAGGTATTTATACTAATAAAAATAATACCCCTAAATAAAATTAAGGGTCTAATTATACATCTAATAAAAATATTTGGCCCTAATTTTTATAATTTTTGGGTATTAATTATGAATTTTTAAATATCCATTAAATATAAAATAAATGTTAAAAATTCCCAAAAATTGTGAATATTAAAAAAATGCAAAGAAAAATAATGTATGATAATTTCATGATCATATAAAATAAAAATGTGATTTTTGTGGGGTTTTTGGTACCCGAAGGGGTCCGGAAAAGTCATTTTTCGTGAAAAAAGTAAATTTGTAAAACGTTTAGGGGTTCAGAATAGCGATATGGGATAGGGCATTTTTGGCAAAATAGGGCCAATGATTTTGTTTGAAATACGGGCTTTTAAAACATAGTTTTGAGCTGTACAGGTTTTGATATAATATATATATAACTGATGATAAAATGCTCAATAAATATCCAAAACACGTTTGGATCAAAACAGCCAACACATAGCACATATCAGTTAGGGTTTAACGACTTAACACATTTAACCGCATAATAATACACATAATTTATCATTATTATAATATAATACAAGCGTAATTCCTTGGTCGTTACAGTCACCCTGCCTTCGAGCTGGTTAAGTAGCCTTTTCAGATCTCCTACGTTGAAAGTTCCCACGCCGAGAATGGTCTGCATTTGAGGCTGCGGACCTTGGGGTTGCAACAGAGGTATTTCCACTTGATTCCCCCCGGGAGGGGCTTGCTACTGGTTTGTATTCTGGGCGTCTTCAGGTATTACAATTATTTCAGGATTTCGTTCTTGATTTCTCCCTTGATTCTCTTCCCCACCTTGGTCGCGACCTCGAACCGTAGCGCGATCATAGTTTTCTATATTCCTGGGATCATCATGTTCCACATAATCATAGCCATCTGCTTGGTTATTCCAGCGGGAATCAAGGTGTCCGCGGTAATTGCCACGACGGTATCCGTCTAAATATCTGCCTCGGCCTCCACCTCTTCCTCTCCATTGAGGCCATCTCCATCGATCGTTTCCATACCCACGTCCATATCGATCCAGCGATCTGCGGGGAGGAGCTCTCTCATGATCGTGGTACCGCTCCCGATTTTCCTGGGGATTCGGGGGCACACGCGTTGGATCGCGGTGCCGCTCCCGATTTTCCTGGGAATTCAGGGGCACACGCGTTAGATCGCGGTGCCGCTCCCGATTTTTCTGGGAATTCAGGGGCACACGCGTTGTATCATGGGGCGTCACATCTCCGCGATCAGTTTCTCTCTGCCATTCAAGTAATACCATTCTCAAATCGTCATCGCCCAAACGAACCCCCAAGCGATCTTTCAGAGTTGCGAAGCCTCGTGGCTGATTCTCCGACATTGACTCCGCCTTCCAGCGTTCCTCGAGACTACATCCAGAGCGGTTCGGATGGGTGGCTCCCCGGTTATCTGTTCGCAGAACTTCCCGTCCATCAGCATCTTCTTCCACTAGCTCAATGATCGGGGACGTGTCATTAGAATAGTCCAGGCGTCGTGGGGTTATCGGCACTCGCCCTCTTTCAGTGTGGCCATGGCCGGCCGAGACATCCCTATCTGTCATGGGTGCTTTTCCAGGTGCCTGAGCCGCTCGGTTGTGGAGAAGACCCCTCCTGCCCTTGCGCCGTTCCATGGTGCTTAACCTTGAATCGAAACCATTCAAAGCGTCGCCCATGCGATACAGTTGTTCCAACAAGTCGGCGTTGTTGATGAGCACAGGTGGCTGTCCTCCAACGTCCGGTGTGGGACGGTCAGTCATGGGCAGAACGTAGGGTTCATATTCATAGCCATGATCGGAATCTTCTTCAGAACTTCCATCGTAAAAACCTCCATCGTGATATTGAGACATCCTTCCTCCCAGATGTAGATCTTGTTCGACCCCCTCCTTCTAGCGCCAATTTGTTGACGGAGGAATTTGGGAACAACAAAACTTGAGGTTAGTAGCCGGAAACAAGATCTGTGATGGCGGTTCTTTGCCGGAAACGTGAACAGTAGTCGGTGGATCTGATGGACAGTATTCGTCGGAAAAGATGAACAGTGTTTTGGTGGTGTTGATTATTGGGGGCTGAGATTGCTTAGGGTTAGTGGTGGCTCCTTTGCGCTCTCGCTTCTGACCCCTCACAATGTGCCTACGTACCCCTATTTATAGAGGATCAAGCCCACGTAGTTCTTGGAGAACAAGAAACCTAATGGGCTTAGATTTCTTATCCCGAGGCCCAATGGGAAACCCACTGGAAACCGTCTTCTACTAGCTTTAGGAATGTCCGCCGATAAGGCCCAACCACAAAGGCCCAAGGCTCGTCCATGGCTTCGAGACTTCACGGATGAGGCATCTCCCTGGCCAAGGATAACCCTCCGCTACCAGCTGTTTCTCTAGTCCGTGGATGCAGGTATAGCCGTGGTTCACCCCAAATGTTGGACGCATCCTTGTCCCTCGATAAGGAGCCCCTACCAGATTGCAGGACAAGTGATCCCAAGCTTTTGGGTGCAAAGTGCAGGATACTCCAAAGTCTCCCAACGAGGACACCCGTTGACTATAGAGACAGAGCTCCCAAAGCACACACCAAATTTTACCCCACATCCCCAATGAGGACACCCATTGACTACAGGAGGAGGCCTTCAGTCCAGGCATACCCCTGGAGGTCTCTGACCACGGACACCGCCTTTCCTGTAGATATGCTACACGAAGGAGTTCTTCAATAGAGTACCTGCATCAAATAAGTTAGTAATAACATTCTCCTCTTCCTTGAGTCTTCCAGAGAATCCATCCAAGCAGCACATAAAAGCTATATTTATATGTTCAAGTAGAAGTTCAAGGCGCGCCCTAACATCTCTGTATGTTGGCGCCGCCCTGTGTTACCAGCCTTTGGTCTCTTCTTATATCATTCTAATCATAGGGCGCACCCTAAACTATTCATCTTTAGGGCTCGTTCCAATTCTGTCTAAATCAAGCAAGTCTGCCAAAGCAATCATGTCCAAACAACCCGTCCAAAGAGTCTTCCTTGCTCTAGGCGCGCCCTAAGGCTCACTTACACTACATGTTTCAGTTAAGAGAATTCTCTCCTCCTTCTCGATAATTGGACGCGCCTTCTTCACCTGTTGGAGGGCGCGCCTTTAAAGCATGATAACCACAACTGTCAATCAGCTATTCAATCAATGGGGCGCGTTCTTAGGGCGCGCCTTCTATTTATGGAAAGTCAATCTCATCTTTTTCCTAGATTTCAGGCGCTCCTCCTTTAATTCTGCCCATTATATTAATCTTAATCTAAATATTGTTTATACCAATTTTTGGGCATAACATACCATTTGAATTTGAATAAAATTGTGAGACACATATTCTTTACTATTGTGTACTATATGTTCAAGGTCCTTTAACAATTTTTTGGCTCAAAGTCTTCTCGGAGTCCAGTCCTGGACAACGGTTTATCAAGAAGATCTTACATAACAAATGACTTCTTCATCGTTGCATATAAGAATGGACGGGCACGATTTAAAAAAAACATGCTACCAACCACGGATATTGTCTGCGGATTTTGAGCCATTATTCCTGGTATTATCATTGCATGACTTTGTTTTTTGATCATAGTGTTGCCTCGCTGACGGATACAAGATTTTGATCTCAAGCATCATTCTGGAAATCATTGTGACATGTTGCTGCTGGGATTCATAGCAACTTAAAAATGGTCTCTTGTGCTTAAAGAAAACTTTTGTTTATATTTAGTCACTAGAACTTGTATTTTTACTGACTTTGCTTTGTGGTCTGACGGCAATGCCTAAAATACAGTTTTGCAGTTATGAGTAGCTAATTCTCTTCCATTCCTTAAAGTGACAGCCTTGCAATGCTCCTTACCATTTGGATCTGGTTGAGAAGGGAGTGATCCTTGCTTACGAACACCAACTTTATTAGCAATTTGGCCTATTTGATTCTCCAACATCTTATGAGATGACGCCATTTGATCAAGCCTTGACTCAACCTTGTCAAATTTGGTATTTATGTTGGCAAATGCCCCAGTAGTGCCTTGTATCATTTTATTGAGTGCAACTTCCCAGTCGGCCGATTCTTTCTTTTCCTTCGATTGAGTTTGATATTGTTGTCCCTGATATTGCTGACGTGGCTGAAAACCAGGAGGTTGATTTTGCCTAGGAACTACATATGACGGATTAGCAGCATGATTGCTACTGTAGGAAAGATTGTTTATGGGCCTCTGATTTGGATTGTAGTAGAAATTATTCTGAACATGCCAAGATTATCTTCCCTGAATGAAAGCTGCTTCCTCTGAAAATTGTGGCGCATAAGAATACTCACCAGCACTATAATCGGTGTATCCTTCCATTGAAAAAGAGATGGCATTAACATTTGCCCTTTGTCCACGTACCTCTTGAGTCAGAGCATCCAATTTAAGTGTGAGCAAATTCATCATCTCAGTATCTTGTGCTGATTTTACTGAGTTTGCACCATTAGGTGCCCATTCATAGTTATTCGATGCTAGTTGCTCGAGAAGTGCTTTTGCCTTGGTTACTGGTGATTTTTTAAAGTCTCCTTTAGCTGCCACATCTAGACTCAAACGAACTTCTGTACTCAAGGACCCATACAAAGTACTCAAAAGCATCCGCTCTGAATATCCATGATGTGGGCATTTTCTCAATAAAGACTTGTATCTCTCCCATGTCTGATATAAGTCTTCACCTGGTTTCGTCTTGAAACTCATAATGATTGCCCTCATTTGTTGAGTCTTGTCTGAAGGATAATATTTTGACAAAAACTCAGTCGAAAGACTTTCCCAAGTAGCAACTATAGTATCTGGAAGTTATTGAAACCATTCCAAAGCTCTTCCCTTTATAGAGTAAGGGAACATGTGAAGACGAATTTGATCTGCAGTCACTCCAATGATTTTGAATGAACCACACATCTGCACAAAGCTCTCTAGATGACGGTGTGGATCCTCTCGCTCAATATCTCCTTCGAAAGCAGAGTTGCTCACCATTTGTATCAAGCTCGGATTAATAGTAAACTGAGCTGCATTAATCGCCGGAGTCTTATAAATGCAATTTGCGAGATTAGGAGTCTCATGATCCCAAATAGAAGTTTCATCAAGATTGTCATTATTCGCAACTTGACGGTCACCCATCTTCTCTCTTTCTTTTCTTTGCTTAGCCTCTTTCCTTAAAGCTCGAAAAGTGCGTTCAATTTCTGGGTCAAACTCCAGATTTCCCGCACTTATAGAATATCGCATATAAGAGTTATAACACCTGAAAAAGAGAAAACCAATAAGATAGATCTTGGAAAAAAATCTGATAAAATCTATACGATAAGAAATATTAACCTAAACTTAATATTGTTGCCTTCCCCGGCAGCGGCGCCAATTTGTTGATGTGTATTTTTGTAAGTTCGTTCTCAGGGAAGGACAAATATCAACACCAATTTCAAGTCTTTTATCTCTTATAGTTCAGAAGTGTGGAGAATTATTTTATGGGTGTTTTAACTATCCACTAATTTAATATAATAAACAAATAAAAGTTATATAAGAGATATGAGAGAAACAATCCAAGAATAAGGGTTCTTCAATGGCTATCATGAATGTCTAGTTTGTGTCTCTTGTTTTGTTAAAAACAATCCTTCTAATGTTTATAAAATCTTCTCCCAAGGTAGATTATAGTGCCTACAATTATCCCTTGAAATCCACTCCCATGGTCCTACAAAGTACAATTCTAGACTATTAAAAATCAAGGATTACATGTTTCACAATTTGCATATTAATCTCCTGATCCAATACTTAAATTATGTTTATCATATCATGTACTAGAATTACAACTCCTCTCCCGATTCGTTATAATTCCTATAGATACAATCAAAAGTTCGCGACTTCCTCAATTGTGTTAAGCCATCAATGACAGATTAACAATCACAAGAAAATCACAATACAACTAAATAAACACAACAAGTCAAAGAATACTACCCAACTCTTGGATTAAGGGATTAGCTAGTCATGATATATGAAGAAAACAAATATATATTAAAACCATAAATCATGAGTTAAGAATTTGAATACAGAGAATACAACTTGAAGAGTTCCTTTGAAATCTGGACGAATCCCTTCGCTCCTTCTCCCAATCTCGCTCTCTAGCTGCCTCTCTCCCTTCTCTCTTAAGAATAATGGATATCTCTCTTCTATTCTTATTAAAACCCTAATACATATGTTTATATATACTTGGATGGGCTTTTAAAGGTCATACAAGGTAACTAAAAGAGAATTCAAAACAAGTTGAGAAAGCTATTTGATTACAATTTTCGTCAGGTTCAGGCCCTGAACCTTAACCTCAGGTCCTGAATGATGTCCTCAGGGCCTCTTCAGAAGAGCTCAGACCCTAAACTCCTTATTCTTCAAATCTGCTTCTCTCAGGCCCTGAACTCACAAGCTCAGGCCCTGAGGTAAGTGCATTTTCTCCACTGATTCCTTCAGGCCCTGAGCCTCCCAACTCAGGTCCTGAACTCCCTTAATTTCTTCTTTTATCATGTACTCCTCTCTTTTGCACCTTCTTCTTTCATAATTACCTATAAACATAGAAACTTAAGTCTTAGCATCCATCTAAGTTAAATAACAACTAATACTAATTATTTAGGATTAAAGCACCACAAAACAAGGTTAAAAGAAGCATAACATGACATTAAAGAACTATAAATTAGTCATGCATCAAATATTAACATGAAGAACATGCATATTTTTAATTTAATATGAATGTGCATTATGATTCACTTAAAGTAAAAACGGAACACACATGTTGTACATGCACATTCTTAACAAATTTTACAAAAGTAAATATGCATTTGAAAGATGACACTAATGTATTTATATTTACAAAAGTAAATATGCGTACTACTTAGCAAAAAAAAAATAAAAAAAATATGCGTACTATTAGGTTGGTATTTAGTACACCACTTCCTGCATATATACATTTTGAAGACTTAAAAAAATTAGTGTTTTGGTAATTTATTTAAAAACCAAGTTCTTAAATCGTCATGTACTCTCTTACGTTTAATTTCGAAGACACTATTTTAAACTTTTTTTAAAATTTTAGATTATAGTTCACTTGATTCACAAAAAATAACTTTTCAACTTAAAAATCCAAAATTGCTTTGAATCGAATTTAAAAGCATCAGTAAAATAAAATATTTTAAATTACTACCTACATATAATCTATGAAAACGTTGAAAAAAGGCCCCAAATGTCCCTATTTGGGGTTAAATGACCCTTAATGTCACTTTTAAAATTTTTGGCCTCAAATGTTAATTGAAAACGGGATTTCGGTTGTAGTTTTTCAAAAAAATGAAAACGCAGTTTCGTGTTGAGTTTCTCTATAACAAAACACATCTTGAAGTCATGTTTTTTTAAAGCGACCAGTAACTCTGTTTTTTTTAAATAAAAAAAACGCAATTTCGTTTTATGTTTTTGTTTAAAAACGTGGTTCAAAACTGTGTTTTTGTTGAAAACGCAATTTCAAAAAATTATTTTTGTCAAAAACACAGTCTCATCTTTAGTTTATGGATATAAAAACTGGGTTTAAAACTTAGTTTTTTGTAAAAACGCAATTTCTAACTGAGTTTTTCTCGGGAAAAAAAAAGCCAAAACGCAAATCCAAAATGAGTTAATATGAAAAACTCATCTTGAGGTTGCGTTTTGCCCCCCTAAATATGAATTAAAGTTGCGTTTTCAGTTTACAAAAAAATAAAAAATTGAAAACGTAACACATAGTCTTCAACCGAAACTCCGTTTTGAAGTGACATCTAGGGTCATTTTTTCCTAAAATGACATTGAAGGTCATTTTAACCCAAATAGTGACATTTGGGGCCAATACCTGAAAACCTTCACCCCCAACTAGCGAGATGTTATTTGGAGGACCCAAGGTACTTCTAAACAGCCTCACCAGATTCATTTTGGTTATTGTTAGTTTGAGTATATGACAACCCTAAAGATAGTAGGAATCAAGAAATAAAATACTGAGCCAATTTATTAAACGCTTTTTTTGCAAAGTAAAGTTCATGTTTCAAATATAAATCTTTCCTCGAGAAACAAGCAGGATGCCAACTTGAAATAAGTTTTCAGACTGTTGATAGTACAAGTTTTTAGAGAACTTCAAAAAATGCCATGCCAAGAAGCCTAGGAAGTTGCCTCATCCCAACGACAAATTAATCCATCATCCGAGCAGCTGAGGATAGTTCTGAGACAAAAAGTGCACTGTTAAAATGCGAACAAAGACAATGACATGTATATTCAATTATATAGGACTCTAGTGTCGCTGAAAGTTGCAATGCTAACTGAAGGCGATCTGCTGCATGTCACTTACTTTCCGTTAAAGGAAATCGCTGTCTGCCTAATAGTTGAATTTGTTCCCCGAGGCAACCTGACAATAACATGAGTAGTTTCTATCAGATACCTAAATTAATTCCATTACAATAGAGTTTTTCTCCATCGTATGCTTCAACCAAAAGACTTCAAAAAAATTCAAATAAACCTCATGATGAGAACAGGAGGGCTGGATAGCAAATCCCAAACAAAAACTTTTCCATCTTTATTTCCTGGCAAACAGGTCACTTAATCAATAATTGTGAAAATTCCGAAGTGTATAGGATGACTTTACCCATACTTGCTGGGCCAGAAGTTGACCTCTGGTAGTACCTGAAGATTAAAAAGCATCCCTAATACGAATACAGGACTATTTATCAAGAAGAGGGAGCGTGAACTTTATATTAACAAGTGTACCAATTTGGATTTGTACTAAAAATTTTTATAATCTCAGGAAAATGCTCTGAGGTCACCCTCAGTTTCCCATAATTAAAAAGTGACTGTTTCACTAGACAATAAAAACAGAAGGGCTTCAAAACTTGTCTTAGTATTACCTATAGCAGCAGCATTGTAAAAAAAATCACAAGAGAACTTGATGAACCACATGTCACAGTCTGGAACAGGGTATTTTTGGAGGATGTCAACAGAACCCTACACAAACTCACAGAGCAGCAAATTTCTTTTACAAATATATTCTTGCTTAAATAATAAAAACAGTAACGAATTGAAGGCATGATTAGAGAGATGCACTTGAGTAGGAGGCAGTAACAGCCAAGAAAAGACTGAGAGACGCACATGCAAATACTAATATCTCAAAAGCATGAAAAATGACAATTACAAACGTCTAACCTCCCCTGGCTGCTGATCTTTTAGTATTGGCTCCCATAACACCATTTCATTCTGAACACTCTGTTATTAGAAGTAATTTTTTTTTTAAAAAAAATAAACTAATTACACTGCTTAATACCTACGGTCATAAACTGTCAATCAGAGGTGTATTAATTAGGACTGCACCTTGGACAAAATAAGATCCCCAATCCACCTATTGCAGTCAACATAGTTTGTATGTGCTTTGGCAATATACAACTGAAATAAAAGCCTTATATCAGATTCATTTCGACAAATATCTTGACGAGAAATCTTGGATTAGGGAAGAAAGAGAAAGAATACGAGAGCCACATACCGGAAACTGCACAAATTTTGTAGGGAACTTTGACGGAAGATCGGTCCACGTGAAAGATTCTTCCACATAATTCCAAAAATCTGTATTATATATATTTATGAATCAGGATGGGGAAGGCTTGAAAAAATGAACTTCATAGTACCATTAATTGAATGAAGGACCATTATATGTTGGCAGTCGTGTTTATGCATCATGTCTTTTAGAGCAGGTTGACTTTTATGTTCATCTTCCCAATGGCTGTTTTAGTCCTCTGGATGAGTGTTTTAATTTTCTTTATCCAAAATCTCAAAAATGTAAACAAACACTTTAAATCATTTACAAGTTACAAGAGTAGTTTAGATCCCATCAATTAGGCCTCAAATATGCGTATATTACATATGTTTGTGCTTAACATTACCAACCTAAGTAAGAAAATGCAAATTGAGCAATGCATAAAACCATGATGCATGTTTGAAGCTACCGCTAACCATAACCGATACACAAAATTCCGACTGGAGAAATAGTTGGGTAGAGATATAATGTCTATACAGTACATGTACAAAAACAAAAAAAAATGAGTTTGAATCATTTACTAATTTAATTTTTACTTTATGGATAAACATTTCATTTCGAAAAACAAAAGGAAAAATGGAAAAACCGTGTTTCTTTACATAAACCATTTTTTTACAGAAATTCAATGAAACCATGTTTCCAAGAAACTCTTTTGTTCCTTCCCGTTTACTTGCCTATTTTCTAAATCCTCGCACCTGTCTTTGATACCACCATCCTTGGACACCTTTATTATATCTCTCTGTTCCTTATTGGCCATTTTCGTCTTCCTTTCTTGAAGGTATTGAGATTAAGATAAATATGATACTTTCTGTTTTATACTATTTTCAGTTTCCACTTCTACCATTAAAAAAAATTAAATGTCATATTTTCAAGTTTCAGACTCCTCGATAAATTTTAAGGGAAAACATGTACATATATAAACAATAAAAGTATGACTTTTTTCATTATTATGTGCATGGTAATCTTATCACGGCGACAAGTCGAGCCTCATCGCCCGAATACCTTTGAGAAGACTAGTCTGCTAGTAGCCCGACTACTGGTAAAAACTAAAAAACCAACAAGTCAATTAAATCGAAAGTAATAGAATACTACGTCCAATTTAAGCATATTTACTACATAATAACATTCAAATACCAAATATCAAACATGTCCAGGTTAATAAAAAACACAAGTGATGAGAAAATCATGCAGAGTCATGCATGTCAATAATATGTTCATCTGATCATCTCCATCTCATTCTTGTGTGTTATAATTAATTGGATTGGGCAGTGGTACACCATAACATTGGTTATTACGGTGCCCAACAAAATATAAGTTTATTGCAACTGTGGCAACTCACACACACACACAAAGTGGCGGAGGGGGGATCAAAATGAATATAAAAAAATAAGTTCACCGAGGGATTTGAATCCAAAACCTTTCCAATGGAGAAAAGGCTTTAGACCAACTGTGCAACCCCAAACGTGCCCGTTTGAGAAATCTTAAAATAAGTAACTTATGACTAAAACTGCATAAGTGACTTATAAGGGATAAGTTGATAAATGCTTAAAAGTTATTCAAGTGTTTGAATAATTTTACTTATAAGTCAGAACTTTTTTTAAAATTAACTAAAATTAATAATTTTTAAATATAATTATCTTAATTCTTATAATTTAAGTTAGATTAACATTTAAAAAATATCTTTTAAAACCAAGATTAATAAAAAAACGAAAAATAAAAAATAAGTTGAGAAAAAGTATGTCATTACTAACATTCAACGTATCAGCTTATAAGTTATAAATTCAACTTATAAGTTGGGTCGACAAACACTCGTCGATAAGTTGTTGCGGGCTTATAAGTCAATAAGCTGGCTTAAAAGATTTGCCAAACATGCCCATAAATCTCAGGGTACACTATGGCTTACCCTGATATCTACATAGCTCTGTGTGCCTGCCAGCGCCTGCACGCACACACAACACACAAACAGACATATACATACAGGATTCATTTTGGTAGATTTTTGTAGGCTAAGATACCTTGTATCTGAACACAAGCCTATACAAGTGTGTATAATAGAGAACCGTCAGTAATGATACCTTCTATAGTCTGTCACAATGAGACATGATAATGATAAAACAATAAAAAAAAAGTAACTTACCCTTCATTGACCAGATTTTGACAGTATTGTCCATACCACAACTTGCAATGCGATACTGATCCGAAGGGTGGAAATCCTGAAAGAATGGTACCAACCATATGTTACATATCTGATATACACTGCTGTGACAGTAATATCTCAAAAGGATATCCGTCAGTCAACATTACGGATGGTGAAGTGAATTTCAAATGTATCAGAAGTCATTGCAATTTCCATAATACCACGCTCAAGACTTCATTTCGATGCCCTCCAGATCCAGCAAATATTAAAATGCATATTCCAGTCTGGACATTCCATAGACGAACAGATTCATCCTATTCCGAAGTAGACATGATATCACTTAAGAGCATTAGGAAAGAAGAATGTACTAGGAAATAGAAAAAAGGAAAAGGTCACAGTGCTTACTTTGCTGGCAGAAAGAACAAGCTGTGGTTTTAACATCTGGGTCCTGATTTCATTTATTGAATTACCATGACCGACAATGGACTGCATTGGGGTGAGAGTTTACATAAAAACAAGCATGTCAAACAAGTGGAAAGTACCATTAAATGGGAAATTTAATTTATATATAAGATAAAAAGTCTTTGTCCACTCTTCAGGTAGATGTGCGAAAACAAAGAACTATTAGTATACCAATATTACCGCCTAATAAACTCCTCTTGACATAATTCCATGTGCAAGAATATGTAGTTTTAAATAACTTAACCATGTCCAAACATGACAGATTGACATCCTGCTTTCACGATTATGTGCTTAATAAATAGGTCAGTGCAAAAAAAAGTCTCCCAGACTATCTTTTGTTGAAATCATGGAATTGTCATGGGCGCTCGGAATTGTTTTTATAGGGCCTGGTAAGTTGGTAATTGGTATCTTGATAGCTTACTATTTTAAATAAAAGAAAGCAAAAATGTTCTAAGGAGGTTATATTTTTTCTTACCAATACTATAAAGGAAATTGTTCAAGCCCTTTAAAAAAATTCGGAATTATAGGTGATGCTGGTAGGAGTTGAGTGTAGAACTTACAGACTTCTTTCAAACATGTGTAACTAAATTAAGAGCAACTATAGAGGTGCTTACCTTGTGTATCTTCTCATTTTCAACATCGATGACTCGAATTACACCATTAACTCCTCCAGCCACCAAAAGTGGTTTCCCTTCAAGGTTACATGACCAGGTCACAGTGTAAAAGGACTCGTCCTTCTAATTAACAAATCGAGTTAGTTTTGAAACTTTCAGGATCAATACATACTCTGAAATGCATGCATCAAGGACACATAAACTCACAAATACATATATGCTACACACCCTCAGTCATTTTACATATATTTACTCACATCACTGTCAACATAAGACTGGAGATGAGCAATACGACCTTCTTCAAGGCATTGGTAAACAGTCACCTATTAAGAAAGAATAGAATAAACATGTAATAACAAGCCAACAGTAACAGTTTTATCATATATTAGATATAAATCCGCAAGAAAGAATCAAAAAACAAGCTAACACTCAGAGTAGAGCATTACATATTCAATATATATTTTTCACTTCCCTCTCCCCCAATCCCTTCGCGAGTAAAGGAACATATATAACAGATATGTAGCAGTTGAGCTACAATTGGACCTCCCAATTAGAGACTTGCAGGTTCCCTCAGCTTTTTCCAAATAAACTGACTTGCGATTACAATCATGGGTAAACAGTAGAGATATTTTCTGATGTCAGGATATGAACAGAGAGAGTAATGAAGTGTGATCACTAAAAAGTATAGCATCTTTCATGCCAGTTTACTAAATTAAGTGTCAATTTTGTTAACGACTTGACATATTAAACAAAAGCAGGTGTGACAACCTCTCAATCTCTGAGTGGAGATGTTTTTCGGTACTTCAATCTAGCAAACAGAGAATAACCATATCCTATTTTTTTCTAAAACAGTAAATTATGCATAGAAGACCTTGGTGTATGAGTTACAACAGCGGCAATACCAATATATAAATATGAAATAAAACTGTATAATAATGTAGCAGAAATTAAATTAATGTAGAGATATCAAGTTCAGAATGAAATTCCAAATCTAATCTAAGGTGAACAGAAACATGACAAACTCAATCAATTTGCACTAAAAAATAAGAAACGTAAGATAAACAATATGAAGGGATGGGTATACTAACTCGATTGCCTCCAACAGTAGCAAAGCGATTGAAGAAATTAGGGTCAATGAAGTTGTAAGAGATGCCGTAGAGAGGTCGGTCACCCTCCCAAAGCCTGTTTGTCAATGTGTACTTCCTCGTATTAGACGGCGTTAAGCTTCCAATCACCACCTCAAACCCCACGGGTTTCTTATTCATCATCTCCGTCAAGATAGCAGCCCCCTTTTTTCCTTTCATTTCTTTTCTCCTGAGAATGTGTATTGATTTTAACAGGTGAAATTAAACAGGTTTTCTATTACGTACAAAACAATACGTCTCTCCTACTCCCTCTTTGTTGTGTAAATCCAATACTTTATTTATCACAATAAAAAAAATATTCATTTAATACATAACACTATTCATAGGATCAACCTCCTTTTATAATTAAGGTAACTAAAAAATCAAACAATGTATCAGACTCCTAATCCAAATTGGAAATAGCAATAAAAGCTAAATGGTAAAGAAAGGAAACAACTAAAATTACAATAGTACTCCTGATACGATCATAATGTCGACCAAACAATGATAAAATTTACAATGACAAAAATAGAGAGAAATAAAATATACCGGAGCAATAGAATGGCAGATCACCACACCATTATATCTGTTCTACGCCACAACAGTCTAATAGTAGTAAATTATGAAGCCTAAATTGGATGAAAATAATTTCAAGTGGACCCAAAACAATTTTTGACAAAGAATACAATTATTCAAGAATACAAAACAGTGTAATTAACACATTCTTTGAACATTTTTTTTTGACAAATATGGCTTAAAAATGAGTATCTATTCTGACAAATTCTCGGGATGAGCGAGGGTCCAAACCAGGACCTAGGACGACAGAGGATAAACTTTTAACCCCGGAACATTATTTAATTAACAATTACTAACAATATGACTCCTCCCATAACTTGTACAGCAACAAATCTGTCTTTTAAAAAACCACTAGTTTTTCTAATCTTCAATATTACCGGAACAGTTTCATACTTCACTATGTAGGGAGGTTTGCAGGAATTCTGCCATTGAAAAGAGAGAGAGAACGGAAATGGAATATTTAAGAATCTTAGGAGGGTGTATTCATTTCAGATTTTAAAAGATTGTTAATAATCTATGGATTTTAAAAGATTTTCGTTGATTTTAATTGTTCACGGATTTTGATGGAGTTGATACAAAAATCCTATAGTCTTGAAGATTTTGTAGAGTTTTTCAGAAATCCATCAAAATCTCATGCATTTTGGAGAGATTTCAAAATATTAAAAATGTACTAGCAAATTTCTCAAAATCCACCACTTTTTCAAATAAAAGAAAATATATAAACTTTTGAATACCATCACATTTTGATGGATTTTTTAAAATCCAAATCGAATACCAACAAATTTTGATTGACTTTTTAAAAACACTCATATTTTAAAAGACTTTTTTCAATCCTCGTTGAATACCATCAGATTTTAAAGGATTATTTAAATCCAAACTGAATACCCCATGATTTTCAAAATCCATAAAAATCTTTCAAAATCCCAACCGAATACACCCCCCTTAGTATTCCTAAGTAATTTCAAATCTAGCAAAGTTTCTCTCGAAGATAATGTAATCGAATGGGCTAAGTTGGTAAGAGACCAAGTATGAGCTTTAGTCCCACAAATTCTAGTTAGTACCACTGTGCGGTTATGTGCGGTTATAGTTGCAAGAATTTCAATATTTTTGGGTTTCAACCTTTTTTTAACCCTAGGTCCTTGGTTCACAATTTTGTTTAATTTCTTTTTTTCTTCCATTTATTACTTTTTCAGCACTACATCAGAATCTAAAAGAGGCATATATGTATAGACCCATGTTTATACAATTCTCAGAATTTAGTTATTTTGGAGGTTTGATGAACCTGCAATCTAGGATCTTTCTTTCCTTTTAATAATTAGTAAATTTCCATGGTTGACTTGGTTTTTGTTTAGATTACAATGCAATGTTTTTTTAAAAAAAAAATATACATTGCATTGTAATCTAAACAAAATGATTTTCCTTTTAATAAAGGAAAATATACATTTTAATTAATCTTAAAAAAATACAAAGTAATCATCCTAGGATGACTTGCTGAATCGAGAACACATGAATGAACTTATGTTTTAAATCTCAGAGACCAAAATTGAAGAAAGATAGTCTGGTGTCAATTTTAATACTCTTATGAGCTAATAGATTATACTCTTGGTATAGATTGGACACGTAAAAATAATTACATGTCATTTATTTTAATTTTGATTTTAAAACAGAGCAAACTTGAAAAACATAGTGTTAAGTAACCGTTCCGTCTAAAACCTTAAAGTGGTAGAGGAAGGCCCAAACAGTATCTTATACTCTTTAACACTCCCCCTCAATCGTACGATAACTTTCGCTACGATTGACAACGACAAATACAACCAATACCAACAACAAATATTTAAATTAAATAAATGGGGGTGCAAGGACTCGAACCCGAGTCCCTCCCTAAACCGAGCTCTGATACCATGTTAAGTAACCGGTCCGTCTAAAACCTTAAGGTGTTAGAGGAAGGCCCGAACAGGATCTTATATCTTTAACACATAGCAGGGTAAAAATAAATAGTAAATAGCAGAAACAAAGCATATATACTCGGTAAGAATCTTTGGTGGTTTGATCGAGAGATCAAGTTTAACAAGATCTGAAAGAGAAGCCATGTCCAAGACAATTTGCCTTCACGGAAACAAAAGAGTTATGTCGACTATATATAACAAACAATTCAATGTATTTATAGATTGAAACAAATACAAAAAAAATACTAACTCCTTATTATCTTCAGGAAAGCCGCCAGCGCCAGTTTCAAAGCCCTCGTCATCGGAGCCCTCTTCATCATCGCCAGTTTTGCCCTCTTCATCATCGTCAGTTTCGCCGCCGTCGCATTCTTCATCACCGCCGCCGTTGATTTCTTCATCGCCACCGTCATTGATTTCTTCATCTTCATCGTTGTCGTCGGGGCCGATGAACTCTGAAGCGATATGTGTTTGGGCACTATATTCGGCGCGACTTTGATTTTGGGGAGGATTCGTTACTTGGGGTTAAACATGGGGATGGGATTGGGATTGTGGTTGGGGTTGGGGTTGGCGGGGTGGAGTTGACGATCTCGGAACCCCGCCAACCCCAACCACAACCCCAATCCCATCCCCATGTTTAACCCCAATCAATGAACCCTCCCCAATATCAAAGTCACGCCGAATATAGTGCCCATCCACATATTGCTTCGGAGTTCATCGACCTCGATGACAGTAATGAAGAAGAAGAAATCAACGACGGTGGCGATGAAGAAATCAACGACAACGGTGATGAAGAATGCAATGACGGCGACGAAATTGTCAATAAAAGGGCGAAACTGGCGATGATGAAGAGGGCTTCGAATACCGCTCTGAGAAAGGCTCTGAAACTGGCGTTGGCGGCTTCCCCAAAGATAATGAGGATTTAGTATTTTTTTGTGTATATGCCGCAATCTATAAATACATTGAAATGTTAGTTATATATAGTCCGCGGAACTCTTTTGTTCCTGTGAAGGCAAATTGTCTTAGACATGGCTTCTCTTTCGGATCTTGTTAAAACTGATCTCTATGATCAAACCACCAAGATTCTTGTTGAGTATATATGCTTTGTTTCTGCTATTTATTTTTACCCTGCTATGTTTTTCAAGCTTACCCTGTTTTAAAAATCAAAATTGAATAAATGACATGTGATTATTTTTACGTATCCAGAGTTTAATCTATTACCTTAGAAGAGTATTAAAATTGATACCGGACTATCTTTCTTCAATTCCGAAACTATTCAGTCTCTGAGATTTAAAACATAAGTTCATTCATGTATTCTCGATTCACTAGGTCATCCCATAGTGATTACTTTGTATTTTTTAAGATTGATTAAAATGTATATTTTCCATTTTTAAAAGGAAAATCACCTTGTTTAGATTACAATGCAATGCATATTTTTAAGGCAATAATTTAATTAGATGGAAGTGGTGGGTTTTTTGAGTAAATTTCCATGGTTGACTTGGTTTTTGTTTCTAAATATTTAAATTCGCATTTGATGGATTTTAATCCACATTTTGTATGATAAACGGGTTTGTGGCACTTACATGATCTTGGATTACGCTGCTAGGTTTCTCATTCATAATTTCAATTCTAAATTCATGTGATTTTTTCAGCAAGTTCAAATCTCTCTACTTGGACTAGATAACTAGCAATTTAATTCGTATTGAAAAAATGCAGTTGATTAATTGGCAGATTTTGTTTATAGGTAGATTTCGTTGCATTTAATAGTAATAATATGAAAATGCCTGATAATCTCATCTAATATGTACTGCAAATTGAATGGAACATAATGTAGCTACGGAACCGAAACACTAGTGAAACTCAATTTTGCAGACAAAATTATAAACAATTGTTTTAAGAATTTGCCAAAAATTAAGATAAGTAAGAGATTTTATGAAAGTACCAATATATAACTAGTATTTTTTTACTGAATGAAAGAGGAGGATGACTTTACCCAATTGCTGCCAATGTGGTAAAAAGATTTGAGTAGTGAGGTCTCTACCCTCCCGAGGCCTGTTGGTCATCACTCCGCACTCTTTTGGCTTCAACACCGTCCCTCTTTTTATTTCATTCACACACACAAACAGATACACACATATACATGTATATGTGTACATGTGATACCATTGCCATGTTGAGATATCCCCTCCTGCGTTGCATGACATTCAGGTGAGAATGATATTTTTGAGAGATATACTGACGCTCTTACTAAAACTTCAAATAATAATTACTCGAGCACAATATAATTTTAGACCTTTCAAGTCATTTCTAAGTGTCAGTACTTTAGTCAATTTCAAATAAACTATCATCCAAAGCTTTAATGATCCAAGTAATTTTGTTAGTTTGAATCTTAAATTGACTATGTATTGTAGAATAAAGTGTCAGGATCATCCCTTTCAACCCAAATGGGATTCAAAAAATAAAAATGAAACTTCTACAAATTTTCATGTACAAAAAATGATACAAGATACTGATTTCTTGATGAAACCATTCCTAAGTGGCGGCTTATCAAAACGGCTCTGCAAAAAACTCCCTATGAGTGTTCTTTTAGGTAACACAAGTACCCTCCAACTAATCTCCATAAAATGAAAAAAATACAAGGATAAATTTAAAGTTAGTACATGTTTTCCGATCAAATAACAACCCAATGATGAGCAAATGATAAAGTTAAAACATGGAATTATATTTCGTATCAACTATGTTTGAAGTTTGTATTCACCTATGTTACTAGGACTCGGCTAGAAGTGTCTGACATGGACACGTGTCCAAGTATCGGATTCGGCAACATTTTGAAAAATATACATGTTTTTTGCCTAAAATAAGTGTCTGAGTCCAAGTGTGCATGTCCAAGTGTCGAGTGTCCGACACGGGTACTCGAAGGTAAAATGAAGAGTCCGAGCAACATAGGTCTTCACTAGATTACACCATAATCTATTACCTGACTGTATCATTGCTTATAACCTTACTCTTAAACCAAGTAGCCGATTAGCTTCAAACTCCACCAGTTCTCAACTACTATTAATGAGTTGATCGATGGAAATCAAGACTTAGTTTGGTAATATGTTCCTCTATCATAAATTCGTATTGTAGATATAGTGTCAAGATCAACTTTCAAATTGACTCTACTTTCAAGAAATTAAAAACCAAAATTTTTGCAAACATGTATGTACAATTAACAATACAAAACGTTAATTTGTTAATAAAACCACTCATAATCAACTACAGATGCTTCCTACGAGTATTCTTCCAAACACACAACACTATTTGGGGGTTAGTCTCTAGAATCAACAACATAAAATTTATGTGCCTGGTGTAAATTATTCATGGAAGTTACAAGTGGGGACAAAAGCCGTTTTGTAGCCACCGCCGTTACTATGAGAATTTTTGCTTGTTAACAAGAAAATGCATTCGACCATAGGTAAGTCCCGTGTAAGTTCAAGTCATGGGCTCATGTATTGCCTATTTCATTTTATAAATTGTGTGATTGTGCCTATATCATTTTATAAATTGTGTGAGTAATTTTCCATTTGATTGAAATTGCCACTTTGTTCTTGTTTAATATTTCACATATGTTTTTTTTCATTTTTTACGCATTGGGCACATATTAACACACAAGTCGTGGGTCTTTCGGGAAACAACCTATTCATTCTTTTGAATGAGGGGAAGAGCGCGTACATCTTACATTCCCCATACCCTGCGTTATACGGGATGTACCGGTTATGTTTGATTTAGTTTGGTTTATATTACCCTCCGGCTAATCTCCAACAAAAACGAAACATACACAAACATAAATTTTAAGACACTACATAATTTTCAATCCATGACATCACAATGAAGGGCAAATAATAATGTTAAAACACGGCATCATATCAAGTATCAGCTAAGTTCAATCTTTGTCTTCTCTAGATTACGGGATATTCGATTCCCTAATTGAATTATTGTTATAAGTTCTGCTCTGACAGTTCTGCTCAAATATTAAACATTTCACATTTATCCTGTGTTAATTATTGACCCTAAGTTTGTAGTTTCCATTCTAACACTAATCAGACTGCGAATATACTTTTCGAGTGTGACACGTGAGAACAATTGTTTTGCACTTTTACGAAGTTGTATAACAAATATAAATTTAAAGAATTAGCAAATAACAGTTGTTGTGTGTGTGTATATATATACACACGCAACAAAGAAGTTGGCTTACGTGTTGCAGTCACCCCTCTGGCTGTGTTTTTCCGATGCCGCTGCCGTGGGTGGTTTGTTAGCTTGCTACAGTACTGATTGACCAGATTCATCACACGTTAATCTGCTAGTTAAAGGTTTTTCCCAAAATCAAATTACTTGAAACTAGTTTTACCCTCTGTTATAGAAAAAAAAACCGGTCAAAAATATTTCACAGATTTTTGATAAATTGCGGAAAAAATATTTGATTTTTTAAAAATTGTCTATAAATCACAAATCGATATCTTAACCGAATAATTCTGATTTCCAAAATCTGTAACACTAATTTTATCTTATGGCGAGTAAAAACTATTGTGCTTGGGACCATTACGTTGGGATCGGAAAAAAAACTTTTTATACGTTTAAATTGGCTCCTATAAACCCATATATATATTTATTTTCACCAATGAGTAAATTTTATAATTTTTAGTATTTATGATCATGACCATATAGTAGAAAAATTCAAAAAAAAAAATATTTTATTAAGATTTATACCGTGCTTATTTCCGGTATTTGATTAATGTAGAGAGCAAGTCCAACGGTGAGCTATATCTTGTGTTATATCTATATTATAGCTCAAAATCAAAAAAATTCAACTCCAATGGTGTGCTAAACTTGGTGCTAAAATAGCATATTGCTATAGTTGGTGCTATATTTAGCACAAACTATATCAATAGCTATAATTGTCGCCTCATCAAAAAGTAAAAAAGTGGAGGGAAATGAATAAAAAAGCAATATATTGAATGTAGTTGATTGAATTTATGTTTAAAATAATAGGGTGGTTGAGAGTTAGTTAAATTTGGCATAAGATATAGCACCAACCACCAAAAATCATTTTTTGGTGTTATATTATAACAATAGCTACACCTATTTTTAGCTCACCATTAGACTTGCTCTCATGTGTTGAATGACTTATATAATGTATCCATGTTGAATGACTTTTATAATGTATTACGTTAATGTTTATATATATATATATATATTTTTCATTATAATTTATATATAATTTTAATGTAAATAATTAAATATTAAATTAATAATTACATAATTTTAATTTTAAAAATGTAGATTTAAAGTTAAGATCAAATATTATATAATTAATGAGATTGATTTTTAAATCAAAAATATAGAATAATCCACGCTTTCACATCAATTCTAAGTTTCTAACTATAAAGATAAAACCAACTTAAAGATTAGTGCTTATTCAGTGCACACACTGTTCTAAAAATCCCTGATTTTTTAAAAATTCCCCAATTAATTCTTAAAAAATATTTGACCGATCTATTTTTTGAAATCCAATTAATATTTATAAATTATTTTTGAATTATATATTTCATAATAAATAAGATAAATATATTAAATATTATTAAAATATTTAAATATATCCGATTTTTGTTCCGATTAATCCCTCCGATTAATCCCCGATTTGCCGATTAATCCTTAATCTGTACCTAAACAGATTAGTGCCGATTACCGATTTTTACAACCATGAGTGCACATATGCAGACATTCAAATGACTAGCTTAATAGTAAGATTTATTTCATGCGTTAAGAAAAGATTACCGATCTCTTGCGCTAGTTAAAATCCGGAAATTTGCTATAGTTAAACTAGAAAATGATGATTATGTTGAAAGAAAAATAACAAGAATGCATTTCCTGTAATATGGTAATTCACACCTCACGAGTTTAAAAAGAATACAACCCAAAAGAGATCTTGTTCATTACACTCTGATTTTGACCTCTGGCAATGATGATGGGAATTCATGCAAATTTAGGCTTGGGCATTGGTAGAGCATTCTGATGCACAGGACTAAGCTTCTGCATCCGATAGAGAAGCCCCTTTTTAAGATCTTGGCACATTGCATTCTGTACCGTATTCAAGGTTCCATCACGTGCAAGTGCAGACTCGAACTGCTCTAGTACCTTTACAACCTGCCAAAACTCTGGTCTCTTATCTGGTCGCAAGGACCAACATTGCTCAATCAAGGCTCTCATGTTAGTGGGGCAGTCCTCAGGGATCACTGGTCTTAAATTCTGGAATAGGGCAAAATTAAAATTTTAGTTTAGTCAAACATACTGATGGTTGAAGCGGACCATTCATTAGTAGAAAATATATATCAAATACTAGTTATACTTAACGAATTTTAAGTATCCCCAACTTTCATTATAAACTGAAACATAGAACACAACTTTAGAATTTTAAGTATCCCCAACTTTCATTGTAAACTGAAACATAGAACACGAATGTTAAGTATCCTCAACCTTCATTATAAACTGAAACATAAAACACAACTTCAGATACAAGAAAAGATTATGACCAGACCAAATACTACAAGAAATATTAAGCCAAAGATAATTATGATCATCTAATATCTAGCTGGCTTCATATTTTGAACATATTGTTACAAGTTACAATCACCTATTTTATTAGCAAGCACTGTGAGTTGAATCCTGGGTCAATCATTTAAATATATAAAATCTTTTCTGTCCTAAAGTCCTCAAGCACAGTCACCCAAGATAACACTTGAATAGTGGGACTGTGGGAGGAGATGATTTGTTAGACAAATGAAAGCTATTTCATACTAATAAATATGCAACTGTGAATATTTGCAATACACAGAGCCTTACAAACGAAAGATGTTCACAGTACAAATAACACAAGAACGCTAGATCACAAATTCGATGCACGTTACGAATATAGAGCACACGAAATACCTTGTTCAAAACAGCAAAAGCCGCTTGGCTGGGGGTCATGTCCTTGTAAGGTATGCTTCCAGTTACCATCTCCCACAATATTAGTCCAAAGCTGTAAGTATCGACCTTCTTGTCATAATATTTACATTTAAGCATCTCAGGTGCCATCCAGCGATAAGTACCCGGGTCATCAGTTAGAGAATCACAATTTGCCTCGTCGCAAGCTATTCCAAAATCAGCAATTTTCAGCTGAAAATCTTGATTGATAAGTATATTCTCAGGCTTGAGGTCCCTATGAATAACGCCTTGTGAGTGGATAAATTCCATTCCCCGTGCAATATCTAAAGCCATTGAGTTTAGCTTTTCCAGTGAGAGGGGTCTCTGTTCACGCTTTCGTAGGTATGCCCTCAAAGAACCATTAGAAAGATATTCCGTGATGATGCAGAAGACTGGCGGTTTTTTGCATGCTGCAACAAACTATTTTATCCATAGATAAGGTAAAAGAAAATGTTAGAAGGGTTTGATCAGCGAAACCTAAGTGTGGATGCTACTGTTAGGCATGTTAAGTAACTAGTAAGTGCAGACTTCAATCCATTCACATTTCATGTGACAAAATGGAAAACTTGTGCTGGACATGCTAAAAGCTAAAACACTGTTGTAGATATAGGCTGCTAGCTTAGTGTGCCACATAAGTACAACTGAGAAAAGTCATTATGTGAATCAAACAACTTGCAGATACCTTGAAAGACATTTAGCATTGAGAGGATATCTGTTTTCATTGATAAGAGGATCTATACCCAATTGTGGTCTAACTAGATAATTTGTTGTTGTAACTAATAAATTCATGTCAGATAGTTACTTCTCTGAAGGCAGATTATTATCTATGCAGATCTCGATCACAGTTGTGCAGGTGGAGCATTTCAATAAGTTTTAGAGGTATAAAGCAGTAGAGGCATGTAAAGAAAAGTTGTAACCTTTATGACATTTTGGTGGTGTAAACGAGCCAAGAGGGTTACTTCTCTTGTATATTGCTTCTCTAATTTAGCTCTAAGATTTCCATTTTCATCATCTTCCGGTACCTTAATAATTTTTACAGCGACAGGTTCATCCTTATAAATCCCATGATACAATTGACTATTTGCACCATAATCAAATTTAAGCCCAAGCAATAGCTTAGAAAGATCCACCATCCACTCATCAGCTGATTCAATAGCAGTGACCCGTCCCCCAGAATGATCAAAGTATTTTGTCCATGTTGACTCCTTCCTGCCCTTTTTCTTACCATTAATATTCATTGCAGCAAAGTGCCCAAGCTCCCCGATATTGGTGCTTGACATATACATGGGAGCCTTCTCACAAGAATCTTTGTGTAACTTGGTTATAACTTCCTTTTCAGTAGCCCGCCTTACTGGTTGTGGAGTTGAGAATCTCTTCCTATTAGATTTTGCTTCCTTGAATGTCCGGGGAAGATTGGTTTGAGTTATAGGTGATAGAGCTCTAAGCTTGTTTCTTTTAGAATGACATTGAATGTGAGTAGCACCAGAACCTGACTGTTGTAAAGGAGAACCTGATTGTTGTGAAGGAGAAGCGGTTCCAGGACTACTTTCTATTGAAGATTCGTTCTGATCAAATTTATGTTCCTTAACTCTTTGGGAATGTCTGACATGAGGGGGAGGCGATACAGCCTTGATCTTGTTGATTCCAGGACTTTGCTTAATCTTGGGAACACTAGACCCTGTGGGTTGTAAAACAGGACCAGACACAACTCTTGATCTGAGACCCGAAATTTGACCAGATTGACGGAAGGGAGCCGAATCCAGTCTTGCAGAGCCTGAACGTTGATAGACGGTATGAGAAAATTTTGTTCTCCGTATCCATGAATTCTCTTCCTCCATTTCTTACTCCTCCAGAAGATATCAAAACCACCAAATATTGAATCCTTCACCAAAAGGTCAAGAACTCCACCACATGATCAATATCCTCAAATCCATCGTAACAAATATAACACTGCATCACCAAATCCGACAGGCCTTCAAATCGACAAGTACGAAAATCGAAGATCACCAACCACCACCATATCAAAGGTCAGACAAACCTTCAAATTCAGTCAAGCACTACATATATCAATTATCTATGCTCAAAATCAACTGATCACAAAAATCGACAAAATTAATCTTTAAAAAACCAAAATCAAGATCCCTACCAACACAATATACTGTAATCTGATCTCAACAAACACCGATCCTGAAAATAATATATACTAATACACCCTACCTAGAAATCCTAAAATCCAAACACAAACAAACAATCCTAACAATCATACACCAATCTAATAACTAAACAAAGATTATATCATCTATATATAACCACCATCAAGAATTATCAACTAAGAAAAGTAATGATTGATTCAAAAAACTAAAAAATACCCATTAAACAAATCAACAAACTAAACAACCCCATCAAACAAAAACTAAAAAACAAGCTAAGAAAAAAATCTAAAAAATTAATTAAAACATACCAAAAAAAGGTATCTTTCTGACTTGTTCCAGATTCTATATTGAAATCTCTCTTGTTCTTCTTCTTCTTCTCTGGCATGTGGATATTACAGATGGGAAGTGTGTATTATATGTAAAAATAAAATATAGAAGTGTATAACAGACGGTGACTGTTCATGTGGAAACTAAAGTGTTGTGTAATAAAATATTCGGATCCGTAGAGGATTATAATGTACGGGTGGGTGAGTGGGACCTACCTCTTAAAAAGTCAAGGAAAGAGGAGGTTATAAAATATAAAGAGAGAAAAGAATTAAGAATGCAAACGATCATTGTCATTTGTCAAGGAACATTAAATTGCAAAACAACAAATTAGATCAAAGTTGTTCATTTTCTTATTTTTATTACATAAGTAAAATTTGAAAATATATAAAAATCACTCTTATTTTTTTACCTTATCCTGTCTCTTGTCCATTATACAGGTGTTTAACTTTTTGGTGTACGTAGAACCTAAGTAAATGAATACTTTTGGGACAAAAAAAAATATTCATTTGACCATATTATTTATTTATCATTAATGAATATAATATTTATTTATCGATAAATGAATAATAATTCATTTATATGATATTTTTAGACTTTTTTAGCAAACTGTTTTCGCCACTGTAAAATTCGATCAGAAGAAGTTGATGTTCCTGAAGTAGAAGATGGTCAGCTAGAATAAGAGATCCAAGATTTAACTAAACTCCTTTCTAAATTGAACTATAGAAATGTGATGAATGTTGAACATCTTCTGAACTATCCTGAAGAGAATAATGCGGTTATGGATTTTCCTACGGACGAAGAAATCATTGAAGCTGTACTAAATGACGAGGCAAATGATCCCGAACCCGATGATAGCATCACTATACCACAAGTATCCTCAAGAGAAGCTTTTCAAGCTATTGTCACTATAAAAAATTACCTGCTGCAACATGATCAAAATATTCCAGAAGTGGTGCATGTTTTACACAAAATCAAGGATCAGATGCATTTTGGGGAGGAAAGAAACAATCAACTTTGGAGGCATTTTTCGAAAAAATATGACTTATTAATGTGTTTGAAAATTAGTCATTGAATGAAATGTATTCATGATATATTATATAAATAAAAATATATTATTTGAAATATAATGATTATTCATTTATATTTACATAGGGCCTATAAAGACTTCATTTGTATTTATTCGTTAATGTATTAAGCGAAATTATTCGTTAAGCCCATTGGACCAAGTTGGGACCGAATAAATTTATTCATTAGACGAGGTTATTCATTTATCGAATATTCATTTATCGAGGTTTTACTGTAGTTTTGAAAATATTATAAATATTAATTCTTTTCAAAGTTTTTTTACTTAATTGTACGAATACAGGATGAGTTATAATTTTTTTTCCACAAAATTAGTCAATATATAATAATAGGTACCCGTATGATTCATATATAATTTTTTTGTCACCCGATTTATATTTCGTTATTTTGTTTTTAACGGACTTTAGATTTTTATAGTTTTAAGATTTAATTGCAGGAATATGACCTAATTTATAATATTTTTATATAAAAATGATCAATCAAAAAATTAAAAATCAAAAAGAATCTATAAATTAAATCAATCACGAAATTAAAAATCAAAGAACACAAATTAACAGACGTACTTGTTTTTTTATAAAAGTAAACGACTTCCCTTTTAAAAAATATCAAAATCGCACTTACTTTAGAATCGGTTTCCAACCTATTATTTTTTGCAGGAAAAATATCAGATTGGAAAGTAATACAAGTAAAACAGAGAAAAATATATATGCAATAAACCTTCTGATTATTTTAAAGACAAATGTTGCACTAATTTGATTAAATGCAAAATAAGCTAGCTTCAAAAATATCGTATTATGGGAAAAAAATCTAATGGGAAAAATTTCCTGAAAAAGTTTTTCTGAGAAAAGTTATCGGCTCGAGGAATTTTTCCCGAAAAATTTTTTGAAAAAAAAATTCAAGAAAAAATTCTTTAATTTTTTTTCCAGGAATATTTCCCGAAAATGTTCTAGAGAAAAAATTATAGAGAAAAATATCCCTTGAAAAAAATTCCGGAGAAAAAATTATCGGGAAAAATTTTCCGAGAAAAAGTTCACCAGAAAAATTTCCCGAGAAAATATTTTCCGAGAAAAAAGTCTCACGAAAAATTTTCCGAGAAACGTTTCTCTGGAAAAAAATTCCAAGAAAAAGTTATTGGAAAAAATTCCATGAAAAATTTCGCGAGAAAATTTTTCATTCTCAGGAAAAATTTCCCAAAAAACAATTACATGAAAAAAATTCGTGGGAAAAAATTCACGAGAAAAATTTATCTGGAAAAAAATTGGAGAAATTTTTCTCTAGAAAAAATTTCCCGAGAAAAAAATCTTGGGAATTTATCTAAAAAAAATTGTTAAAAAATATGACTCATTTGAAATGACATTCTAATATTTTAAAATTCTAATTTTAAAATTTTTTTTTTAATTGTATTGAATTTGAAAAAATTTCAAATCCATATTTATGCTACTTACCAAAACATTTCAGGCTTTCAAATGAATAGCATATCTCCAAACGGGTCACAAACTAATTCTCATATGAATACCAAGTTGTAGTTGATGAGTCATGCAGTTCCTATTATTATGGTTGACAATGGTCATCTTCATGCAATTACATCTTTGATTTATAAAAATCATAATATCCGTTAAAGATAAATAACAGGATGAAATCGGGTGATAAGAAAATTATACATTAGTCATACAGTTGCCTATTTTTATATGTTGGTCATTTTGTGCAAAAAAATATAACTCATGTCATATTCGTACAATTAAGTTTTTTTTTATAAATTAAAATATAACAAATGTACTTAAATTTAGGAAAATAAAATTTTAAAAATATTAAATTTTAGTACATATTTAAAATTTTAAATGTATGCGAAAAAAAGTCAAACGACCTATATAATGAAATAGAGCGAGTGCAAATTCATTTTGGATATAATTTTAGTTTCTATTAATTTTGGACAGAATTTTAACTTCTATTATTTTTAACTTCTATTAAAATTGGATAGAATTTTTTATCACAATTAATTTTGGTTGGTTTCGATTTTTGAGTACCTTTTTAAGTAACGAGCTTTATAACATTACACGCGTATTCTCTATATTGCACGAACATGTTATTTTAACTACAGTTGTTGATTATATATCCATGTTTTCTCCCGGTGGATAGATGATTTATTTGTTTGTGTATATGATTAGGGCTGAGCAAAACCGAACCGGAACCGAAAAACTGAACTGAACCGTGCTAATTCGGTTCGGTTCGGTCCTGATTTTTCATAAATTCAGTCTATTCGGTCCGGACAGAATAGACCGAAATAAAATTCGGTTCGGTTCGGTTCTTATAAAAAATATTTTGGTCCGGACCGAATAGACTGAATAGACCAAATCATAAATACTATAATTTTATATTAGATATATTTTACATATATCTTAAAAATGATAATAATACTTTTAGTTTATAATTATATTTATACACTCTTATGACTCTAAATATCACCTTAATTTAAATATATTTTAGATTTATAATTTTTCGTTTAAAATTTTAATACAATTTAATTTTTTTTAAAAATTAAGTTCGTTCGGTCCAAAACCGGGCCGAACCAAATTATTTCGGTTCGGTCCAAGAAAATATGATAATTCGGTTTTTCGGTCTATTCGGTTCAGTCCGGTTTTGGACTGAACTGACTGAATGCTCAGCCCTATATATGATGAGTAGTTTTTGGAGTATGGTGACATCATGTTCTCCGATATTTGACATTAAGCTGAAACAACATTTGTAATGGTATTCATTATTGTCCACTGTGTTAGGTCACACACACACACACACTGTAGAGGGGGTGAATACAGTGTATAGTACACTCAAATCGAACTTTAAGAACTTAAGTAACAGAAAACAAACTTTATTGAAACAATAAACTCTGTTACAGTATGGAACTGTTACCTCTCAGTGATGAACAAATATCACGAGAGCTGCTAGGTTTACAATGAATAATCTTTTCTAATAATGATAATATTTATAGTGTAAACCCTATGTCTGTGTTTATATACTACACAGTTACAAGATAATCGCTAATTGATATGGAATATAATTCTGCTTCCTAAAATATATCAATCAGATATCTTTTCTTCCAAGTATTCCATTCTTCACGGAATTCCTTCTTCATGCATATCTCTTCTTATGTTTATCTCAATCTTTTTTCCTTTAATCAGCTACTGTCCTTATCTGATTGTCCTTCAGCACTTAAGTTCTGATATCTATCTTCTGATGATTATCTCCTGATAATATAAGTACTGATATCCTTAAGTCCTGACTTTCAGTATAAGTACTGATCAACAGTTAAGTACTGATTTATCCTGTTCACGTAAGATCTGAAAGCTAAACATAAAACATATTAGCCATGACATTATCAAATATATCTAACAATCTCCCCCAACTTGTAAATTAACAAAATATACAAGTTTTATAGATATTTGATGATGTCAAAAACATTAAGTACAAATGCATGAGAAATAGACTAGATAACTACAACTTACAGTCCTTAAAGTTTTTACCAATTTCAACTTCTGATAACAACTTCAATCTGTATAAATTTCAGAATTTAAGCAGTTGTAGATCTTCGACTTGGCTTCTTCATTTTCTGATCTCTCTGATGTCAGGAGTTGTTCTGAGATAGTTCTTCAACAAACATTTCTCAGCATATCTTAGTTCATCAATCATTCTCCTTTTAACACCTTTAAGTTCTGCAGTATCTTCACCAGTTTGAAAGATTGCAGCTCTGAGATCATTAATCTTTGCTTTTCTTAACTCCTGATCTAGTCTTATGACATAAGCTTTTTCTGACTCAAGATTAAATTCAAGTCCCTTAATACCAAGATACGTTCTGATCTGTGCAGTATTAGGCTTCATATCAACAATATCACCATTGTGATCTCTGTACTTTGGAACATATCTGCTGTCAGACTTAACAGAATAAAGCCTTTTCTGACTCTGAATTTGTTCTTTTAAGTAGTTTGCAGCAGTCTCTGTTATTCTGTCATCCACTTGAAGTAAGAAAAGTACATGCTCCAATTCTTCAAAATACTTCAAAGGAATGACATTTTGTGTTATATGATAAACCCACCATCTGTCATGAAATACAACATGATGTATTCTTTCAAGTAGGTATGGTAAACCATCTGTACAGATTCCAGTTGATTCAATCTCTCAGGAGTTGCTCCAATACCTGGTTCACTCAAGGAAGTTGGATCATTGGTAGTGTTGTGTACTCTTCTTTCATCAGCACTTCCCAATCCAGTTTTATCTCTAGCTTCCTTTCCAGTAACTACTCTTACTTCAAAACCACTTGCAGTAGTCTTCAAAGATTGAGTCTGTTTTGCTTTAGTGAATCCTGGTAGGAGTGTCTTTGATCTATTTTCTGATATCAAGTTAACTTGAGCACTGTCAGAGGTTACTTGCTTCTTCTGAATATCAGAACTTACAATTTCTTGACTCTGAACAACTTGAGCCATGTCAGAGGTTGTTTTAAGAACTTTTCTTGTAGTCAGAGCAAGATCATCTTTTCCATCAGTAATTTCTTCTTCCTCAGGAGGTACATAAGGCTTGATAGGTTCACCAACCTTTTCTTTACCCTTGGATCTTGGATCTATCTGTGGTTGTGATCTAGCCAAAGTTGCTTCAGTATGTGTCCTTTCTTTGATCACAATGCCTTTAGGTTTTGGAAGTAACTTTTTACCAGAACTTCAGATTTAGATGTGACTTTCTCTGATTTAAGTCTGGCTTCTTCTTCCTTTAAACTTTCCAAGTCCATCCCTGGATTTTCTTGAAGAAATAACTGTCTTGACATTTCCTCATCAAGATCTAGAAGTGCATCAGAACTTATCCTTTTACTAGCAGCAGAACTTATTCTTTTCCCAGTATCAGAACTTGTTCTGTGACTAGCTTGTCTTGATGTAAACCTTCTACCTTGACTATGACCACTACCCATTCCAAAGGTTCCTTGGTCATCTTTTTCATCATCCTTTCCTTGTAGTGTCTTGTTGGTTGTGCATTTGGACTTAATTACCTTCTCCCCCTTTTTGGCATCAGCAGGTAATAAAATAGAGAGAAGTAGTTCCACTAAGGTCTGGATTTCAGTATGTTGCGATTGCTGAGAAGCTTGATTTGTCAGAATTTGATCAATCTGAGCTTGTTGTTTCTCTTGAGTTTTCTCAATATAAGCAACCCTGTCAATGGTAGGTTGGAAGAACTTTTTCTTATCAATTTTCCAAACTTGTTCCTGTTTGATAAAGTTCTCCTGAATCTTGTGTAGCTCGGCATGAGTATTGGAATGAAGACCTTGTAGATGTTTAGTACTCAATGCAGTGACTCTAAGCTGGGTTTTAAAATCATCAGAATTTAACATTTCATCAGCTTTAGTCAGGTGCTCAGCAAGATGTAAAGCATTTGGAACACATGAAACTGAGTTCCATTTCTTAGTCCACTCCTGACCTGCAGGAGTTTCACTCCAAGGCACTGGTGCATCCCTGATAACAAACTCCTTTACCAGTTCAGACTTAGGAAGAGTCGGTGGAGGAGTATGTCCTGAAGGACCTGCTTCATCAGCATCTACAGTTGTAGCAGCTTCACCAGTATCTCCAACATTTGCAGCATCAGAACTTAAAGAATCAGTATCTTCTGATAAGACAACAGTGTGAGTAGTAATGGAGGCTTCAGCATCCTCTAATTGCTGATCTGATACATATTTATGAAATGGAAATTACATCAATACAAGATTTTCCCTAAGCTTCTAATCCTTACGTCAACAGCTTTAATCCTAGCTAAGAAGCCTGACAAAGCTGATGATGAAGAAGAACAGGAAGAAGACGAGATTAAGTCATCTTCCTCTTCCAATCTTCGACGAACAAGATGGCGAGTCGTATGATTCGCTCTTGCTGACGGATAGCTTCCCGCCTTTCCTCCTCCAATCGCTCCAGATGGCGATGGTAATCCATATAGAAGAATAGGAGGTGAGTTAGCACCTCCTGTGGGACAGAATCCCAGATCTCCTCAGGAATGGCTGTTACATGCCACTCCTGCTGCCAGTCGGCACAACTTAGCTCCATTGTGAAGCTTTGGTTGTTCAAAAACATGTTGTATCGAACCATTGTGTTTTTGATAGAAGAAGGAGGATAAGTGTGTGAGAAGAATGTGATGGAAAGACTGATGTGAAGTGGTTGCTTATATAGGAAAGAGAATGCCAAGAGACGCATAGATATTTAATGCGGACAGGTAGAATTAATTCTACCTCGTCTCCCTAGACTTTGAAAAAGAATAACAGTCATTGGAAAGAGGAAGCATGGTCTAGACCGCACAAGACACAAGAAACAGTGGACTGTTCAAGTACAAATACCATTAATCCTAATCATAGTGACTATTAATCTTCCACTTCAACATATTCGAGTTCGAACTGAGACTGTTATCAAATTTTATTCACAGATAAGCCAAGTAAAGGATTAGACTGAGAAATCAGAACTTAGACCTATACCAGAACTTAACAGTCATCAGAACATAATTTCTTAACTCGAAAAAGGAATGCCCATCTTAGTAAATACTCATACAAGTTCTGAGTTATGGACGTCAGAACTTAATCATCAGAACGTGTAACTTAGAACTTGTCCTCAGAATTTGTGCAATAAAGACACAATGACTGTTTATCTAAAATAACATAGACCACCACAGAAATTTTCATCATTCAGATGGAGTGATTAGTGTGTGCATTAAGCTAAAAACAGACAAAGAGTAAAGTCTGATTCACTTCAGTACATCTTAGAAATAAGGCATAACTAAAATTTTGCTAAAGATCTGTCATTGTCCTGAAACCTACTGAAGAATGATTTTATGCTTGAGTCCACCTCAACTGTTTTGTGCTAATTTTATGCATCTTTTGAAATTCTATTTTACAGTGGCTTCTCAGTGTAAGTGAGTCACGACTGTTTATCAGAATTTATGCTATTTTCAGAGTATTTCTCCAGTAATCATAGAGTGTGAAAAGTCACCAAGAAAATATTTTGCTTTTCTGATGCATATTTACTTAATACCAGCAATGCACTTGGGTCGTCCCTTCCACATTTTTACTCTAGATCTCAAAGGAGTACCTGATTTTAATCTTTGGTCTTTTTGCTTTTTCTTTTGATAAGAGAGGTCTATCAGCACTTAGTACATTCAACAGTTTTACTAGTATCAGAACTTAACAGATGAGTAGCATTATTCTAATTTGTGACTTAGTAATAAGATATACAAAGTGAACTTAACTAAGCTCAGTTATCAGAATTTGCTAGTGTCATAAGATTTCCACTGAAATAATTACTTCTTCCATGGAATCATTTGTTTATTGAAGACTACTAGGTCAGTATCTAGCACAGTTATCCTCATAGGATTGAATAGGTACTAGAACAGACATATCACTTATCAGAGTTTAGAAACATATATCAGACAATAGTCAGTACTTAAAGACATTTATCAATTAAGCACAGAATACACAATGAGATTAATTCTGTAAATACTGAGCATAAAGTCTGATAACACAGAACAAGTCTAAGCAGATTTAGAGAAAGAACCTGAAACCATTCCAAGTTCATTTACCAATCTTGTAAAAGTAGCTTCACATAATGGTTTTGTGAAGATATCTGCCAACTGTTGATCTGTGGGAACAAAATGCAATTCCACTCTACCTTCATCCACATGTTCCCTGATGAAGTGGTACCTGATGCTGATGTGCTTTGTCATTGAGTATTGAACTGGATTACCTGTCATAGCAATAGCACTTTGATTATCACAGTAAATAGGGATTTTGAAATATGTTAACCCATAATCCAGTAACTGATTCTTCATCCAAAGAATCTGTGCACAACAGCTTCCTGCAGAAATATACTCTGCTTCTGCAGTTGATGTGAAAATTGACTTTTGTTTCTTGCTGTACCAAGAAACCAATCTGCCTCCAAGAAATTGGCAGCTTCCATTTGTGCTTTTCCTGTCAATTTTGCAACCTGCAAAATCTGCATCTGAGTAACCTATTAGTTTAAAATCTGATTCTCTAGGATACCATAATCCCAGAGCAGCTGTCCCTTTAAGATACTTAAAGATTCTTTTTACAACTGTTAAGTGAGGTTCTCTTGGATCTGATTGAAATCTTGCACAAAGACAGGTAGCATACATGATATCAGGTCTACTAGCAGTTAGATAGAGTAGAGAGCCAATCATACCTCTGTAGTCAGTAATATCTACTGATTTACCGGTATCCTTATCCAGTTTTGTTGCAATGGCCATTGGAGTGGATGCACTTGAACAATCTTGCATTCCAAATTTCTTTAGCAAGTTTCTGGTGTACTTGGTTTGACAAATAAAGGTGTCTTCCTCATTCTGCTTGACTTGAAGGCGCAGAAAATAGCTAAGTTCCCCCATCATACTCATCTGATATCTTGACTGCATTAGTTTGGCAAACTTCTTGCAAAGTTTGTCATTTGTAGATCCAAAAATGATATCATCAACATAAATCTGGACCAGAAGTAAGTCATTTCCATGGTTGAGGTAGAACAGTGTTTTGTCTATTGTCCCTCTGTTGAATCCACTTTTCAGAAGAAACTGAGCTAAAGTCTCATACCATGCTCTAGGAGCTTGCTTAAGTCCATAAAGTGCTTTGTCAAGTCTGTAGACATAGTCTGGATGTTTGGTATCTACAAAACCTGGAGGTTGTTCAACATATACCTCTTCCTCCAATTCTCCATTGAGAAAAGCACTTTTCACATCCATTTGAAAGACAGTAAACTTTTTGTGAGCAGCATAAGCCAAAAATATCCTTATGGCTTCTAACCTAGCAACTGGTGCAAATGTTTCATCATAATCAATTCCCTCCTGTTGAGAATATCCTTTTGCAACCAGCCTTGCCTTATTCCTTGTAATTATGCCATCACTGTCAGTTTTGTTTCTGAATACCCACTTTGTACCAACAACAGATCTATTCTTTGGTCTTGGTACTAGGGTCCAGACTTTGTTTCTTTCAAATTCATTCAACTCTTCCTGCATTGCTTGCATCCAATCAGCATCTTGAAGAGCTTCTTCCACTTTCTTTGGCTCAGTCTGAGAGAGAAAAGAATTGTAAAGACACTCATTTGAAGTACCTGTTCTAGTTATGACACCTGCATCAGGATTTCCAATTATCAAATCAGGTGTATGTGATTTTGTCCACTTCCTTGCAGATGGAAGGTTTTCTCTAGAACTGGATGCTCCCTCATGATCCATGCTATCTTCATTTTCATTTTCTGATGCTTCCCCTGAAACTATGCTCTCTGAGTTGGATTCTTCAGTATTTAGAGACATTGATAGATTCCATGACCACTCTTGTTCTCAAATTATAGATTCTGAAGGCTTTTGTGGAAAGTGGATATCCAACAAAGATTCCTTCATCAGCTTTTAGATCAAATTTAGATAGCTGTTCAGGATGAGTCTTGAGAACAAAACACTTGCATCCAAATACATGAAAGTACTTCAGATTTGGCTTCTTTTTCTTCACCATCTCATATGGTGTTTTTCCTTACTTGTTAATGAGTGTTGCATTTTGAGTAAAACAAGCAGTCTGCACAGCTTCAGCCCAGAAATAGGTTGGAAGCTTTGCTTCTTCAAGCATTGTACGTGCAGCTTCAATGAGAGTTCTATTCTTCCTTTCAACAACTCCATTTTGCTGTGGAGTTCCAGGAGCAGAAAATTCCTGCTTTATTCCATGGCTTTTGCAGAACTCTTCCATTATCAAATTCTTGAACTCAGTGCCATTATCACTCCTTAAAATTTTCACAGAATCTTTGACCATTTTATCCAGCTGTTTGACATGATCAATCAAGATAGATGCAGTTTCACTTTTTGTGTGCAAGAAATATACCCATGTGTATCTGGTGAACTCATCCACTATGACCAACGCATACTTCTTCTTTGCAATAGACATGACATTTACTGGACCAAATAAATCAACATGTATAAGATGATAAGGCTCAAGAATTGATGAATCAGTCTTGCTCTTGAATGAAGATTTTCTTTGTTTGGCTTTTTGACATGAATCACAAAGACCATCAGGAGCAAATACTGTGTTTGGAAATCCTCTCACAAGATCTTTCTTGACCAGTTCATTTATATTGTTGAAATTTAAATGAGAGAGTTTCTTATGCCAATTCCAGCTTTCTTCAATTGATGCTCTACTTAACAGACAGATTGCAGAGCCATCAGTACTTGTTGAAAGCTTAGCTTCATAAATGTTACTGTTATTCCTAGAGGACTAACAATGAGATTTACAGAAGGGGGGTTGAATGTAAATCTCAAAACTTTTTCAGGTTTTGAGAAGTTTATTAAAGCAGTGTGTTCTAGATGAACAAGTGTATGAATTGCTTTGAGCTAATGCAGACAGATATATATTCAAACACAAAATGTAAAGAACACAACAAACTTTAAAAACTTTTCTGGTGGATTTGTTGTTCCACCAGAGATGGTATATTAGAAAATCTGTGTTCAACAATGTTGATCACAGCTGCATCCTAGTACAAACTAGATGAATTTTCTCTCAAGATATTTCTTAACAGCTCTGGAAAAATCTCTCTCTAATTACTAGCTTCTTCTTGGTTTATATGTTACCAAGTGTACAAGTGAAAAACAATATAAAATTACAATAGTAAAATAAGTTCTTCACTTGCTTCTTTTCCTGTTCACTCAAGTACTTTGTTGACTATTGCAACTTTGTACTAAAGAAGAACGGCTGCTTTTTCTGTTGATCCTGAAATTCGGCTACCACATCTCAGGTTTTCTCTGTCAACCCACGTGCCTCTGTTTGTAGGTACAACTACCACTTATCAACGGCTAATTAGTAGAACATCCGTTGAAGCTTTCATCCGTTGATGACTTCATCCGTTGAAGGATGTTATCCGTTGAAGCTTTCATCCGTTGATGCTCTCATCCGTTGAAGGATGTTATCCGTTGAAGCTTTAGAGACATCCGTTGAAGCTTAGCTTCTCATCCGTTGAAGGTCTTTAAGTCATCCGTTGATACCACTTCATTTATACAAAATTACAAGGCATGAAATATTTACAATTGGCCTTCCTATCTGCATATCATCTAGTAGTCAACATGACTCATAGTTTCTCTCAACTTCTAAGAATTACAATTTTAAATACAGAGACTGAAATATGCTACAATACTAGACTTATTTCTAAGTAAAGCTACACCATCAACGGATAGCCAAAGTGGTCTTATCCGTTGAGGCTACAGACACTAAATTTCTACTTAAGTGTTTTGTTAAACATATCATCAAACTAATGCACATATATTCCTAACAATCTCCCCCTATTTATGTCTATAAGAATTGTAGGCATAAATTCAGGGTTAACTTGATGATAACAAAACACTTAACAAATATTTGAATTGAAACTAAGTAGAAATATAAAAGTGCTGCAAAAGTGTATGTACTAGGAGGTAATTGAAGATTTACAGTATTTCCAAGGGTGCTCCTCTAGCCTGAGCAAATCATCATTTTCTTCTTTGTTCCCTGGTTTTCTTTCCTAGCCCTTTGTCATTTTCCTCAATTTGGAGTTGGAGTTGTCTGAAGAATTCAGCTTCATCTTCATCACTGATATCCAACTTAGATTGCATTTCCTTGAGAGTTTCATTGCTGGCAATCTTGAGTAGGTCTTCAAGTCTGAAAAATCTTCTGACTCCTTTGTCATCTCTAAATTCCATCAACCAATGAGGTGATTTGTGAATTTTAGTTCCCCTTTCTTGTATGAGTAAGGTTCTGGGCAAAGCATTTGGTTCCCTCCAAGTCTTCCTTATGTTGGCAATCTTGTTGAGAATTTCAGTCTTGGCTGTTCTGGTAAAGCCAGAATCCTTTTTGATGGCTGAAAAGACTCTGATCAAGGTAGAGTAGCCTTCATTTAGAATCCTGTAGAGAGGCCATGTTCTTTCCCCAGCTCCCTTATATCTGAACACCAATCTCTCTGGTAGCTGTCTGTTGGCAGCTATTCCCCTTACTTCCTCCAGCTCATCCAGATAGAGATTAATGTCTGAAGCTTCTTTTATGTCACAGATGTGAACATAATCATCTTTAGAAATGGGTGGCTTAGGGTTAGGTTTTTGTTTTTGTGTGAATTTCTTAGTGGTTAGGGGAGGTGTAGATTTAGATTTTCTTTTCTGTTTCTTTGGTAGTGGTAGAGTGGTTAAAGAGGTAGGCAATGTGATGTTGTCCCAATCAATAGGTTCCTCTTTTGGAATGATTGGTTCACCATGGATATTTATAGAGGGATCAACAACAAAAGGTTCAGGTATGGAAGGTAGTGGTTTAGATATAGATTTGGTATTTTCAGGGTTATCTTCACTCCTTCTGTGTGCCTTGGCCTTTCTTCTGTTTCCCTTCTGCCATTCCTCTCTTTCCTCCATATTTTCACCAAATATGCTCCCAAGAACCTCATCTAAGTTAGCAATCTTTTCTTCACCCCTGACTTCAATTCCTTTCATTTCTTCAACTTGGCTTGACTTTAGCTGTTTTTCAAGCTTTGCTTGTGCTCTTTTGTCAGCCTTGAGTTTTACAGCTTCTTTCTTCAACCTTCTGGTTTCTTCCCTTTTAGCCTTTAGAAATTTGGGATGTCCTTGCATCACACAGATACTCTTTCCCTCTCTATAGATAAAGGCCATGTTCATTCTCTCACCCTTGTCCTTGGTCTCCTTCTTCTTTATGATGCTTGCACTTAGAACTTTCCATCAGGTTTTGGAAGAGGAAAGTCTACTTCCTTTATCTGAGCAAAGTCTAGGGGATTCTTTGTGGAGTCCATACTGGATCTAGTGTTGGGCTTTAGAACCATAGGTTTTAAATTCTTGAAAGAAGTCTCTCCAACCTTATTTCTCCCTACTGGCTTGAGCTCCATGTTGATTGGTTCAATCTTTGTGCTAAATTTCACAGATGTTGATTTATTTTGTGTAGAACCAAACACCAATTGCAACCTTTCATCAATTCTCCTCCATTGTTCTTTCATTTGTATTTCAGCTGCTGCTAGCTGAATCAAATCAATTCCATCAGGTTTTCCCTTGATTTGAATGATTGGAGAGGTAGTGATGGCAGGAACTAGCACTTTAGATATCTGAATCTTTGTAGAGGGCTCTCCTTCCCCTTCCCTTTTATTCTCCCCCTTTTTGTTATCATCAAGGAGAGGGGTCAAGCCTTGTGCTTTTGCCAGCTGCATTAGGAGATTGGTTTGAGATTGTTGGTTGAGAAGAAGGGTGGCCACAGAGTCTTCAATTCCTTGAACTCTGTCTTCCAACTTGGCCAGCCTTTGTTCAGTAACTGATTCCTTTTTCAATCTCGAAACCAAGTCCTGCAAAGTACCATAGGGCATGACTGAATCCAATTTTTCTGAAGTGAAGGATTTCAAGTCAGCAATATCTTTCCTGAGATCATCTAGACTCATATTTTGCTTTACTTTCTGCAACTTCATGAGATGCAGTGAGTCCAGGTGAGCTTGGAGGATAGCCTTGATATTTGCATTTGAAGTGTTCTGAATGGCCTTTTGAATAGTGATGATTTGTTTGACCAAGTGGACATTGAATTCACCTGTTCTATGCTCCTTAGTCAGGGCCCATTCAGGTAGATTAGGAATGGAACTAGGGTCTTCATCTCCCCCTATGTTCATGCTTCCATCAGAAGAAATAGAGTCATCATCATCAGAATTTACTCCAAATTCCTCAGATGGCTCACCAGCTGTAGAAGGCATCTTGTTAATAGCAGCTTTATCCCTTTGAAGAGATTCTGTTGTGTGCACTAGATGTAGTGTCCTTTCTGCCTCCTCATTGCCCTGAGCAGCCAACATTTGAAAGGCTGTCACAGGATGAGTAAAAGTGTCAGCATCCAAGGAAATGTTATCAATTACAGCTTTGTAATGTTGCTGAAATTGTCTTTCCTTTTCAGCATCATCCACAATCATTGACTCATGAGCAATGGCTGGTTCCATCCTTGTATCAACTGTACCTGCTTTTCTCTCTTTTTCTCTATGTTCTTGCATCAGGGGCTCCCCCTGGCTCACACATCTCACTCCCTCACCTTCACCTTCTAAGGTGGTACTCCACTCACTGACTTTTGCCATGCTGGAAGAAATAGCATGCATTTTTGTGCTCTCAATCTCTCCTTTTGCCTGGGAGCAACCCAGCCTCTCACTCAAATTTTCACTCCCTGCCCTCAATCCTAAAAGTGATTGCACAGTATTCATGTCTTCTACACTTGGAATCATTTCAGTTATTTGTGTAGAGACTATCAACGTATGTGGAATATCCGTTGAAGTTGAAACTGTTGTTATCAACGGATAACTGCTGTTAAGCTTATCCGTTGAAGAGCAACCACTTGTCAACGGATGAGTGATATCCATTGAAGAAGGAAAAGAAGATGAAATTGAAAGTGATATAACTGTTGAATCTGTATAGATTGATTTGATATGTTTTGATACAGATCCTTCAATTATATCTGAAAGAATTTGCGGGTGATCCAACAAATCATCTAAAAGATGATGATCACCTGTATTTGAGTGGGGCTCCTCCCTGAGTTGTAAAGAGGGAGAATCAGGAATTGATGGGAATAACATATCCACATCCAGAGATGGTGAAGAAGTATTTGGTGATTGATGTGTAGTTATTGTGAGAGAATGGGGCTGTGACTCCACATTTATTGGAGTCACATCAAACTGAGTTTGAGAAGGCACAGAGACAGATGGATGTATCTGTGCAGTGTGTGCACCCTGTGTAGAAGATTGGGTTCTAGCCTTCTTTCTTCTAATAAAAGCTTTTGTAGGTGAGTGTTTGGCTTTAGTGTCCCTCCCTCTTTTGTTCTGTGTTCCTGGTTGGGAACTCTTTTCAATAGTAACATCCTTTTGGGAGGATGCTACTAGGGATGTGCTAGAAACCTTTTCAACCACCACAGCTTTTTGAGAAACTGGGGCTTGGCTAGCTTGGGAAGCACTCAACTCTCCTTCCTTATCCTGGGGGTTTCTTTGATGTTCACCCCTCCCCTCACCACTCACACCCTGATCACTTCCCTCAGGGTTAATGGTTGTTGTTACAACTGTTGTCTTTTGAGAAACAACAGAGGTGGTTTTCTTTGTCTTGGATTTTGAAAGTTTAGATTTGGTGACCTTGGTAGAAATCTGTTGGGGCATTGACACAGATTTCATGGCCACACTAGAAGATAAAGAAATAGAGGGGTTGGAAGAAGTAGGAGTTGTAGAAGCAATTACCTCACCTACCTGGGGTGCATTCATGATTGGTAAATATACCAATTGCACACTGCTGTTGAGATCCATTCTCAATAAGTCTGCAAGAACTCTTTTCTCTTGTGCCCAGCACTTGAGTTTATTATTCTCATTGATAATGACTAAACCTTCAGCAACATGGTTAGCCAATAACATAAAGAATCTAGCATAATAGATGTTATTAGGTCTATTAGCTTTGTTACCTAATCTAGTACCTAATTCTAGCATCACATAGTTGCTAAAGTTAAAGTACCTATCAGAAACAAGCATATAGAACATATTAACAAGAGATGAAGTTATGGCATCAAAATTACTAATTTTCCCAGAGAAAACCTTTATGAAGGCATCCCCAAGAAAACTCCATTCTTTCCTAAGGCCTTTTCGTCTAATACCCCCTAAATTAGCAGAGTTAAGAGAGTAACCTATTGAATCTAACATGCTGGATACATCACTATCAGTGTGTGGTGTCATGGCATTGTTCTCAGGTAATTTAAAACATGCTTGTAAGTCATCACAGTTAATACAGTGATTTTTACCTTTGAGAGTGAAGGAGATAGTCATATCCATGGAGTTGAACTCAGCAGTTGTCCAAATCTCCTCAACTACTTCACAGAAAATCGTTGGGGCTTCCAACATTGCATAGCTAAGTTTACAGTTTTTGATGAAGTCCATCATTTTGTGATAATCTGAGTGGGCTTCATTCTTTTCTACCAGAGCTATGAAATTGTTCTTCTCGTAGATGAACCCAGATTGAGACATAATCTTCACGACTGGTGCCATTGTTGTGAGTAGAAATTGCAGAGAATAACTTGAAGGTTTTGCAGAGAGAAAATGGTAAATGCTTGAAATTCTAAGAAAGCGTAAAGTAATAATGAACAATCAGAAGGGCTTATATGCTTTCAAAGAAAAAGAAATAAATAAAGGATTAATCAATAAATAGGTGTTAGTGAATTTCAGCCGTTTAAGAATAAACTGTAAGTATTCTAATAACTACCTTTAAAACCAATACATACAGATGTATGTATGGTATCAACGGTTAAGAAAATAGAATCAACGGCTGTGAAACACCTCAAACGTCTGATGTGACATTTCAACGGATAATGTAAATTGTCATCCGTTGAAAGGTACTTCAGCTTTATCCGTTGACGGATAAAAGTTCCAGAGATATACTTGTCTTTCAACGGATAATGAATATCCGTTGATAGAGCAATTTTGACTTTCAACGGATAGGGAACATCCGTTGATGGAATAAACTTTGTTAAAAGTCAAATTTGTTCTAGCAACTAATATATTTCAGGCTTCACATCAAATTGCAAAGAAGACATGAATTTTAAGAGTAATTAAGCATACCTAGCTCACTTACCAATCTTGTGAATGTTGATTCATCAAGTGGCTTGGTAAATATGTCAGCAATTTGTTGTTCACTTGGAACAAAATGTAGTTCCACTGTACCATTCATGACATGCTCCCTGATGAAGTGGTACTTAATATCAATGTGCTTGGTCCTTGAGTGCTGCACAGGATTCTCTGTTATGGCTATGGCACTTGTGTTGTCACAAAAGATAGGTATTCTATCAACATGAAGTCCATAATCAAGGAGTTGATTCCTCATCCATAACATTTGAGAACAGCAACTTCCAGCAGCAATGTATTCAGCCTCAGCTGTAGAAGTAGAGACTGAATTTTGCTTTTTGCTAAACCATGATACAAGCTTGTTTCCCAGGAATTGGCAGGAGCCTGTTGTACTTTTCATGTCTATTTTGCAACCTGCATAGTCTGCATCTGAATAACCAATTAGATCAAAGCCAGATTCTCTAGGATACCAAATTCCTAAATTTGGTGTACCCTTGAGATATCTGAAAATTCTCTTGATAGCAATTAAGTGAGACTCCCTAGGATCAGCTTGAAATCTAGCACACAGACATGTAGCAAACATTATATCTGGTCTGCTAGCAGTTAAATATAAAAGTGAACCAACCATGCCTCTATAACTTGTAATGTCCACAGACCTTTCAGTCTTATTTAATTCAAGTTTGGTGGCAGTGGCCATGGGAGTTTTTGCAGATGAACATTCCATTAAGTCAAACTTCTTTAAAAGATCATGAATATATTTAGTTTGACTAATGAAAATTCCATTACTAACTTGTTTAATTTGTAAACCAAGAAAATAGGTTAGTTCTCCCATTAGGCTCATTTCATAATTACTTTGCATTAGCTTAGCAAACTTTTTACAAAGTTTATTATCTTTAGAACCAAATATTATGTCATCTACATAAATTTGAACAAGTATACTAGAGCCATTAACATTTCTAAAGAAGAGAGTTTTATCAACAGTACCTCTAGTGAAGTGATTCTCCAAAAGAAATTTTGATAATGTTTCATACCAGGCTCTAGGTGCTTGCTTCAGTCCATAGAGTGCTTTCAACAGATAATACACATAGTCTGGAAAATTTGGATCTTCAAATCCTGGAGGTTTACTTACATAGACTTCTTCCTCTAATTTCCCATTTAGAAATGCACTCTTGACATCCATTTGATAGACTTTGAAATTGGCATGGGCTGCATAGGCTAGAAAGATTCTGATAGCTTCAAGTCTTGCAACAGGAGCATATGTCTCATCAAAATCTATTCCCTCTTGCTGAGAATAGCCTTTAGCAACCAATCTGGCTTTATTCCTTATGATAATGCCATTTTCATCCATCTTATTTCTGAATACCCATTTTGTATCAATAGGACTCTTGTTCTTTGGTTTGGGTACCAGCTTCCAAACTTGGTTTCTCTCAAATTGGTTTAGCTCTTCCTGCATAGCTAATATCCAATCTGGATCCAATAAGGCTTCTTCCACTTTCTTAGGTTCCTCCTGAGATAGAAAACTACTATACAGACATTCATCTTGAGTAGCTCTTCTTGTTTGCACTTTAGATGATGCATCACCAATGATCAGTTCAAAGGGATGATTCTTGGTCCATTTCCTTTGAGGTGGAAGATGAGCTCTAGATGAGGTGATCTCAGTATTGTCATGATGTGAGATAGAGTTTTGATTAGTTGAAACTCCCCCTGAGTTGTTGGTCCTTTGCAGGGAACTTGGAGTTCCATCAATTAATGATGTAAATTGATTATCAGTTGATGAGCTATGATCAACGGATGCTTCATTAAGTACTTCAACGGATGATGCACAATGTCTTTCAACGGATGCTGAATTTTGTGCATTATCCAGGAGCAAATTTTGTATTCCTTTTGAAGTGTCGTCTCCATCAATCTCTTCTTCACTATCATCACAATATATTTCAATATTGTCAAATTTGAGTCTCTCATAATGTTCCTCATCTGTTAGTCCATCAATCTTTTTATCATCAAACACAACATGCACAGATTCCATAACAATGTTGGTTCTTAGATTGTAGACCCTATAAGATTTTCCAGCTGAATAACCAACAAATATTCCTTCATCAGCCTTTGCATCAAACTTCCCTTTATGGTCAGATTGATTCCTCAGTATAAAACATTTACATCCAAAGACATGAAGAAAGTTTAGAGTTGGTTTTCTTTTCTTGAACAACTGATAAGGAGTCATGCCTTTAGCTTGATTGATCAAAGAAATATTTTGAGTGAAACAGGCACAATTAACAGCTTCAGCCCAAAAATATGTTGGTAACTTTGATTCTTCAAGCATTGTTCTGGCAGCCTCAATTAAAGATCTGTTCTTTCTTTCAACTACCCCATTTTGCTGAGGTGTTCTTGGAGCTGAGAACTCATGCATGATTCCATTTTCTTCACAGAACAGCCTTAATGTCAAATTCTTGAACTCAGTTCCATTGTCACTCCTGATGTTTCTTACCTTCAAGTCAGGATGATTATTGACTTGCCTGATGTGATTGATAATGATTTCACTTGCTTCATCCTTTGATCCAAGAAAACAGACCCATGAGAACTTTGAGAAATCATCTACAATCACTAAGCAATATCTTTTTCTTGCTATTGACAATACATTGATTGGTCCAAACAAATCCATATGTAGCAGCTGTAATGGTTCATCAATTGTTGTTTCAAGCTTCTTCTGAAATGATGCTTTCCTTTGTTTGCCTTTCTGACAAGCATCACACAGACCATCCCTTGAGAATTCAACAAGAGGAATTCCTCTTACTAAGTCCTTTTTGACTAGATCATTCATTGTCTTGAAATTCAAATGGGATAGCTTCTTGTGCCATAGCCAACTCTCAACTGAACTTGCTTTGCTGAAGAGACAAGTAATAGATTCTGCATCTGTAGAGTTGAAGTCAGCTAAGTACACATTTCCTTTTCTAACTCCAGTTAGAACCACTTTGTTGTCTTTCTTACTAGTGACAACACAGGCTTCAGAATTGAAGGAAACTGTATTCCCTCTATCACATAGTTGACTGATGCTCAGTAAGTTGTGCTTGAGACCATCAACTAATGCAACTTCTTCAATGATGACATTCCTTGTTGAAATCAAGCCATATCCCATAGTAAACCCTTTGCTGTCATCTCCAAAGGTTATGCTGGGGCCAGCTCTCTCTTTAAACTCTGTGAGCAGGGAGAAATCTCCAGTCATGTGTCTTGAACAACCACTGTCCAAGTACCATAGATTTCTTCTATTTTCCTGCACACCACAAAATCAATCAATTTGATTTTGGTACCCAAGTTTCCTTGGGTCCATTCTTGTTAGCCTTTCTCCTAGACTTCATTCCTCCTGCATCTTTAGACTTAGGTGAGTTTGAGTCAACCTTGGTCTTAGATGTGGTTGGTTGAGGTGTAGGGTTAGTCACAACATTATCCAGCACATTTATAGAATTATTAGGCATGGATTGTGCATACATGTTATTCCACATTGGCATATTGTATGGCATTTGAGGCATACTGAATGCAGCAAGATAAGGATTGTTAAAATATGGCATGTTTGCAAAATGTGCATAAGGATTTTGTTGAGACATAACAGGCATAGCATGTAGAGGTGATACAGACATGTTAGGCATGGAAGAGGGTACAGTTATGGGAGATTTCTTAATAGATTTACAATTAGCAGATAGATGATTAACACTACTACAATGCACACAGCTTTTTCTAGGAGCATACTTATCAGGTGTGTAATTGTTATGTTTGTTAACTCCTACCTTCCCATTTCTGTTGGATTTCCTTTTGGATTCCTTTTTATCCTCAACCATCTTGAGCCTATTGTTTAACTGTTCTAAGGTCATGTGCCCTACATTCACCTTTCTGACATCTTTGGATGTGCTTGCTTCTTCTTTGACAAAGTTCTTTGAAGTTGAACCAAACTTTTTGTTGAGTTTCTTTAGATTTTCTCTTTTAGAAACATCTGCATGTTTTAATTGAGGAACCTTCAACGGATGTTCCTTTTCTTCCTTCAACGGATAACTTTCATCATCCGTTGATTCCACATCCGTTGACAGTCCATCAATTAATTCCAGTTTCTTTTTATTTTTATCCCAGGCAGTTTCACAGAATGATTCAATTCCTTGGACTTTGGCAATTTGAGCACTTACATCCCTAGATATTTTCCAGGCTTTAATCACCTCTTGCTCTTTCTCTAATTGATTGGAAAGTATTTCTACTTTCTTAACAGATTCAGCTAGTTCATTCTCAACAGATATACAATGCAATTTGGTTTTCTCTAGGTCAATCAACTTATTTTCTAACACAGTATTTCTATTGCTTAAAAACAGATTGTTCTCTTTGATCCTACTATTTTCTTTAGCAAGGGATTTAAGAGACACACGCAAATGATACAATTCAGTAGACATGTCATTGAAAGCATCATTGCACTCTTCTTTAGTAAGCTGTGTTAAATCAGTAGTGATTACCTGATTGCTTGATGAACTAACTTCGTTTTCTTCAGAATCAGCCATGAGAGCAAGGTTGACATAATCCACATCTTCATCCTCTTCATCTCCATCAGCTGCCCAGTCCTTTTCTTGAGTAATGAAAGCCCTTTCCTTCTGTTTGAGCAGATCAAAATATTTCTTTTTGTAATCTACTTGTTCAAATTTCTTCTTTTCAGAGGTTGGCTTTCTGCACTCACTTGCAAAGTGTCCACTTATACCACAATTAAAACACTTGAACTTGGATTTGTCCACCATGTTCTTATAGGGTTTAGTGGCTCTAGTGTTTTTCCTGAACTTCATCTTTGCAAATCTCCTGGACAGAAATGCAAGATGCTCATCAATACCATCAGAGTCATCTTGACTGGAGTTGTCTTCATTTTCAGCAACTTGCTCTTTACCCTTGTCTGATTCTGGATTTCTTACACCATCTTTGGAGCTTGATGTAGATCTCACAGTTTCTTTTCTGCATGCTTTCTCATTTTCAGCTACCAATGCAACTGAACCTCCTTTCTTTCTCCCCCTCTCCAATACCTCATCCTGTTCCAACTCTAGTTCATAAGTCTTCAAGATTCCATATAATCTTTCAAGAGTAAAGTCCTTATAATCTTGAGAGTTTCTTAAGGAAACAGTCATGGGTTTCCATTTCTTTGGTAAGGATCTCAAAAATTTAAGATTTGAATCCTTCACCTGGTACACTCTACCATACAGCTTCAGTCCATTCAACAGTTTTTGGAATCTATTGAATGTGTCATTTAAAGATTCATTCTCTTCAAAATGAAAGTACTCATACTGTTGAATGAGAAGCTGCATTTTGTTCTCTTTTACTTGTTCTGTACCTTCACACAGCAGCTGAACTGTGTCCCAAACCTCTTTGGCAGTTGAACAATTTATCACATTATCAAACATGTCCTTGTCAAGACCATTAAACAAAATGTTCATAGCCTTCTTATCCTTGTGGACTTCTTCTGTGTCTTCCATTGTCCATTCTGCTCTAGGTTTTGGAATGGATTGACCAACAGCAATTGTGGCCGTAGCAACTGTGGCTACTTTGTGGGGAATGTGAGGACCATTCTCAATGCAGTTTACATAACCTTCATCTTGGGAGAGTAGATGAAGGTGCATTTTCACCTTCAAGTGGTGATAACTGTCTTTGTCAAGAACTGGGATCTTTACTCCAATATCCTTCTTACTCATCTTTGTTAGATTCCAAGATCTTTAAACTCTTTGTGTGTCAAGAGCTTGCTCTGATACCAATTGTTATTCCTAGAGGACTAACAATGAGATTTACAGAAGGGGGTTGAATGTAAATCTCAAAACTTTTTCAGGTTTTGAGAAGTTTATTAAAGCAGTGTGTTCTAGATGAACAAGTGTATGAATTGCTTTGAGCTAATGCAGACATATATATATTCAAACACAAAATGTAAAGAACACAACAAACTTTAAAAACTTTTCTGGTGGATTTGTTGTTCCACCAGAGATGGTATATTAGAAAATCTGTGTTCAACAATGTTGATCACAGCTGCATCCTAGTACAAACTAGATGAATTTTCTCTCAAGATATTTCTTAACAGCTCTGGAAAAATCTCTCTCTAATTACTAGCTTCTTCTTGGTTTATATGTTACCAAGTGTACAAGTGAAAAACAATATAAAATTACAATAGTAAAATAAGTTCTTCACTTGCTTCTTTTCCTGTTCACTCAAGTACTTTGTTGACTATTGCAACTTTGTACTAAAGAAGAACGGCTGCTTTTTTTGTTGATCCTGAAATTCGGCTACCACATCTCAGGTTTTCTCTGTCAACCCACGTGCCTCTGTTTGTAGGTACAACTACCACTTATCAACGGCTAATTAGTAGAACATCCGTTGAAGCTTTCATCCGTTGATGACTTCATCCGTTGAAGGATGTTATCCGTTGAAGCTTTCATCCGTTGATGCTCTCATCCGTTGAAGGATGTTATCCGTTGAAGCTTTAGAGACATCCGTTGAAGCTTAGCTTCTCATCCGTTGAAGGTCTTTAAGTCATCCGTTGATACCACTTCATTTATACAAAATTACAAGGCATGAAATATTTACAATTGGCCTTCCTATCTGCATATCATCTAGTAGTCAACATGACTCATAGTTTCTCTCAACTTCTAAGAATTACAATTTTAAATACAGAGACTGAAATATGCTACAATACTAGACTTATTTCTAAGTAAAGCTACACCATCAACGGATAGCCAAAGTGGTCTTATCCGTTGAGGCTACAGACACTAAATTTCTACTTAAGTGTTTTGTTAAACATATCATCAAACTAATGCACATATATTCCTAACAGTTACCACGTCTGTATCCTTTCAGAACAACTTTGCCTTTAGATTTACTCATAACTTCACAGTGTTCTTCAAAGAAATCAACATGATAACCTCTGTCACAGATTTGACTTATACTCAGTAGGTTGTGTTTAAGTCCTGAGACCAGAGCTACTTGTTTAATTATGACATTTCCAAGATTGATATTGCCATATCCCAATGTTTTTCCAATGTTGCCATCTCCATAAGAAACACTTGGGTCAGCTTTCTCCATAAAGTCTGATAGCAGGGCCTTATTTCCAGTCATATGTCCTGAACATCCACTGTCCAGAACTAGAATATTTTTCCTGTTGCCCTGCAATCACAAAGACCACTAATTATTAGTTTTAAGGACCCAGAATTGCTTGGATCCTTTGGCCTTATTAAGTTTGTTAACATTTGCAGCGGATTTAGCATCAGAGTTTATGTTAACATTTTTCTTATCAGAATTTACATTATCAGACTTTGAATCAGAATTTACACTAGAAGGAACAATGGAAACTTTCTTCAAAGAAGGTTTTATTTGATAATAATCATAGTACAAACTATGATATTCCTTACAAGTATAAATGGAATGCCATAAACTACCACAATGAAAACAACGATTTTGTGGTTTGTATCTAACAGACTGACTCTTAACTCCTGATTTTGAAGGTAAGGAGTTAATATTCTTATTTTTCCTGCAAAAAGAAGCCAGATGGTTAGAACTTCCACAGTTATGACATGTTTTCCTTGGAGCATCAGGAACAGGTTTATAATCATTGCTTTTATTCACGCCTTCCTTTCCATTCCTATTTTTCCTAGGTGATTTTACCTTGTTTGCATTCTTGACATCTTTCAGCTTATGCTTAAGCTGCTTCTTTGTCATTAAGCCTATGTTTACTTCAGCTGTCTTTTCCTGTTTTAGTTTGTCAGAAGTTAATTCCTCTTTAACTTCTGATTTCTCATTATCAGACTTTACAGTTACAAACTTAACAAGTTTTAACTTTGGCTTTTGCTTAACAACAGGCTTAATTTCTTCAGTTCCTTTATCATTCTTATTCTCTCCATAACCTAAGCCCTCTTTCCAATTTTCACTACTTAGCAAATTTTGAGTTGTTCTGCCGGAGTTAGTCCAAGTCCTGATTATCTCTCTTTCCTTTTCTAACTCAGTTTTTAGAGATTCATTCATTTTTAGCACTTCATCCCTAACATAAAAAGCATCATCTCTATCCTTCTGAGTTTCATTCCTTTTCTTAAATGCAAGATTTTCAGAAGTTAATCTTTCACATGTTAAAGTTTGGTCTCTATAGCTGACAAACATGGTTTTAAGATATCTTCTCAACTCATTAATATCGTCAGTATGAAAAGCATAAGTAGTCTGAGGTACCTTTATTTCAGCAGCTTCAGAACTGCTCTCAGCACTTTCTTTATCAGCATTTGCCATCAATGCATAGTTCTCCTCACTTTCAGAGTCTGAAGTGTCTGTCCAGCTTTTCTGCTTTGTGACAAGAGCCTTGCCTCTGTCACCCTTTACCTTCTTGCAGTCAGGAGATATGTGGCCTTTCTCACCACAGTTATAGCATTTAACATTGGTGTAATCTCCTCTGTCAGACTTTCCTCCTCTGCCTTCAGATCTTCTGAAATTCTTCTTATCAGAACTTATGCTTTTTCTGGAAAACTTCTTTCCCTTCCTGAACTTCCTGTATGCAATCTTGGTAATTCCTTTCACCATAAGAGCACACAGCTTCATCATCTCCTCATCAGCATCAGTCTCAGGCAAGCTTTCAGAATCTGAGTCATCATCACTCTCAGAGCTTGATGACTCAGTATCAGACTTTATGAAAAGAGCTTTACCCTTGTCTTTCTTTGAGGAAGCTGCTTTGGGGAATTCTTCTTCAGCCTTAAGAGCAGCTGTCCTTGACTTTCCTCCTTTCCTCTTGCTTCTTTGTTCCATCTCCAGCTCATGAGTCTTGAGCATTCCATAGATTTCGTCAAGAGTTATTTCATCAAGATTGTAGTTGTCTCTTATCGTCGTTGCCTTCAAATCCCAGCATTCAGGAAGAGCTAACAGGAACTTAAGGTTTGAATCTTCAAGATCATACTCTTTATCAACCAATGACAAATCATTCAAAAGTTTGACAAATCTATCATATAAATCATTCAATGACTCATTAGTCTTTGAGTAAAAGTGTTCATACTCTTGAGTGAGTATTGCCTTCCTGTTCTTCTTAATTGTGTCAGTTCCCTGACACCTTGTTTCCAGAGCATCCCATATCTCCTTAGCAGTCTTGCAGTTGATTATCCTGTTTGATATTACATTATCAATGGCACTATGCAGTAAGTGTCCTACCTTAGTATCCTTAGCAATTGATGCTATGTCCTCAGCAGTATAATCACTCTTCTCCTTTGGTACGGTCATTGCTGCTTCACCTGCAACTGCAACAGCGAGTTTGGTTGGTTTGTGAGGACCTTCCTTGATTATATCCAGGTATTCTGGATCTGTTGCTTCCAGGAACATGGTCATCCTTACCTTCCATATGGGATATTCAGATGGTCTCAGTATGGGGACTCTGATGGTCTCATACCGACTCCGAATTTGTGTCTTTGGTGGTTCCTCAGTTGTGGTAGGCTTAGTTGGAGTTTCTGTGTCCGACATGATTGTGTTTGGATCTTTAACTGTATGTAAGTTAACAGATAGGCTCTGATACCAATTGTTAGGTCACACACACACACTGTAGAGGGGGTGAATACAGTGTATAGTACACTCAAATCGAACTTTAAGAACTTAAGTAACAGAAAACAAACTTTATTGAAACAATAAACTCTGTTACAGTATGGAACTGTTACCTCTCAGTGATGAACAAATATCACGAGAGCTGCTAGGGTTATAATGAATAATCTTTTCTAATAATGATAACACTTATAGTGTAAACCCTATGTCTGTGTTTATATACTACACAGTTACAAGATAATCGCTAATTGATATGGAATATAATTCTGCTTCCTAAAATATATCAATCAGATATCTTTTCTTCCAAGTATTCCATTCTTCACAGAATTCCTTCTTCATGCATATCTATTCTTATGTTTATCTCAATCTTCTTTCCTTTAATCAGCTACTGTCCTTATCTGATTGTCCTTCAGCACTTAAGTTCTGATATCTATCTTCTGATGATTATCTCCTGATAATATAAGTACTGATATCCTTAAGTCCTAACTTTCAGTATAAGTACTGATCAACAGTTAAGTACTGATTTATCCTGTTCACGTAAGATCTGAAAGCTAAACATAAAACATATTAGCCATGACATTATCAAATATATCTAACACACTGTATGCTTCATATGGGTTGTTATGGAAATGTTAGTGGTTGATTGAACTATTGCAGAATATAATAGTTTATTCACGTATACTTTTTTTTATAATTGTTATTTGAGTTTAAGTATTCTTCAATTTTTATTTTTATCTTAATAAATCTCCCATCTTCCTCCTTGAATATTAATAAATGCACAACTTTGGACATGTTAGGTGTCTCAAGATTGCATTTGATACAAAAATTTTACCATAACTATTCATTTTAATCGATATCATTCGTTCACATTGTGGCATGTAAGGACGTATCCAAACACCAATATAAATCAACATGATCTTATTTTTGGTAAATATTATAAGTTAAAGCATGCATATATATGATAAGTGGCATTTTATACCACTTAGAACGTCTTAAAATGGCTTAAATTGGTGTCTTGAAATCAAGTATTTTGTGTATTTGATGCGTTTTTCTAGTGTTTATGCATTTCAGGGTATTAGTTGCATTTCGGAGGAGGAATCATCAAGAATAAGCCTTGGCATGTGTTCACCATTGCGAGAGGAAAAGAACGGGCAGATTACGGCGAAGAAACGGAGCAAACCTGGAATTTTTCCAGTAGGGTCCTGCGCGCCCGCGCAGCAATGCTGAGCGGCCGCGCAGCAGCCTTGCGCGCCCGCGCAGAAATGCTGAGCGGCCGCGCAGGGTCGGGGAAAAAGCTGAATTATTTTAGACTTCTACTTCTGTTTGGCTTCCAACTTCTATGTAATCTGAGTTTTATGGGACTATTATATAAGTAGATTTGAGACGTTTTCATAGAGAATATGAAGGAGATTATGTTTTAGATTGTGTTTGGCGCAAGAAGCAAAGGAGATAAGGAAGAAGACCGATTTAGCACACCGCAACGAAGAGGAAGCATATTTTCTTATGATTCTTGTTTCGTTGTAACGTTGGATGCTAGTTTTCTTGCTTTGACTTATTTACTCTTGTGACGTACTCTGTTTTAATATAAGTAGTTTAGTTATTATTTTCTTGTGTTGTTTATCATGATTTCATATGAACCCATGATGGCGATAAGTTCTATTATGGGCTAATCGTGATCATGGGGTTGCAACGGATTTATTATGGAATTCTTTAGTTAATTTTTTAATACTTTAGTGTATGATAATTGCATGATATCTAGTATTGGTTGTGCGTATTCATCTTATGTGCGTCGCGAACATATAAGATAGGGTGTTAATCTCTTATGAAGCGACGGTGAATCTTGAGATTTATAACTTGCCATGCTAGCATAGGTTCATGTACGTTGTGCATGATTAGTGGGTAACTCTAACAGTTTTATTTTCCCTATGTAATCAAAAGGAATAACTTGTGCTTAAATCGTTGTGTTGTCAATTTCTGTAGACATATAGGAACTCAACATAATTGATGACTATTCAACTTCTATCTTAATTGTGGATGCTTGGTAGAATGGTATTAGTACAATGAAAGTTGGTTTTTATCAGTTTCGTGTTATTCGATTAATATCATCACTGTCACATGCTAAAGGTAATAACAATGGCTATAGAAGGAAGTAATAATGAAGTTGTGATCTCATGAGTGTTTTATTATTGATAAATTGAAGTGTTAGTTAATTGGTTAATTAAGTAGTTAATTATAGTTAATATTTAATCAACAATTTTAAGTGTTACCTTAACATTGAGAAGTAATCATACATTGGTGAGTGAGTTTAATTAGACAATAACTTAGTCTGAGTCTCTGAGGGAACGAACTAGAAAGTATTCTATATTACTTGCGAACGCGTATACTTGCGTGAATATTAGTGCATGTTTTCGCCCTAACAATATATATAGGCTTTTTCTCAAATTAGAACCCCTTATTATTGTGAGATATGAGATTTAATCTCAGCCATACATTTATTATTATTATATTCAATCTTGGGCACACTTTATATTTTAAGTTTTATTTTTAACCCACCCATGCACTCACTCTTCCCCGTGACTTCATTCCTCACGCACTCTTCATTGCCTCCCTTCTCTCTCTCACCCCCTCTATCTTCCCTTACCTCCACCATATCCTTCAACACACCTAACTTCCGATCTATCCCAACACTCACCACTACCATCGACCCCGTCCCACCACCGCCACGAACAACCCAAACTCTCGAGTCAATTGAAACACTGTCATCCTTTAACTCATATTTAGTCTTTATTTATTCGGTTTTCTTGTTTTAATTGAGTGGAGATTTTCCGACGATTGAGCCAGATTTATTAAACCAGACACGAAAATGGGGTGATTTTTCCACTTTTGATTGATTTGTGTTCACTTTTCGGTGATTTAGGGTTGTATAAGGTCATTTTTTAAATATTGGTGGTGTTGGTGGTGTAGTAGTTGTTTAAATATGTTGCTTAATAATTAAATTCGGTGATTATCGTTATAATTTTGGTGGTCGGAACCGATAAACGGAGCAGGTTGTTGGATCTGGTGGGCGAAGATAGTGGTCAGATCTGGTGATTTTGAATTTTTGGGAGTGATTTTTCGTTTCTCGATGGTGATTTTGATTTTTTGGGGGTGATTTTTCATTTTCGATGGTGATTTTTGGTTTGATGACAATGATTTTTTATTTCACAGTGGTGATTACTGGTGGACGCCATAGGTGGTGGTCGCCGAAAATGGTGGTCGGCGGTGGTTGGAGGTGGCAGGTGGTGGAGTTACAAAGAGGATGATGTTATTAAAATGTTAAAAATTAATGTGCGGTGAGAGGTTGATAATGGGTTTAAAAATGAGTGGTTATAATTGGATATCATATCTCACAATAAAAAGGTTCTAAATGGAATAAGACCGTATATATATATATAGGGGAATGGTCCCCCCTAAATCACCCCCACCCAACTACTTTGCATCCTCCCACACCCAATTTCATCTTTTATAATTTGATTTTTCCCGTCAAACCGTATTTTTTTTAAAATTCGATTTCACTATATTTTTCTACATCTCTCAACGATCGATTTGCATACCATATGTGTTATATTTCGAATTAGTTTTAAAAAAATTATTTGATTTCTAGTTTCTATTTTAAATAGATTTTTATTAGAGTAGCCAATAAATTTCTATTAGTTAGAAGAACAATTAAGAAACTTTTTACGTAACTCTACATTTATAAAAGAACACTTCCGGTAAACATTTAAATCTTAACCCATGGTAATTCAGGAATACTGTTCACATCTTCTTACAATTAGCCTATTAACACAGAGTACTAAAGGCTTGACACCTTACGTACTTTGACTATTGTCCTAATGATAACGTATCAGATGTTCACTGATCATATTAATCTCTCAGTTCAACCCTTTAACAGAAGACCTTGATTATAAGTGAACTTACCCAAACCGTTACTCGGATTTATTCTGATTCCATTGGTGATTAGTGCTTGTGAGATGAAGAAGAAAATGAATAATTGGGGAGTTACGAAAACTTCACTTCGTGGAAATGAAAATATCGAGTAAATAATTTTACGTATCACTTGCTAATTAAGGATATACTATCACACTAGTTTTCCACTAGCATCTTCAGAACATATACCTATTATGTCATAATTAGGCACCAAGACCCCAAGATTTCTCTTAAATGGAGCAATTACTAAAGTGAGTTTATTCAAGGTGATGAGCAAAGTGATATTGAATACATATAAAATATCTTACTCGTTATCGGATGTGTGGAGGTATTTTATCCGGGAAATGATAAGATACACCACTGATATGTCGTACAGATTATAGTAGTTAGATGGTGACTTAGCTCTTAAAGTTTTAATATTTGATGTTTAGGGTACCTAATCAGATTGTATACCTTTTGAAGTTCAGAAGAAAAGGATTCTGCAAATTAAATTAGACCAACTTTTCCCAACCTACTTAGAAGATTAA